>NC_142587.1:67570454-67873484 GCF_965207765.1 Zootoca vivipara | reverse complement strand
AGTTCCCATCATCCCTGAACACTGGTCCTCTTAGCTAGGGATCATGGGAGTTGTAGGCCAAAACATCTGGAGGGCCGCAGTTTGGGGGTGCCTGCTTTAGAGCAATACACAGTTGTCTGAGTCCCTCATAGGTTCCATTCAACCCCCTCCCCTCCAGTAAGACATATTGGTATTAAAAGATAGTTAGCTAAAGGTATATTTGACAGATTCTGGGTAGGATTTTACCAACTATTTCAAACTCACAATGGGCGTTTATCAGTGATATTCTATGATTACATGAAACTGTCATGGGCCAGGAGTCAGCTTCGCCTGCTGAACAGCTGCCTGAAGGGGGAGAAGGGGGAGTGAATCCACCTGCAGCTGCTCAGCCTTCAAGGACACAGAGGAGATGGCACTGATGAGACCCAGCTGGCTTCAGCCTTCTTAAACAGAGCTTCCAGCAGCAGTCAAACGCTGGAAGCAACACTTGTAGTTCCTGCCTCTACCTTGCTGCTTGCTCATCTTGACCCTGGACCCCACGATCATCAGATTCCCTGATCCCTGGACTGTCTGACCTCGTGGATTGCTGTTCGCTTGACCCTAGGACCGGGCCTGGCTTTGGATGCTGCCTCTGCCTCCAGGCATGTACATCTCAGAGACTCTTCTCTCTGGCTGGCCTCTCACTCCCCTGAGTTCTGCATGCTGCTGCTCAGCAACAAGACTATGACAGAAACACCAGTAGCCTTTGTGTCATGAAATACTCTGATTCAGACCAGGCGTGGGAGGCACTTGAGGAAATGGACTCTGAATGGGAAAGGGAGGGGATGACACAGCAGTGCAAAACCTTTTGATAGCTGCCCCCACCAGGATCTGCTGATGAGGCAGGTGTTCCAGAGGCTGCCTCTCCTTCATCTGTGAAGAACAGAAATCCATTGGAGACTAGGGAGGCCATTTCCCTGCCAGAGGGTGAGGAAGATTCTTCTGTGACAGAGTGGGAACATTGAGAGTGGGAAGTTGGCTGAGGGAGAGGCAGCACAGTGAAAGAAAGAGAAGGCTTGCTCCTCTTAGGCAGAGCACCTGTATTCAGACCAAGAGGTTCTGCAGAGAAAGGTATTCTCACCAGCAACTGGGCATTCGCCGCCTCTGCTTGGCAGGAGGGCAGGGAAACTCATTAGAACAACCTCACTGCTCCTGTGCTGTCTTGGAAGCCTTGTTACTGATCTTGGGCCCCTGAACCTAGGAACCCTTTATTGATTGTTGTGCTCCCTTTGCTTTTTAAGAGCATGTGGACTATATGCTGCTCTTTCCACAACACTGAGTTTGCACCATGAGTCTGCTATAATAAATATTCACTTCTTTACTTACAAGAAAGTACACCAGTTGTCATTTTGAAGCAGGAGTCAGGACATGTTGACTGATGTGGGAGAGGGGAAGGATTGTCTATGGATAGCTCTCACAGGACCAGGGGCATTGTCAGAGCATTGGTCAGTGTTTCCTATACAATCAGTGGCTTTCCAATGTTTTAGATGGGGGTCATGCACACAGCCCTGCTAGAGTTCAAACCTGGGACATATACAGGCAAAGTGTGTGCCCTACTCACCAAGGAACAATGCAGTCTTTCATCCCTTTTGGAATTCATGATTCTCATGTTAAACAGCGCAAAGCAGTGTGAGGAGTTTGCACGTCTATCATGCTTTATATATCGAGCAAACAAACCACCTTGTTCAATTCCTCCTTTTCCAGCGAATTGAAAATCTACCCAGCATTTTAACTAAATGTTGTTTTCTCAGTGTTAAATCAAACTAGACCTTGAGCAAAAGGCAGAGATGGCATCTGTCTTAATTTTAGAGTAGCAAAAGGGAGATATATTTAGGGCAATATAATGGAAGATTCGGTTGTAATTCTGGAGACAAATAGCAGCACTGATTAACAGTGCTGCAAACTGGATGGATGTACTGATCACTTAAAGCTGGGGTGATATTTGGACACAGTGCAAATCTCTTCTGAAGCAGAACAATACCTTTATTGAACCCAGAGGTTCTTCTCTATGAGAGGCTTGTGTTGTTTGGCTTTAAATCCAGCATTTGACTGATCATCATAACAGGGAGGGAGGGGCAAAACTCATCTGGGCCATTTTGGCTACTAGCTTGGGTGGGAGTGTTGTTTTGGGTTATTTGGGGGGTGTTTATCTGCCTTGTCACATGTGTGTCTTTCCCCCTCTACACTCTGTATAGCTTTGCATGGAAATTTATATGCCAGAGTTGCTAAATAGGAGGCGACTTGCTCTGTATCAGAGCTGGTGAACTAGTGTCCCTATAGATGCTGCAGGATTGCAACTCCCATCAACCTTTACCTGTGGCAGATTGGCAAGGGCTGATGGGAGTTGTCATCCAACAAAATTTGGCAGACCGCAGGTCCCCCATCTCCGCCCTTAAACTCATGTTTGTGTGCTGTACACCTCCGCTCCTGTCCATGTATAAATGAACAGTCTATAATTATTGGTGTTAACCACCTTGAGGATTGATTGGCAGGAAGATGGCATAGGCCTTTTCTAATTAGTTAGTTAGGAAAAGAAACCAAGACATCAGCTTTCCCTTGGCATATAGCACAAAATAGCACAAACGGTTAGTGTTAATACTGTAAGACATCTAGACTGGGTGGAAGGGAGCAAGGCAGGGGAAAGTGGTAAGAACACCTTTTGTCTTTGCTCCCTGGTAGTCCCTTGGTGTTGTCATGTTGGGGCAGAACCATGTTGCGAAGTGAGTAGAAGCTGTTGCGGACGGTTGCCATCCAGTTAGACTGCTACAAAAACGGCAGTGCTGAGGCGAAGGGAACTTGGGATTGCAATGAGGGTACCCTCTTTGAAGTGTTTCTTTAGTGCTTCTTGTGTACACTGAAATGTCTGATGGTACCATGGTGGAGTTACCAAGGAATCTTTTGGTGGGAGAGAGCAACCAGGATGAGAGCCAAATCAATGTTGGGAACCCTACATCTTTCTGATTGAAGGGTGGCAATTCGTTTTGTTTTTGTTGCAATTCTGACAGTGAACAGTTTGGCTGTATCCTGGTGTTTTTGCCATAGATTTGTGGAAGGATACTGGAGTGATTAGGTCAGGCATCCCCAAACTGCTGCCCTCCAGATGTTTTGGCCTACAACTCCCATGATCCCTAGCTAACAGGACCAGTGGTCAGGGAAGATGGGAATTGTAGTCCAAAACATCTGGAGGGCCAAAGTTTGGGGATGCCTGGATTAGGTGCATGAGTGTGAAGTGTTGCAAGTAGACTGGGGTGAGCGATATTGAATGGATAGCATTGTATGATCTGTGTGGATGGAAGACAGATTTTGGGTGTGATGTGTATGTGTTAGTGGGGTGACTGTTTTATATTATGAGCCTTGGCAAGAGAGAGGCTGAAGAAGGAAGAGAACCCTGACTCTTAAGATGCTTTCAAAATGTGCTGCTATGGTTTTGTTTTGAGTGGATTTTGTTTACTTTATATTGCATTGCCTTGTAGTTTTGTTTTATATTGTAGTTGCTCTGTTTCCTTGTTTGTTATATATACATATTGCATTTGTTGTTTAGCTAACCGCTTAGAAGCTGTCTTTATGAAGCTATATCTAAAGTTATGAAATACAGCAACAATAGTAAGCAAGAGTAGATTGTTCATTCTCACAAGGGATGAAAGTAAGTAGCAGGGTTCCCCAAGTCTAAAATGAAACGGGTGGTTCTTAACTAAGTCTATATTCTGTTAAGGTGGCCAACTTTGTGGGCAACATTGAATTATTTGGGGGAGGTGTAGTTTGCTAAGAGATTCCAAAGGATCTCTCCAAACTGGGTGAACAGACAACAAAATGTTAAGTGTGATTCAGTATACACAAGTGCAAAGTGATGTGCTTTGGGGCAGAAACTCCTAGCCATGTGTATGTTGATGAAATCTATGTTGGAAGTGACTAGCATTATGATGGACAGCTCAATGAAAATGACAACCCAGTGTGTGAAGGTTGTGAGCAAGGTAAATTCCATACTTGGGATAATTAAGAAAGGGATTACCAAGAAAGCTGCCAAGATTTTAATGTCTTTATCAAATTAGACGGTGTGGCCATAACTGCAATTCTATGTACATTGCTAGTTGCTGCAGCTCTTAAAGGGACAATGTTCTGCTGGGAAAGGTGCAGAAAAGGGCAAACAAAATGATCAGGGTGTTTGAGCAACTTCCCTAGGGAAAAGGAAAGGTATCGGTCTGAAAGCATACACTTCTGAAGCTGAGGAGGCTGGTGGTCTGGTCAGTGAATGGATGTGTGACCACTTGGGATCAAAATTTATGTCACCTTGGATTCCGTGATGGAAGAAAAGGTGGGATATAAAGACAGGGGGGGGGATGGTGTAGAAAAAGTTAGTAGGAGGCACGATAGAGGTATATAAAATGATGGATAAAAAGAGTATAAAATGATACTCTTAATACTAGAACCCAATTAAGTTGAATGATGGGCGGTTCAGAGACACAAAATAAATACTTCCTTCATGCAGCACTGTGTCACAATATGATGTCCACGAATGCAGAAGACTTTAAAATAGGTGACATACAAATAGAATAAGATTAGATAAATGATGGATATCATGATGACTATATATTCCCTCAATGATCTGAGAAATCTTATCTCAGAATACTGAGGAACAACAACAAGTGGGCTTTTGCCCTCATGTCCTTCCTGTGGATTTCCCATAAGCCTCTGGTTGGCCACTGTGGGGAACAGGATGTTGGACCAGATGAGCTTTTGATGTGATCCAGCCGGGCTCCTCTGGTGTCCTTAAGCCTTATGTAGATGTGCTTCTTTGATTCTAG
Organism: Zootoca vivipara; assembly: GCF_965207765.1. Lineage (NCBI taxonomy): Eukaryota > Metazoa > Chordata > Lepidosauria > Squamata > Lacertidae > Zootoca > Zootoca vivipara. The sequence continues at coordinate 67,868,664 of NC_142587.1, read as the reverse complement.
TCTGTGCATCAGCTGAAAGGGATAGAGTCTATTAGAACAAAGGAAATGAAGTAGCAGTATTATAGGATGCAAATAAAGCGCTGCAACTAGCTCAAACTTGGTTGTTGCAAATCTTCATCTGGCAGAAGGCATATACCTTCTAGAAGAGTTAAGTGAGTGGCCTGTTAAAAGCTCAGCATGGCAGTGATAATAGTGCACTAGTGGAAACCATAATTTACTGTTACTGATACCGAAGAGCTCAGTATTCATATTAAACCAGTGATGTAGAAGGAACATTACCTTATTATTTCATGGGCCATATTTATTTTAGACTAGCTGACCCGGCCACGCGTTGCTGTGGTTCTTTCCTGTGACCCCCCCCACCCTGTCCCGATCCATGACGTATCCTGCCCCTCCTCCCTCCACCCCGGCTCATCCCTGTGTTTCGGTAGGATACCCTTCCCTCTGTTGTCCCTGGGGAGTGTTGGCCCCTCCCCCTGTATCTCCATACCTTGGCCCCCACCCTTCGAAAAGGAACTGTTAGGTTCTGGGTTCTATTTCCCAGAATGCACTTTTGTCTGAACCCTCTGTTGTCCCTGGGGAGTGTTGGCCCCTACCCCCGGTATCTTCCTACATTGGCCCCCAGCCTTGGAGAAGGAGCTGTCAGTTTCTGGGTTCCATTTCCCAGTATTTACTTTTGTCTGAGCCCTCTGTTGTCCCCTCCCCCCTGTGTCTCCATACATTGGCCCCTGTGCACGCATCGTGAACATTTCTATATATTTAGCAGCAAAGTCAGTCCTCCGGGAATATGCAGGTAACCTTGGAAGGGACAGCACATGGAAGAATCCCGACCAAGCCTATGAAGAGGCGTGTAGTGGTGATAGGGGATTCCCTACTGAGGGGTACAGAAGCAGTGATCTGTGGGCCTGACAAGATGTCTCGAGAGGTGTGCTGTCTACCCGGGGCCAAGATCAAAGATGTAACAGAACGGCTGCAAGGAATCATAAAACCCACCGACAAATACCCCTTCCTTATGGTGCATGTGGGAACCAATGACACTGCAAGCCATAGCCTACAGAAGATCAAAAGTGATTATGAGGCTCTGGGCAGGAAGTTGAAGCAATTAAATGCACAAATTGTCATCTCATCTGTCCTCCCAGTTGAACGACATGGCCCAGGGAGAGAGAGAAAAATAGGGGAAGTGAACAACTGGCTTTGCAAATGGTGCAAACAGGAACGGTTTGGATTCTTAGATCACGGTCTGCAGTTTCTTGAAGATGGACTTCTGGCAGGTGATGGGCTGCACCTCACAAAAGTTGGGAGGAATGTTTTTGCCATGAAACTCAAAAACCTCATCAGGAGGGCTTTAAACTGACTTATATGGGGGAGGAGTCTATCAAGTTCTGAAGATGTTCATCCAAATGTCAAGGACCAAATGGAGCAAAAAGCACGCAGACCTAGTGGTGGAAGGAAAATATCCTTAAATAAGAGGCATGGGGGAATGATAAATGGTCTTCAATGTCTGTATACTAATGCACAGAGCATGGGAAATAAACAAGATGAACTTGAGCTCTTGGTACAGCAAACTAAATATGACATAATAGGCATTACTGAAACCTGGTGGGATGAGTCTCATGATTGGAATGTACAAATAGAGGGATACAATCTATTTCAGAGAAATAGACCAAACAGGAGAGGAGGAGGAGTAGCGTTATATGTCAGGGATGTGTATACCTGTGAAGAGATCCAGGATTTAAAACTTCAAAGCCAAGTTGAGAGTATCTGGGTCAAAAGTAAGGGAGAGAAAAATAACAGTGATCTCATTGTGGGAGTTTACTATAGACCCCCAAGCCAAACTGAGGACACAGATGAAGCCTTCCTGGAACAGATGACCAGGCATTCAAAAGGAGGTGAGATAGTAGTAATGGGGGATTTCAACTATCCTGATATTTGTTGGATGTCAAACTCAGCCAAGAGCATAAGGTCAAACAGATTCCTCACTGGCCTTGCAGACAATTTCATTGTCCAGAAAGTGGGAGAAGCAACAAGAGGATCAGCCATTTTAGATCTGGTCCTAACCAATAGTGATGACCTCATTAGTGGGGTAGATGTGGCAGGATCATTAGGTGGGAGTGATCATGCTCTTCTGGAGTTTATTGTTCAGCGGAAAGGAGCAACCAAGCATACTAAGACTCAAATCCTAGACTTTAAGAAAGCCGACTTCAGAAAACTTAGGGAAACGCTGGGTGAGATCCCATGGACAGAAATACTAAAAGGGAAGGGAGTTCACGATGGTTGGGAGTTTGTTAAAAGAGAGACATTAAAAGCACAACTTCAGGCAATACCAATGAGACGGAAACATGGAAGGTGCCTAAAGAAGCCAGGGTGTTTAAGTTGCTTGGTTGATGATGATGTCATTTGGTTTGTGGGTGTGGCTTAGATTTCAGAGGAAGGGAGGGGGTGTACTGTGGGAGGAATTCCACTTGAGGGCGCTGATTGACTTGGTGGAAAAGAGGGTCAAATCCTGCCGAGGTGTGTGATTTGAGGTTTTTCATGTCCCCTACAACCCTCGGGGAGTGGCCTGGATCGTTGTGTCAAAATTTCAGGACGATCGGTCAAGCGGTTACGGAGAACATAGCGGCCGGCAATTTCAAGATTTTAACATTTTTATATATATAGATTAAAATTAAAACCAACGTAAACTATGAAGGACATAAACGTTGTGATCCTTGATGTTCTATTACCATTTTGATACAAGCTCAGAGAAATGATCCATCCATTTAACTAAGAACTGCCCATTTGAAAATAAAAATGGAGTCAAGAAAAGTCGAGAATGTGCAATAATTGTGTCACTTCTCCATCTCCATGCTAAAGTTACCAAACAGCTAATTATTATGGGCTGACAGTTGTATCTCTACAGTTTCCTCTATAAACCAGTAAAATGAAGCTGGTGATGCAAGTCAATTTATCATTCATGGTGCCGTTCATGCCAATTTAGCTGCACCAAAATCAGCTTAAATGCACTCAAATGCAAGTAACTGAACAGTATAACTGTTCATTTTAAAGAAGCACACTCAGCATTGAATAAGGACAATTAGCATTCAAGATCTCAGGCCTCTATTTGTGTGCAATCAATACAACACCAGCAGTCCCAATCTTTTATTGTTGCTGTTGAGTTTACAAAATAATGTGATGCTGTTTTCTTTTTTGTTCGCTCCAAAACAACATTACAGACGTGGAACTGGTGGCTGTGCATGAACTTCTCTGTTATTTGCAAGGGAACAGACAGGCTTTGTGAAAGGGCAGAAATCTTATTTTCTAATTGCCTGAGAGTAATAATGGGATCTGGTCCAGACACCCCAGTACATGGCAGCCAATATAATAGCTGTACATTCAAACTTTGTCTGCCCTATCCTGCTGCCACCCTGCCTCCACTCGGCCCATTTCTGTACCATGCAATGGCTCTCCAACATCAGAAAGGCTCTGAAACTGAGTTGCGCTTTGTGGCCCTTGTCACTGGGGCATTTTTCCAGCTGGAACTTGCCAGAACTCAGTTCCGGCACCTCTCAGTTGGGCGCCATTGCCATTCTAAGAGAACAAGGGAAGTGTTCATGGTGAGTTTTGGCCCCTCTTTTGCTAGAAAAAACAGCACTGCTTATTACTCAGGGCATAACTCATTCTTAGCATAGACAGCCCCAAGAAGATGGAAATAAATTGTGTGCCTGGAGAAGGTAAAGTAACAGGAGACAGGAAGCATTAAAATATATATAGTTGCACCACACAACTAGCCAATCACTTTCTGTATTAATAAAATAATAATAAACCTTATTAACAGTAAGAGTTAGCAAGTTTTAAAATTATTATTTTATTAATACAGGGATTTTTCAGCTTAGGACTTACAGCTGACAGTCTGCTGGGCAGGTAGTTCTTCTTTGCAGCCTGTGGCTTTTTGTTAGAATCTGGTCGATTTTAGCTTCCTTTTAAATCTTGGGGTGTGTTTTTTTTAAGCTTATTTTTCTTTTCTTATAATGAAAACTTTTAAGCTGCAATGCTGGTTAAATGTCAACACAACACACAAGAAACAGAGAAAGTGGAGTAAAGAAACCTTGAGCCTAATCCAACTTAATGGTTTTGTGGAGCCATTTATTTTTCCCAGAGATATTAATAAAAAAAATGAAAAGAAGCTGGTGCAATAAACACTTCAACATACTTGTCACACATTACTTTGCCTGCCCAGAAGGCAACACTAGGCAATTGTCTAGCCCAGCATTTAATAGAGGGTTAACATTTTTGTTGAAGCAACATTGAAAAGAAAATCCTTTGCCGGAGCAGAAGTTAATGCAACCACTTCTGTTGTTGTAGGAACAGCAGAGAGCCTTGATGTAAAAAAGGGTCTTTATATTAGATGCTATCTGAAGACAAGGAGTGTCCGATCCCAGTGCGACACAGTCAACATCAGGTAGATTAGTCTTGCTATTCACCCTTCACTTATTTGTTAACATCCATTCAGTTCCTTGTCATACAGTGGTAAATAATTCCACCTCTCCAGCTGAGGAACTCACTCTTCAAATATTTGTGCTTGGCTCAGAGTCACCAAATCATGTTCATCGTTGTCTACGGAGAACAGCTTTTGAAATATTGATAAATGGCTGCTGAATTATTAAACCTCCTCAAATTATAGCATATTTGAGTCAATTTAATAAAGAGAAGTTTAATACCATAAGTATTTTCAGCAGCACTGTTAGTATTTATGCAAGTGGGGCTAGGAAATCAACATCCCTTGTGATTTTTATAAAAGATGATGGATCAGTGGAGCATTCACCAGGAGAGCTTGTTCTTCATGGATGGTACTAATCACTTCGTAAAATGCAGAGCTTCCCTCCACAGACCAACACTTGATGCATTAAAGAAAGCAGCTTGGCTCCTTTCGTCTAATGCTGCTCATTAGACTGTGGGTGGCATGGTTCAAGGCTATCAATTTTGAATGGAGAGAATAGTTACAGGTTTTAAAAATCATACCATTAGTGCCTTGCACCCGAGAGAGCTTTGAGCCTGTGTTTCTCTCACAGCAGCCTTTTATGGCATGTAGTGGACAAGCCCCTTTCGAAACTGAAGCAACTTTCAAAGGCATTGTATGATATGAGAGATCTGTTCAAAGTGAGGGTGGGGCAAAGGAGGGCAGGAGCGCAGGGATACACACACACAACTCATTGGATTCTGGTCACTGTGTTTATTATGCAGGCCTAATTTATTTTTAGGGAATGTTGATCTTTTGATACACGCTGATAAATCACTATTTCTGTTCCACCAGAAAGCATAGGAATTTAAAAATGTATTTGTGGGTATTTTTGCATTATAGATTCTCTCCCTCTATTAAAACTCATGCATTTTATATGGGGGTGGGGTGAGAAAGAAAGGAATAAGGGATGCCAGTTTGACAAAAAAATATTAGGCAGTGTAAGAGGAAAGGCACCTGAAAGAGAGAACTAATTAGAAGACTTGAGGTATAAACTTTGGTTTAAATGGTGAATATTAAGTAAGGGCTGCCCATCTTCACACCTTATGCTGAGTTTTGGCCATTTCTTGGTATCTTGAGATCAGCGTTTGAAACTCCCATTGTTCTAGGTGTGTTTTGCGACAGGGAATTTCATTAACGTGAGCAGTTTGTGAGCTCTGGGTGCAGTACTGTGCCTAAGATTTCAGATTAAAACTGCAGAGTGAAAGGAAAGGAGGACCTTTTTCTGCCTCCCCCCTTCCAGCCACTCTCTGAAGACTGGAGAAGAGACCCTCTTAAGAATATTAGGGGGGCAGTCAGGGGAAGCATAGCTTTGTTTTTTGAAGTCTTCACAAGACCGTGTGAAAAATGAATATAAGATTTTAGCTGCAGTTCATTCATTCTCAGCTTTGTATTCTTGTTATAAAAAAGTTTGCCTAGATAGTCCATTATTGCGCCCATAACCTAGGCATAATGTGCCATTTAGCTCCTAGCTTTCATATCTCGGTTTCTAACACTGCTTGAGATACCTTGCCCCACTCCAGCCGAGGAGACAACTTGCAGCCTTGAGTAGAAGCTAGGCTGTGCATTAGGTGGAAACGTTTTGTGAGGAAGGCAAACAGTTGGGTTCTTTCTTAAAACACAACTTGTTTCCTGCAGGTTGCCTTCTTTCCCCTCCAGCTGGCCCCTTCCCACTTTTCTTTCTCACTCCAGCCCAATACCTTGCCTGCCTTCCCCAAGCTACATGCCACCACCACCACAACCTTAAGCCTCCATTTTGCCTACTCTGAATCATAAATTCTAAGCACACCACAAGAGTTTCTACTTCAGACAGTGGAAATGTTGTAGGTAGGAAACATGCCTTCCTGAAAGTGCCTTTCATAAAGCAATAGAAATTACTATCTATCTATCTATCTATCTATCTATCTATCTATCTATATGACATTGAGATACCGTTCATCTTTCTAGGCAGCTCACTGTTGCTGTGCTGATCACCCTTTCACGTCATTAGAAACCATTCATGGATATAGTGCTGTGCTATCAATGCTGGTATTCCTATTAATATTTAATTAATAACACTCAACTTTTAGTTTCCATTCCCTCCCTTTTTACTAATTGCTCTCTGTTTAAAATTAATATCAATATGTTTCATTACGCATTTGTAGCAAGCCATCTGGGGACCTAATTTAGGCCTGCAATTCAAGGTGTTACTATGGCAATGGTATAATAAATTGGGAAGCTGCCGCCAAATATTTGGATTGTTAGTTCAAACTGAATGAGTTCTAGACCCCTGGCCTCACCCCTTGGCTGCTCATCCCAAAACTTCTACTCAAGAGCTTAATTGCCTTTTCACTCCTGCAGTGCACAGCTCATCTTGTAAGGTCTGTGTGAGTTTACCTCTCAACTCAGTGCCTCCTTCACACCTCTCTCAAACCTAGAGCCTCTTGGGCCTTTAGCCACCTTCTTGCATGTTTTGCCATTCCTGTTCCCTCTTGGGTTTCCTCTGCCGTGTGCTACAACTCTTTCTGTCCCCCCCTTTTTTTGTCTCATTCAAATGGACTTATCACTTCCCTCACAGAAGCTGCTGTTTTGTCAACCTTCTCCGCAGCTCAAAAGATCAGAATCCCTCTCATGGTTCTCCTGGCTGCTGCCCCTTTATGGAGGCTCCTAGGGGGAGGATGGGACATGATGGAAACAGCCACCCACCCCAAACAACAGAGTCTCTCCGTCCCTCCCCCTTGGAGTTACTACTGCAGCTTACACAAATCTTTCCCTTTGAGAAACAGGGAAGACAAGGACAGCTCTGAACAAACAAGACATTTCACTATACACAATCGGTATGGAGATAAAATGGACAAAAGCAGCAATACATCTTTGTGGTGGAAGGCTGTGCATATCGCACATTCAGTACTCGGTGAAGGGGAAAATGTGGGTTGGATGTGGGCTTCCCGTGAGCTGAACTTCGCTCTAGGGATGCCCTCACTTTCTTAAGAGGAAAGGAGGTAGTCAGTCAGTGGAGCTTTGCCTCACTTGCTCTATCTAGATGAATTGCTCACATCAGTTAAAATCAGGGTACACTCTGCAGCCATCACCACAACTTTTTCATGAACCAACTTCCCACCAGCACTATTACCAGAGAGAAGCTTTAGAAGGCAAGGGAGATGTTGGCATCACCCCATTATAAAATGGGGTACACTTTTTAGGCCAGAGCTGGAAGTTTATGTATCCACTGTTCTGATTAACATCTCCTCCTCCTGACGTTTTGCTGAACAGCAGAGAATGGCAAAACATCAATAGACATTCAAGCTTTGACTTGAACCTCAGGTCACTCCATTATCCACAGGATGACACCGTCTTCCTAATGGGAAAGACAGACTACGCAGAGTGCATTGGCATATGAATTTACAGGTCTCTAAAGCATTGATTTACTGTTACTGATGTAGCGTGCGACACCGACATATGCCAAACTTCTCCTGCAAATGCAGCTGACAACTTTCTGCATTCACATAAACATGAAAAAGCTATTCAGCATGCTTAATAAAGGGGGGGGGGTTCCCGCTGTCTTACAGATGCAGTTTCTATGGAAGATTCAGTGCTTTCAAAATTCAAACTTGGTTTATTTTAGTAACAATACTGATGAAAATGTCTTCTGCTTTTCCAGAGTTTTGATATATCACTGCATGTAATAAAATGGTGCTTAATTGAGTACCAAGGGATGTGACCTCAATCACCCCTTACAGCAACGTTGGGCGGGCCATGTGAGAATGGTGGTTACACACAAAGGCAATACCAGTTTAATATATTGCGGTTTTGAAACTGACACCTCCAGAAAGGAGGTTTTCATGCTTTTAGCATAATCTTCGAGTATGTTTTTCCTTTGGGTAAATGATGAAGAGCAGCAGAATTCCGAATGGATTTGAACATTACTTGCTGAGGCACACACAAGTTCCGATGAGGCAAGCATTTAAACTATGAACACTCTCTAATTTCTTTCATTAAGAATAAATAAAGTGTACATCTTACAAAACATGGTTCCCAAGTCATCTCTATTGAAATGGGCTTTTTAAGAAAACAAAATCACTTCCCCTTGTTTACTTGAAAGTCTATTTGATCATTTATGTAATACCTCTAAAAATGAAACTCTATAATTTGCTCCCATTTTTCTAACTACAGCTAGTATCTGATTTGACCAATGCTGGGCCGGCTTGATTTTTTAAATTGTTGCCAGTATTTTGTTCCTTTTAAATATATGTGCTTGGATCAGGCTTCCTCAACCTCGGCCCTCCAGATGTTTTTGGCCTACAACTCCCATTATCCCTAGCTAGCAGGACCAGTGGTCAGGGATGATGGGAATTGTAGTCTCAAAACATCTGGAGGGCTGAGTTTGAGGAAACCTGGCCTGGATACTATGCTGCTCCTCTATTTACAGAAGGGAAAGTGATTTCCTTCAAGTGTCTTGCCCATCACCATTTCCAAGGGGCACTTGAACCCCAGCAACAGATTTTGGGGGACACGGGACTGCAAAGGAAAAGGTTTAAGGGAGGCAAGAAATGCCTGTTCTCTTCACAGAAGGATAGTTGCACCTTCCTATACCTGGCATAGTGAGTATGTCATACCATTGTAAAAAACGTGCTAAGAGCCTTTCAAGGCTGAAGATCGCAGAGGTTGCATTCATGCGTCAGCTTATTTGGTTTTCCTGAAGTTTCCCTGTTCATTTCTGCATTGTGAGATTTCACACAACGTAAAAGCCACTTGAGTAAATATATAGTGCAAGTTTAGTGCTCATTTCCATGTTATTTGCAAGAGGATTTTTTCTTTCTTTCTGGAAACAAGTAACATGGAAATGAGTACAGTCATACCGTGGTTTTACGCCTCGGTTTGAGTATTTTCAGTTTAAGTACTCCGCGGACCCATCTGGAATGGATTAATCCACTTTCCATTACTTTCAATGGGAAAGTTCGCTTCAGGTTAAGTACGCTTCAGTTTAAGTACTCCACGGACCGTCTGGAACAGATTAATCCACTTTCCATTACTTTCAGTGGGAAAGTTCGCTTCAGGTTAAGTACACTTCAGGTTAAGTACAGACTTCCGGAACCAATTGTGCTGGTAAACAGAGGTACCACTGTACTAAACTTGTGCCATATTCAGCTATATTCCCAGCAGTGGCTTTTGCATTGCACAGAAGTAAAATACAATAGAGAAATTAACAGATAAGGAAATGTTGGGAAAACAAAATTAATTGCATGCTAAGGCCCAGAGACCCAGTTGCTCCCTGTGTAATGAAATAAGAAGACCAGACAGCAGCATATAATGTATGGGGGGGTTCAAATACGGTACAACTTTGTTGGTTACAGATGTGGTTTGGCATAGGCGTTGGGTGAAGCCATTTATTTAACTCCAGCGCATCTGCTGGGAGTCTACCTAAGGGTCAACCACATTATGGGTGGGGAGCTATGACCTACATAAAATAGGGGTCGCCCCTGAGGGGTCCCTGCTGGAGTTCTGTGGCCCTAGCTCCCATCTGGGTGTCAAACAGAATTAACTCCTCACAGAGCCCTTTAATGGGATACCCTTAACCAAGGAAGGGCAAGCAGAGGCTACAACCTCCCCTCCAGCCAAGACTAAGGCTTACCCAATGCCTAACCTCACAAAGTTGTGATGACTGCTATGAGGTGGGCAAAAACCCAAGTGGCTGGTGCCAATTTGTCAAGTGGAAAAATTGAATATGGCAGCCGACAATGGCCATAGCAAGGTCTAGCATGAAAGCAGCAGCATGTGGGAAAAGGGGTGACCTGTGGTCAGGCTACTGAGTCATTTCCCTGACTCTCAAGATGTATTAAAAATGTGCTGTCAAGTTTATGCTTTTTAAGAATTTTATCGTTTTATTTGGTACTGTAGATTAACTCTTGACGTTTTGTTTTTTCAGATATGCTGTAAGCCACCCAGAGTGACTGGAGAAATCATAATTTATAGTTTCATTATTAATTTGTGGTTTTTTTTGTAAACTACTTGGAAATTGTTCTGTTATTAAATGATATATAAATGTATAAAATAAATAATTTAATGGATTAGCCAAGTCCCATGTATGCTTATGGTAATATTGGAAAGCTAATGCTGAATGCCTGACAGGAAAGTAAAGGCAGAAAATGTAAGCATGTGAAGTGGGAATTCAGAAAATTGCAATATAAGACAGTCAAGTTTAAAAAAATAATGGAGGGAGTGGGAGAAAGAGAAACATCAGCAGAAGGTTAGAAACAGTTTGGGCTGAAATTTTTAATGAATAAAACACATCAAGATTTGCATTTTTATTTTGTTGCTCTTGGCAGCAAAGGATTTGGTGTTTTTTTTATTTAAAAAATCTAAAATTCTAAGGAAGCTTTTATACTACAAATGCCAATAGGATGGAGAAGTTCAGGAAACATTCACCTGAATTTTCTGTGTTGCTTCGGTTACACGGTCACCTACACTTCACATACCTTATATTTTCCCTTGTAAAATATATAAATAGTTCAATCTCCAACAATATATTCTGAAGCATGAGGTGAATCAGACTCTAAATTTTATTTAAAACTGAAATGTTAATGGTTGGGATCTACAGCTGTTACCACCAGGCATTCTACCTTTGAAATCTCCTTTGCCTTCCCTCCTCCATTTTCCTACCAATAAATTATGCCCAGCCCAAACAGACCTCCTTGTCACTATACGAACTCCTCAAACCTTGCCTACAAAAACACCAAGATGTCCCAGGCATAATAAAAGATTTGCTTTTATGGAAGCGCTTCTGAATAATTTTTAACCTGAGAAGGGATGCGCCATAAAAGTAATTGCTAAAAGGTATGAATCTGACAAGCATCTGATCTGAAAATAGTTTTTCCTTCATAGGTCTTGCTGATGTTTCTCAGGCCAAGTAAATAAAAAGTTAGCCAGCTCCCCCTCCCACCCCATAATGCTATAACATGCCTTGAATGATTAATGTGCATTACCAACTTCAGTGTCTTAAAATGCACATCACCATGGTCTCTCCACAGCATAGAAGAGAGCATTTTACACTTTGCAAAGTTATTTCCATTATATTTACACTAGCTCCCAGAAATTTAATTATTTAAGGGTTTTTTTCTTTGCATGGTTTTAAAGAAATTTCAACATTTAGTGCTAATATGCTAATTTAGAACATAGCATTGAACTCACCAGCTGAAAACTGTGTCACTGACATTTCTGTTTTAATTTTAATATATTTTCAATGGAAAAGGGGGCATGGTTAAGCATATTGCTAAAAACTGAATTAGTAACAATTTGCAACAAAATTTTCAGCGTTAATTTGAAAGAAAAGTAGCCTAGCAGGCCTAAAAATAATTGTTGGTAACTTTGAGGACGCAAGGAGAAAGACAAAAAAAAAATTAAAACACTTTTATTTTAATTATATAGCTATGTTCAATAAATAAAAACACACTGTTAAGTTTAAAAGACTGAAGATTTTTCCAAATGGTCAAACAACAAAGATTTGGCATTATATTTATACAAAAAGAAAAAGAAAACCCCAATCACAAGTATTAAAACAGCCATAACCACTTTGGTTTCTTAAACATCGGGGAAAATAAAGGACTAGTTTAGGAAAACCTTCTCTTCTGAATGACGGCCAAATGAAATTTAAAGCACAGGACCCTCTTGTACATGTTATGATGTTCTCAAAAGGGCATAATCAGAATCAAAGTCTTTCTGTAAGACGAAGGAATATTTATTTATAGGAAAGAATTTGGCTTTACCCGTGTGTGGGCTACATAAGTTGTCTTTAGTGCTTTTTCAAACAAAATCATACAGTCTTGCAAGGCAAACAGCAGGACTAGACTCAAATTCAAATATAGCATGGAATGAATCTGCAGAATTCTCATTTTCTGCATGCTCCAGAAATGAGATGCATCAGCAATGAATCAACTTACTATGATGCTACGGAACACATGGACCGATCACCAACGAATAGGATATATTGAATTTTGTTTTGCATTCAGGATGGCGGACCTCAAACACATGCACAATAGTATCTTAATTTTTTTAAAAGAGAGATCCAAGATCCCAAACCTTAAGAATTAAAGTCAATGTACAAGCTTCCCACCTAATCCTGCCATCTTTACATGAATATTCACAATCTTCAAATACCTACCTCAGTTAGGGGCAGACATGAGAATGTAGCCCTTTTACCCAGTTTGGTAGTTATCAGGGGATCAAACAATAGTAACCAGAAATCTAAGAATAAATTCTGGAAACCAGTATAGGAATATGAGCATTGAAAACGCTATCAGAGTAATAATAAAAAGAAGCAAAGCAAATATTAAAAAATCAGACGAACTGCATCAGATCTTTCTAATAAGCCCCTTTATTCAGGCAAATGTTTTGCTCATTAACTGCTGTAGTTAATGGGGCAATGAGTGGGGTGTGGGGAACTTGCCTTTAGCATCATCAGGCCTTCAGCTACTCAAGAGGTCTATGCTGGGTAGATGTGAAACACTGTTTATTTGAGCGGTGAGGGCTATCAGGAGACTGACCAAAAGTCTCACTGAACATTTTAATAAAGAGCATTTCATGAAATTGACCTGAACTTACAAAAGGGAGACTCTACAATTTAGGGGCTCAGAATGCTATGTTTCAATTGAATTAATCTTGCAGTATATTTAAAGTGGATAGATTCTTATTGGGAAGGTGCAGAAGGGCACACAATGCTTTTTAAATGCAATTTCTTGAATGCAGTCTACACAGAATATTTTAGTGGGATGGAAACAGGAATACAGTTCCTTAAATCCTCTTGCATAAAGGGGGGGTTATTGGTTTGTTTCTGTTCTTTTAAATTATGTATTTTGTGTGTTTTTATATTGTAATTATATATTGTGAACTGCCCTGAGATCTTTGGATATAGGGTAGTATATAAAATGTAATAAAAATAAATAATAAATCCTATATATGTAAATAAATGAAAGACGAGATCACAGAAATCATAGTTTCAAAAAATTGCAGCTTAACTTGGAATGCTGGCAACCTATAGACCAAAAAAGAACAACTCCTGTTTCTGCACATAAGTTTCTGGCAGCTGCAGGAGATGGAAAAGAAATAGGATTTAATTAGCATAAGTGTTGTGGGATGAGTCTCAGCTTCATGAACATTAAAGGACTACTACATTCAGCAGTGTAGAAATTGGGATTTGTGCCACGAAAGCTGAACTCGGTCCTTAATTTTAAAGAGCATTTTAATTAAAGAATAGGAAAAAAGAGAAAGTTACTTTGACTACAATACCGATCACCAAAGCACACAAAGAATTACAGTATATACAGCAGGAATACTAACAGGAAGTGCGTGGATGGGACTTTTGTGATCATCTGAGTGAGTTGGAAACCAGGCTCTTATTTAGAAAAGACTAATGATGATAGTTTTTCAAAAATATTATAATACAAACAATATCTGTTCATCTTGTAATGTATCCACTCACATTCACACCACATAGGGTATGAACAGTGCTTAATATAAATAGTTTTCTCATTTGAATATTGTTTATCTATTTGTTATAGAAAACTTCAAAAAGATAAGATTAGAATTAGGCTGTTTTTGCACATTGTGCCCAACTGGCTTAGAGTGAACATGAGGCCTCCCAGGGAGGAAGGAGATCACAGTTACTTTACCCTCCTCTGGTCATTCTGCTGCTGGACCACACTGCACTAAGCCATATTTTGACTCACCATGCCATCTAACCCAGGCTCGTGGTTTAACTCTTATCAAAACTAATGATGAGCTGCAAGTAAAGTTTGTTTTTGGTTTGCAGTTTGCCCTGCAGAACTAAACTTCAAGCCTGAGATGGGACAACATGCTAAGCCACACCATGTCTTGGGCAAGGTGCGCCAATGCAGCAGCAAAACAACTAGGGAAGAGCAAGGCAGTTATCATCCCCTCCCTGGGAGCCTGCATACCCAGGTCATAGTACTTTTTTGTGTAATGTGAACTAGGTCAGTGTGTAAAAGCAAGATGGAAAAAATAGCATCGTTTATCATGCAGTACAAAGATTTGTGTAAGTGGTCCCATTGATTTATCCTCTGTGACCCTGCAGTAACTTTCAATCATATCAATGCTAGCTTAAGTTTAACCTCTTCTAAATATAGGGCCAGTACTGGCCATGTTGCAGGCTACCAGGAAAATGGCATTAGTTTCATAATATAAATCAGCTTTCACCAACCCGGTACCCCTCCAGATGTTTTGGAATGTGACTCCTATCAGCTACATCCAGCATGGCTGTGTGGCTGGTGCTGATGGAGAGTTGTAGTTCAACACACTTGAGGGACAACTGGGTTGGGAAAGGTCGAGCAAATACATTAGCATTGAACAGTTATATATACAAAAAGGTAAAAAAGAAAAAGGTAGAAAAAGAAAGAATGAGAACTGCAGGCTCAAGAGCAACTCTTCTGCTTCCCTTCTTTCAACACTGCTCCCTAGTTTTGAGGGTAGGAGTGCTACTTCATGTAGGAAGTAGCTGCTGTATAGCATCGCAGAAATTGGCCCAGGACAGAAAGGCAGTAATGTGCCAGACAGTTATGTTGGAAAGTAGTCCTTTCATGAAGTCTGGTCTTTATGAAAAGTGGCAGTTCAACTTTATTCCGAGAAGTGCAGCACTAGAGACACAAAATGGTGGGTAAGAGAGAGAGAGGGAGGGAGGGAGGGAGAGAGAGAGTCCTTTGTATTCTTTCCCTCATCTACCCGAAAAGGAGAGAAATAAAAATAAAAATAAACTCACGTGCATACACTCATTTCTCTCTTAAACCTTACTACAACTCCTGTGACTATAAAGTTACCTCATAAGTCATTACAACACTTTTCCACACATGCAAAACAACTAATTTCCTGATTTTCTTTTTCTTTGAGTAGTGCATCATCAAGGCCACGGTGTATCAACAAAAGTCTTTCTCCACTTGTTTCCATGTCCATTGCCAGACTGCTTTAATTCTTTGCTGGGAAGGGAAAAATAAATCACAAAATTATTATCTGAAATTTGGGAGACTTTAAAAACAGTTAAATCTGGTAAATCGAGTAAATGCTTTCAGAACTTAAGGTAGGGTTGCTTGAGATAGCAGTAATAGTCAGTTTACTTCTAACAGAGACCTGGAGCATAAAGAGTGTTCTTCAGTTAGTGTAACAAGAAAGAGTTATGCTAACACCATCAATAAAAGGGGTGACTATATTCCTCGCAAGACTGTCCATGATGCCAGTTGACATTGGAGACCAGCTTCTTAAGACAGGGTAGTGGAACCAAAAAGGTCAAACTGTGGCAGATCTTCAGTGGACATTCCATTTGGACTCGCTCATTCTTAGTTAAAAATCAACAAGACATTGGGATGACAGAGCATAATTTTTGTGTGGTTGAACTGTTTTCTGACTGAAGGGAATATAAAGACAGACAAAGCACTGACAAGAGAGTATGAAGAGGACAGCCACAAGTCCAGACTGAGTATTTCAGCCTAGTCTACATCAAAAGGTTGCTGTGAAGGGGGGGGGGACGGGGAGGGGGAGCCTTGAGCTCCTTGCAAAAAAGGCAGGATATAAATTGAATAATAATGTCCTCTTATTTTACACTTCAAGTATCCCTATTGACTCTTTAACACAGTACAAGTGGGGTTTAATGAATTTTCCTTGCTTTCTCATTGAATCTAGTGTTAAGAAGATACACAAACATTTGGAACAAACAGATTAAACACTCATGATTATCTCATTGATGAATTGCTTGAATGGCTAAGACCTAATTACTTGCAAGTTCAGTTGCAGTCCTAGATTAATTAATCATGATTCCCATGAAATGGATTTAGTTTAAACAGAAGCCACTGAACTAAATAGCAAGCCAGAGATTAATGAAGTACATAAAACATGAACACTTATTTCCCACCCTGCTCAATTCCCTGTGGATTAATAACAAAATTAGGAAAATCAGTAATTTTAGTAAGCATTAGTCTAACAGACTGATCACATCCACCGCCAATACTATTTTGCCTTTATTTATAAAGGAAGGAAATTAATGTAAAAAAAACAGGAATAAAGTGGCAATTCAAAACCACACTCTCTATATAAACGTAGGTTAGCACCTGCGATTGTTTGCTGTCTTCTTTACCGAAGTCAGTGGCAGTAGTAAGAATATTGGTAATTTACACCCCAATATTCTAACATGGAGGGGTGTTCATGGTCAGGGTTCCTGACCACCAGCTAAACAATGTTGCAGGAAACTCTTCCCCCTGACCCTGTGTGTACCTGGCAACTTTGCCTGTAGACCATTCACAGCCAAGTGGAATCTGCGGCAAACCTTGCACAGTAGAAGGTCCTCATTCAGTTTTCCAGTCAGTCCTACCTTCTTTCAAGATGTTCCAATCCAATTCCTCCACAGCTCCCTCAATATACTTTAGCCATTTAGTATGTTTTGTACTCATTGGACTGTTTCTGTCTCATTCCCCTCTTCTCCCCTTTCAGGTTCTCTCTCTTTCACTCTCTTACTCTTGCAAACCTTGGGCCTGCTGATAACCTCTCTCTTGTGTGGGGGTGTCGTAATTTTGGCTACACAAGTTCCACACTCCGATAATATGTTTGCCATTAGTATACAGTATGTTCTATTTGTGAACTGCATTCTTTGCTACAAGGCTTTGAGCCTCTCAAGGAAGGCAAACAGATACTGTATCTACAAAATCTGAAGGCAGCCCTGTCTAAGGAAGTTTTTAATGTGTGACATTTTAATGTATTTAATCTTTGTTGGAAGCCTCCAAGAGTTGGCTTTGGAGAAGGAAGAAGCTCCTTTCTATCACTGCTCTCCGTTGCACGGCATTCTGGGGCTCAGCAGTTGACAGAAATTCTGGGAGGGCGATCTGTGGACTGCAAAGCCCCCTGCCTGATTTAATAAGGGGTCAGGGCCATTTGATGCAGCAAATGGGTTTATGGAGCCACAGCTGCAAAACTCAAATCTGTAAAGATGCTGGAAATAAGGAAGTTTGCCAATGGCTTTAAAGTGACTATAAACTGCCACTATTTGGAGACACCCGCACACACACCAATTCATAGCTAGAAAAACTGGGTCTCGGGGACTATTTTTGATGAAATATTCAAGGTTTGTGTCTTACTAGAAAAACTAATAACTAGAAGTACTAATGCTTTGAAGTGTGCTTCTGTTTCATGAAAAAAAGGGGGGGCGGAATAAAAACAAAGGAAAAATCCCATAGCCCTACTGAAAGCAAAAGTAATAAATACAGGCAAAACTTACCATCATTCTAACATCACTCCTTTCGCATCTTTGCAAAACCAAGCAAAACGTTAGTAGTTAGAGAAGCAAGGAGTAAACAGCAGTTTAGTAGAAACAGTGTTAAAATATATTATAATTTTAGACATGCAAGAACTCCATGTAAACAGCAGTTTAGCAGAAACAGTGTTAAAATATATTGTAATTTTAGACATGCAAGAACTCCATGTATTGGGAAAGAACCAGCCTTTCTCTTGATTCTACATCAGCATTCAGTGGGATTTCCCCCCAATACCAGTTGGCTCAAATGAGGAAATCAGAAACCAAAAGGCAAAAAGACAAAAAACAAAAACAAAAAACCCTTAGGTTTTGCTAAGCACTATCCCAGAAACTTGTGAACCCCATGCAAAAGATAACTCATATCTACTTTTCAGAAGGAACAAATATTTCATTCAGGAACTAATTCCTTTTGGCAAATGAATTTATAAGATCAAAGTGGTATTTATCCTAAAACAGCCACCTGAACTTTGAAAAGGTCCAGATAAGCCAAGAATTACAGAGCCATAAACTATTTTCTAATACCCATAATCTATGAACAACCAATAATTTAAGGTCAGGAATATTTTTTTTTCATTATCTTGTATACATTTTTACACAGCCCCAAAAGCTAATTTTTGGACTGGAACAAAAACCAAGTCCCTGAATATAGTTCAAAGTTTCAATTACTACCTACCATTAAGTGGTTCTCCGACAGTTTTCTGTAAAATATTTAAAATATATATGTATATGTGTATATAAATAAATATAAATGTCTTCATGTCTAGCTTGGATCTCCCAAATTAAATGACTCTAATTGACATATACAATAAATAATGATTCTACAAAACAAATACAAGAAACAGCAGAACATTAATTAGGTTAATGGCAGGTTGTTAGCTCTAGGGCCAGTAATGACAACATGTAGTCAAGAGCAGAGATAAAATGTGTCCCACAGGTTGGCTCATAGCCTCCTCCCTCCTCCCCAAAACTACAAGATTGCTAACCCCTTAGCTCCCAGAGGAGCTGATTTGGACAAGAGAGAAAGAATGCATGGAGTGTAGATCCCAGTGCAATGATGAGTGTACACTTAACCCTCCATTTGGAGCCTACTGGAGCGAAGAGGGTGTTTTATGAGACCCCAGGCTTTTCTTTCCAAGGCTTGTGAACATGAAGCATTCCTTCTCCCACTATTTATACAACTGTGTGATGTCTGCTCATCCTTCCATTCTCAACTTCTTCTGATCATCTGTACCCATGAACTTACACATATGAAGATATGCTCTCATTACAACAGAGCAGACATGTGATAAGACCCAATCAGGAAATAGCTGTTGGCAAGTCAAGAATTTATTATGACAATATCAGATTGTGACTGCTAAGATGCAGAAATATTTCTGAATTAATAATTCTTCTGAGACTACTATAGCCACTGGTTGGAAGGCCTCAAAATCAGTGACGAGGGTCTTGATAAGACAGTGTGGCCTATTTAATGACAAAAGGGGAAGGGATTTGAAGGATCTTATCCAATTCAACAATTAGGGGCGGGAGAATATGCCTTTGTTTGAGACACAATTAGGCAAGTTAGAAGTCCCAAGGAAGCAAGTCGGCCTAATTAATTGCACCCAAAACATTTTTAAGGCATCCCCCCCCCAAGAAGGCTACCAGCCAAACAGATTACTTTCATCTATGTATGTAAAATAATCCAATAACATGGTTCAGCAATTGAAGAACAGGGACAAGGCTGATACAAAGCCAAAGGACACTGCATATGAATTAAGAAAATGTTATGAGAAACTGTAACCCTCAGATTCTTGAAAGAAAATAAGTTATTATTTAAAAAACATTAAACAGTCCTGTTTAACAAAAACAGATATTGAAAATCCTCAAAGGCCAGTTACAGTTACAGAGCTCTATACAGCTGTTGTTGAATTAAAATAACGATAAAACAGGAGCAGATGGTTTTGCTACTAAATATCATAATATTTTTAAAAAATGCATTGTCATATCTTCTTATGGAGGCATTAAAGGCAGACATGCAAGAACAGGGCAGTCTCGAGCAGGTCGGGCACCCTGGCACTGAGGGGCGGAGATCGCTCCGGCACCCCGCCCTCGCAGGGTGCAGCATGGCTTCCACGGGGCTTCGCTGGCCCCGCGCCCCGCGCCACCGGGACTCTACCTAGAGCCAGCCCTGTGCAAGAACAACAAACCTTTCCAAAAAATAGGAAGAAGCCAAACTGGTGGTAATTTTTAAGAAAGGATAAAAATGCTTCTGGAGTCATATCTTACCAACCCATAACCCTTTTATAAAACAAGAGTTTAAAATCTGGGCAACACCATCATTGCGAAGTATACTGCAGAAGATCAGTTAAGTTTTATTTAAGAAAAACATAAATTAGAAATGAACATAAAGAATCTTTTGAATATAATTCATACTAAGTCTAAAAACCATAGAGGGTTATATTTTTTGATGTGGAAAAAGCTTTTGACTATTTAGAATAGAGCTATTTATACCCGATTCTGGAAAATGCTGATCTGGAAGGGAAATTTTCTACAGGAATTTTGAAGATATATACTAACTCATATACTTCTGCCTCAGTTAGTGGTGTATGTTCAAAGTTATCCCATATCTCTATTACTGTTTACCCTATCTATTTTTAAATTCATTTCCCCCTAACTATTGAGCCTTGAGCCAAAGCATCAAGGTCTAAGCAAGCAGTAAGAAGCATTAAGGTGGGACAGTAGGATATTAAAATTAATTTATAAGCAGATGCTGTGGCATTATTTATATATTATTCAAATAACTCTTTTGAAAAGCTACTGAACCCAATTAAGGAATTTAATGTAATTTCTGTTACAAAATTAATTTTACAAACTGAATGGATTGTTTTAACTTAGATAAGACAACAAACAAAAAATTAACAAAATATCTGATTGAATGGAGACACATCCCTATTAAGTATTTATGCAAAGTCTGGAAAAGCTAACTAAAGTTAATCTTGAAAAACTCATGCATGATGTTTAAACGTATTTTGCATGAGGAAAAGGTTTGCCCCAGAAATTACAGTAGTCTCAAAGAGTTTTTATTTTTTGAATCTACCACTGTCAGTATCTTCTGAAATAACCATTAACTGGCAAAAAAATTACTAATAATTTTTGCCTGGTATGAAGAAGAAAAAAGAACCCCAGGGTTTCAGGAAAACTTGAAATATACAATGAGGCGTACTAAATTTGGCAAGAAGTTGATAAAAGACCAATCAATGTAGTCAAAGTGTATTATCTGGAGTGGATACAAGGAAAAATTAAGGCAAGGATTGTCACTACTCACTGCATACATGTTTTTCTCTCTGTTGGCTATATTAAAGGTTGCATTTACCAATGCATTTTATTTGTTTATGGGGTTTGTTATTACTGTTTTTTATTGAGAGTTAAAGGTAAAGGTAAAGGGACCCCTGACCATTAGGTCCAGTCGTGACCGACTCTGGGGTTGTGGCGCTCATCTCACATTATTGGCCGAGGGAGCCGGCATACAGCTTCCAGGTCAACTGGCCAGCATGAGTAAGCCACTTCTGGCGAACCAGAGCAGCACACGGAAATGCCGTTTACCTTCCCGCCGGAGCGGTACCTATTTATCTACTTGCACTTTGATGTGCTTTCAAACTGCTAGGTTGGTAGGAGCTGGGACCGAGCAACGGGAGCTCACCCCGTTGCGGGGATTCGAACCACCGACCTTCTGATCGGCAAGCCCTAGGCTCTGTGGTTTAACCCACAGCACCACCTGTGTCCCTTTTATTGAGAGTTATGAACCTCAAATGATTTTAACCAAAGGATTGTGTATGCAGACATCCCACCACTTATGTGGGGTGTTATGTCCGGGCCACCGTGCACATAACTGAAATCGCATAAAGTGAGGAGCACCCAACTTTAATAGGGAGGACACATGGGGTGGGGAGGGAGAGACCTGTGTGCACTTCTGGAACTGCTGCCTGGAAGTTGCTTGCGGCCACTGCCCAGTGTGCCTTCTCTTGCTTGGGGCTGCTGCTCCGAGCCTTCCCTCCAATCCCTCCCATCGCAGTGAGCCAGCGGCTGAGAGTGACTTCCAGGCAGCAGTACCAAGCGAGGGAAGATGACCTGGGCAGGGCCTGGAGCGAGGAAAGGCTTGGGACAGGCTGGGCAGTAGCACCTGAGAAACTTGCAGGCAGCAGCTCCAAGAGAGGGAAGATGTGCCATTTCAATCATTTTATTTCTTTATTTCACAGCAACTCATGTAAAAGTGGCCGTGCATGAGTAGGACACGCATAAGGAGGGGAGGGAATGCCTGTACATTTTTTAAATTAGAAATCAATAAACAAACCATGGTTAACATGATTGCCTTGCAGCCAGTTTGAAAACTTCCATTGTAAAAGAAGTGTAATTAGGGCCGAATGGGACGGGGGGGGGGGGGAGGACGTGTGGGAGCTTAAGGTACATTCTTGATCTTTTACCCATTGGCATAAATGTTAGGGCATAGGGCAGGTGTCTTATTTGCAACCTGACATATCCAGAATGGTGTGAAGTGCAACCCAGGCAGCTTACATGGTAGATCAAAGGCCGCCCTGCACAGACGGATTTTACAATTTGCAGGAAAAAGGAATGGATCTCCTGCTTTTAACAGTAGCTGTATGACTATCAATTTCTCCTAGTGCCAGAGGGGGAGAAATAAAACTTCAAGCAAGAGCTGAGGTCTGACAGATGAAGAAATATTAGAAGCACCTGCCATTTCACTTTACCTTTCAAGTGTGCTTTCAGGATATATATCTATATCTATATATCCCAGTTCCATTGGTATACACCAGACAGAGTCAAGAAAAATGCAGGCCTAGATGTCAAACATAGCAAAAGTGGTGGTAAATCCATTTATATATTGTACCACTTCAAGCAGCTAACAAAAATGAATGCTTTTCCATGTTCCTCCCCCCCCCCCCAACGTGCTACCCCCAACCATCAGCCAAAAGAATTCGCACGTCAGGGAGAAGGTTAGTTTAGAATGATTCTCATTAAGTTTTATTTGTGCAAGGCTCTTGTTGACAGAAGAGCATTCAATCATATTAGCCCCGCCTGCAATCTAAAGTGGCACAGTGAATAAACAGCTTTACCAACCTATCCGCTGCTCATGAGAAATAGTCTAACAACAAACTTCAAGCACAGCATTTTTTTTTGCCTTCCAGTCATGTTTGAGTGACAGTGCATCTATATAAGGAAGCAGGGATGAAGGGTAAGAGAGCCACACTGCCTCCTGCCAATCCCTCTCTGGGCTGAACTTTCTGCATTAGAAAGTAGCCAACAGTAGTGTCGCAGTTGAAAAGGAGCTTGCAGGAATGGTGATGCACCTTCTCCCCCCCCCAAAAAAAAGAATAGGGAGGAGGGTTTATTAGCATTCTGCATATGCACAAATCTTGAGCCAAATCAGAACAATTTGGAAAGATCAGAAACTTAGCAGAGCTCAAGTGAGCCCCTCCAAATCACCTTGAGCAGTATTCAGGGGCCTCCTGCACATTTATCCACCCAAGCTGATGAGGAAAAAAAAAATCAGAGTAGGGAAGGGGGGAGCTGGCAAGAATATCTTTGTGACTGACAAGGTTGGGTTTTTTATTGGAGGGAATGATCCTTTACCAGTGGACTCTAATTGCAGTGTTTTGGGGTAGGAATGCTGAAGAAATAAATATCCTTGTTCTTGTTAGTCCTTCTAGTGCTGCTGGCCTCTGGCATGTGCACACACACCTTTGCACTTTGTTTCTGAGACTTTCTGGGGCCAACTGAGCAGAGCATAAGCCTGAAGCAGGGCTCCCCCCTCCCATTCCTCTTATCCCCCTAGCCCAAGCACCCATCCTTCTGAAATTCTGCATGTTACACTGTAGAGGTGTTCCTAGGAAAATATGCCATTTTCATACAAAAATAACTTCCTCCAAAACCACAAGGAGGAAAGCAAATTCCTTTAAAAGGCACCTGGCACAAAAAAACCCTGCATTTATGTTTCTGAAATTTGGCAGGTTTTCATCTTTAGAGAAGCACATATCTCTTCAAGAGACATAGCATCCCCTAACAAATTTACCACAACAAAGTAGAGGAGATTGGATTCACTCCTTTTTAACCACTCCAAAACTGTAAAAGCTGTCCTTGCAGGAAAATGAATCCAGCAAAGCTTTGGTTTTACCAAATGGAAATTGGGACCTGAGGTGAACTGAGCAGTCTCTGAAGGAATCAAGAGTCAAATTGCACTAATCTCTGAAGTGCTGAACTGGGGCCTGAGCTTAATCTTTAGGCGTTAATCTACTACCATTTCAGCGTTCAAAGCTGTAGTATACAAGTTACCTGAAATGCATTGCTTTGATTTTATTTTTCAAATGTTTTAAATTTTTCTAGCTTTTTTATTTTTTAAAAAGTTACTTCTCCCATTCTTAACGATTCCAATGTATGAGTGGTCAAACTGCAATTCAAGTCTCCACTCTGTAGTCTTTGTACAATGAAGGAGATGGGGAAAGATGTTGAATAAATAAAGAGTTGAATGAATAATGAGGCAAGCCAGGGTTGCATGGCTACAAAACCTATTAAAATGGCAAGAATTCTCATTGCAGTGATTCTACTTGCTACCAATCTGATCAAACCAATTGTGAAAAATTCAGAATCACATTATGTATCACCTGAATCATCCAGCAACCCCATATTAATTAATTGTAAGCTTACCTTTGGAGGCTGATGATCTTTGAATCTGGTACCTATGGTTACAAGTAAAAATATAGCACAATTTCTTACTGGATACTCAAAGCACACAAATCTAATCACCACTATGCAGGGACATAAGAAGACCAAGAAAGAATTTCAGCCAAAGTCTTGGGCTCATGCTCTGTCCCCTTCCTGCCATCTTCCTACATGGCCACTAGCATTTACTTTCAGTTGTTGCACATGAAGCACAGCTTGTTTAAGCCAGAACCTCCTACTGGTACGTGATGTTTGCTGAGAGATGCTGTGAAACAGAAAGTAAAGGCTAGCAAACTCCTTCCAATCACACGGGAGGAGAGGCAAGAGGGAAACATGTGATAATTCATGATTTTAGCATTCCCTGCAATGACGCCATTGTCTAATATGCTCTCTTTTCCTTTCTACTTCTTGTGTCTCGGTCTCATCCTCCTTGCTTTTCTCATGCTTATCTTTTAAACATTGCAGGAGTGTGACAGAAGCAAAGCTTTTCTTCTGGTTGCTCGTGCAAAGTTACTTTCTTGGCCCAGACCTGCATTCTTGCAAGCTTTCCAGGAGCGCATGTTCAAAGCACAAATTGTGTGGAATGTTTCTTCAATATTTATATCTTTGGTTAAAACCACATGTCCCTCCTTCCCTTTTCATGTTTGCTATTGGAATGCAGTACACAGAATGAAAATGGTACACATGCAGGACTTTCCACCTCTATCACCTGAAGCTAAGAAGCAGAGTTCATAGCCATGCATGCAGCAGTAGCCTTCAGCTTTTTCAGATGCAGAACATACATCTGCCATGGGAGACCCACTTTGGCTTTTATCTTACAATGTGTGACTATATTTGTCTCTCCTTCTATCCTCCTCTTCCTTCCTTCCTTCCTTCCTTCCTGTCCCTGGCTGTTTCTTCACCGCTAACGATCTTTCACCACTTCTTAAAGACTTATTTATTCCAACTGCCGTTTATTAATTTATTTGACTGCTGCTGTGGGCTTTTAAAACAAACAAATCTGCTGCTGTCCACTTTACCTGTTTTAAAGCAGTGATGGTTAGAAGTTAGAACACAATGTACTAGTAGATCCCTGGGCAATTAGCATTAGATTGGCAAGGGTTTCCGGTGCTAGATTTTTTTTTACAGTAGCAACAACTTCCCCCAACTAAATTAGGCTGCTGAAATGAAGAAAGCTAACAAGGACCCAGGAGTGCACTTGCATTGAAGGACTGAGACCTTGTCAGTTCTGGTACTGAGAACAATTTCCTAGACATAAAATGAACCATGGTCCTTTAACACTAACTAGAGGTGGACACAGGCTGGAGTTCCAGTACAAAACACAAAGTGGTTCCAAAAGGCAGACGTCTGCTCATCTCTATCAGCAGATAATTGCTTTTTAAAATTTTATGTTGTTAGCCACCTTCGGAAGTCTTCAGGTAGTAAGTTTACTAAAAATAAAAAAGATGCACTCTCACACACAAACACAGACAAAACAATGGTATCATGGTCACAGTACAAGTCAGGGCATAATTCAGCTGTGGGTCAATCATGACCCAGCAGAGAATATCACTGTTACACAGTACTAGTCCTCTCCCTTCACACCTGTATCAGAAGCAACTGTCGGACATGCATACATAGAATGAAAAACAATGTACACAAAACGCTTTTGGAATAGATTGTGTGAATGCAGTTCCAATCTCTTCATGTTTGCCTCCTCAATAAGTTTGTGAAAGAACTGCAGAAGCGTTCCTTCCTTCTGAAGCACCCAGAAAGCTTAGAAAAATGTTTTAAGGGCTTAACCTTTTTCTCTGAACAGCAGCCTCCAAGGCATAATTTCAAAGAGAGATGCTGCTGTGCATGAAGGGGGTGGGGGCTAAGAATCAGAAAGCCCCGTTATATCCATGGGCCAAGTTACATGCTTCTCTCGATAGTTTTAACCATGTGATAACTATTATTTCAGCTCAAAGACTTCAAGGCCTATGTACAAAATACACACAGCTGTATTATTACTGTCTTGGTTGCAAACTTTCCTTTCAGCAAGACAGCGTTTATTTTTCGAATACCTATTAAGCAGCATTTGTGCCAGAGCAACCCTCACATTCTTCATCCACATAACTTGCATGTAGAAAATCCAAACGAAATATTTTCAGGTATACGATACATAGACAACAACTGCCTAGCAACCCAACCCCATTTTCTCTCCAATCAGCAAACTCACCTCCCCTTCATTTACAATGCAGGCATACTGCTTCTTCAGTCTTGAGTCTCCAAAATGATATTGGAGTACAGCTGACATCATCACCAGCTGAATGAATGGTCGGGTATGAAGGGGGTTGTAGGCTAACAACATCTGGGGCCCAGTGTTGAAATAAAGTTCTACTTCAAGTAAGCCTGGGACCTGATTATGTGCCCCCAAGTTTGATTGCTTATTGATCTGTGTTAGAATGCATCACAAGATGCCTTATAGAACTCAGTTGCTGGATATGTGCCCCTACTGATCAACATCAGCACCTTCTGTTTCCCATAAAAAGTTTTTCTGGAAGAAAGGAGAATTATAGGCCCCACACCACACAATGGAAGGCAGCTCACTGTACTCATGGCATAGGACTTAAAAACAGCCCAACATTGTCAGGATCCACAGAATGCTGTGTGAGATAGTAAGTCTGCAGGCCTGAGTACACTAGTAAAGTGAAACTAGCTGATGCAACTGGCTGATGCAATACTTTCTATAGGAGTGCTGGGTCAGAATGCCTCAGCAGTAATGTGCTATCAGTTGATTGGCTGTCATCGGTTTAAAAGGGAAACCTTTCCATCAGTGAGTGGTGGTGTAGAAGGGTGTGTCAGTGAGAGGTTTGAGAAGTCTTCCTACATGCCTTAAGGTGCAGCTGGGTACCCTGCTTTTTTTGTATGAACTGCTTGTGTATCATAGCCTGTAGATATTTGTATATAGCTCACAATAGATATGCTGCACTGAAGAACCTGGAACTCTGAGCATTTTTGCTAAAGCGCCGTGAAGGAATTCGCGACAAACATAACCCTTGCAAACAGAAACAAATCAGTGAGATCCACTGTCAACTTCCATCCCTCCTTCAAAACAATGCCACACAGTGCCCCAAATATTTTTCTGATAGACTAGGTGCAATATCCAGCAAAGTAGTTCCATTAGTCCAAGGATTTCTGTTTTCACAATGGTACATCACCTCCCTCTCCCCTCCCTACGTGACATCCCCAAATCTACTCGTGTGAGTTAGTTGCAGTAAAGGAACTTTTTTGCATGGTATCACCCCATGTATGGAGAACCTTTCTCAGCCTGAGGGCCACTTTCCCTTCTGAGGGCCGCACGCCCTCAGGTGGGCGAGACCCAAGGCAAAAAGTAGGTGGAGCCAGAGGTGGAACAAAGACAGCGACTCTTCCCTTTGTCCAGGAGGCTACATTCAAGCTACACAGAAGCCACTGGTTTCTATCTACACGCCCCCACATAGACATTCTCCATCCAGGCAAGCAAGGGGCATTATCCTAGCTCAAGGACACATCTCAGCCAATCAAGAGCCCTCAATGAGGGTACAGAACAGAATCTGTGAGCAGTGTGACCTGGGGAGAGTCCTGAGGGCTGCAAAGAAGCACTGGCAAGGCTGCATTTGGCCCCTGGATGTGAGGGTTCCCCTTGCTTGTACACAAGGCAACCTGCATTTGTGACCTTCTGGTCAATCCTCTCCGAAAAGGCACTAAACAAGAACTTTGTTTGAATATTCATTTGATTTGCAGATAAAGCATTTCATGTATACTCTAAATAAATAGTACTTACCAATAACAACCATATAAATGAAAGCAATTACTGCTACAAGATCCATAATTCCTAAGCCTGCAATCACAACAGAAGCTTGTTTTGGTGGGCATTCTGTTGAGAGGGAGAAAATGGAGTATTTAGGTTAGCATTTTTGTTTCTATTTTCTGAGTTGGTCTGGCAGTGTAACTACAACATGTAGGAAAAGATCTACAGCCATAACATCTTGCACCAATGTGCACATTAACTGCTACAGAAAGTGTCAGGTCTTGCTGTATCTTTTACGTACATGCATCAACCACCAAGGGGGAAAAGCACAACCTCTTAATGGCCGCATAAGGAATATGCAGAAAAATATTAAGGAACTGTGGGTCAAAAACCAACAGCAAACAAATACACTTGGCTATATTTTCATTTTCTGCAAGCATTGGTCTCTAAGACTGTTTCAGAATTTCAATGGTTTTATGCTAAAACCTGGATCACAAACATCTTCTTTGATAATATGCAGTTTAGTGAAATTAAATTATTATTCACTAACAATGAAGTTATTGACAGGAGACTGAAGAACAGATGTTACTTCCATCTAGGACAGGAGGAAAACCCCAATACAAACACAATTATTTTTAAACTCAAAATGGTTGAGTGTGGAGGAAATATTTAGATGCTGGATGCCAAAGAACAACTCACACACTTGATGAAGACTTGTTGAATAGGCTTGTGTTAAAATGAGTGACCGTGAGCCTAAAAAAAAAAAATATTCTGCAAAATTCTATGCAATGGCTTTGACACACAGTTACACAAAGCTTAGTAAAGCTTTAGAAATCTTGCTGAAATTTAAGAATGCATACAATTTCCTCTTCATTAATCAGCGATCCCAAATTTTGTGCGCTTGTGTGGTGTGGTGGTGGTGGACCTCTCACTAATGCCAAAGGAAAAGACTAGAAACTGCATAGCAAAATCAAAACTCCTTCCAGATATTTTGTGACCTCAAATGAGTATCTGCAATCCACAGGAGTCACTGCAACCCTGAACTAGCCTTTATCTAATAAGAAAGATAAGAGGCGAGCATACAGAGCCATTAGAACAGAGCTTACTGCCGCTTTATTTGCCAAACATTGAATATTGCTTTAGAGCAGTGGAAAGAGCTGAAGACTGGACGCCTGCAGTTAAAGATAATTTATTCAAACAAGGTTTCAGGACACACACACACAGCGCTCTTTTGCTTTAGTTTTTTAAAGGCTGCAATAAATGTAATTTCACCGAGGCAGCTTTTTTCTAAACTCAGATCGAAGTACAATCCCCACACCCCCTACCAAAAGAGCACAGCAAATTTAGATGGGTTAAACCACAGAGCCTAGAGCTTGCCGATCAGAAGGTCGGCGGTTCGAATCCCTGCGACGGGGTGAGCTCCCGTTGCTTGGTCCCTGCTCCTGCCAACCTAGCAGTTCAAAAGCATGTCAAAGTGCAAGTAGATAAATAGGTACCACTACAGCGGGAAGGTAAATGGTGTTTCCCTGCTCTGGTTCGCCAGAAGCTGCTTAGTCATGCTGGCCACATGACCTGGAAGCTGTACACCGGCTCCCTCGGCCAATAAAGCGAGATGAGCGCCGCAACCCCAGAGTCGGTCATGACTGGACCTAATGGTCAGGGGTCCCTTTACCTTTTATGCTATTATTATTTATGGCTGGCCACCCTTAGAAAGACAACCTTTATATATTTGAAACTCAGTCATTTCACACATTCTGTCACTTTGCTGATGTTTAATGCTGTTAAGAGTAAAGAAATGCATCTAAATGTGAAAGGATTTATGTTCACAATTTTTTCTGCTGCAGTAAGTGAAAATTGCATGTGTGTGTGCGCGTGTGTGCACAGAAACACACACCACACACACTAAGATTGTGGGCACAAATTAAAATAATTACAAAAAAAAGGTCAGCAGTAGCTCTGAGTGAATCTTTAGGATATGCAGTATTACAAAGTTAACAATTTAATGCAGACCCTTTAGATCCTACTTACAAAATGCAGCAGTACTTGGCATAGCCATTCTAATTAGAAGGTAACACCACCTTCAGGCAATTGTTTGTTCAAGAGATAAAATAGTAGTTTCAAGTCCTCATAGATCCCTGTTCTATAAAAACCTATGCGGATTTCACAAACCCTTTGTGCGTTTCATAATGTAGACTAGCTGCTTTGTAGGATATTTGTTAAGTGTGGTAGCAAGCTGATTCCCCTTGATAGTATAAAGGGTAAATAATTTCTAGAGAACAAAAAATGTAAAGAATTTTAATAAAATAAAATACATTGCTCACCTGGCAAACATACCCCAATACCTGCCACAGCAATTATATATCCAAGTGTTTTCAGAACTATCAGAATAATTTCAAAGACCGGTGGCTTCTCGAAAACTGGGGAAATAATCATACGTTATTGAGAAAAAGAATGACAAAATCAAAAAGATACGTAAGTGAAAAGTGGAACAAAGTAAACATCTTCTGAAATGTAACTGAAACCAGTGTAAATGTATGCTACATGGAATGTTAAGTAAAAACAACCAAAAAACCTCCCACAGCTAGGCTGTCTCATTTAATTTATCTTATTACATCACAGTACATACAACGCTGTATATTAAAACAGAAATGATATACCAAAGACAAGTAGTTGCATTCCTCAATCCAGCTAGCTTTCAACATTTAGGTGCACACATGATTATATCAGAGCTAATCAGAGTATTGGACTCATCCATTTATCTTTACCAAGTTAAACAATCTTTTCAGCTTAGCTTCTTGTTTCTATCAGGGAACAGTGGCAGATGAGGCCAACTTATCTATTGGCTTCAAGTAACACCCCATTTCTGTGAATGGCAAAGGAGGAAACAAAAGCTCACTCTCTCCAGCATCTGCAGTGAAATGCCACAACACAGACATAAGCTACACCTCAATACAGTTCCCACAGTACTTTGGTTGACAAATATCTTGTGACTCAAACATTTTGGCTCCTGCAGCCAATTGGAAGCTGCGCCTTTGTTTCCGAACGTTTTGGAAGTCAAAACGGACTTCTGGAATGGATTCCGTTCGAATTCTGAGGTACGACTGAAATGCTAAAATTTCTCCCAGAGGTTCTCCAATACAGGGCTGGAGCTAACATTGTTAAAAACATCTACAACCCGACAAATCTAAGGGGTTCTTCCCTTTCTGCTTCCTCTTCCCACACCACAATGGATTATGAAAACAAGTTCATGAGTTAGTAAAGTAACAGATGCTCACCTGATTGAAACACAAAGAAGAGCGGAGGCACCAAAATGATAGTAGGGAGTACAACTAAGCCAAGACCAAATTGAACTGGTATTGTATAGCCCTCTGCAAAAAGCCAAATGAAAGAAAAAAAACAGGTGCTATTCAGGAAAAGCAAGTCAAGTATTACTTTGATCTAGACTCTACGCTACCCCTTGCTCCTAAATCCTGCAACCCATAAAGCTATTGATTTAGAGAAGAGAACACCCCAACACATTTATGCCCTGAATAAATATATATTATTTTACCCATTGTATTCTTGTAACTCACCATTTATTACTAGTTCTTAAGAAAGGAACGATACTGGACAGCCTCAAGGAAAATAAAAATTTAGTGATACAGTCACAAGAGTCCTACCCCTTTAAAGTAACAGTGTTTACCATATCCTAAAAGAAGCAGAAAATTATGAAGGTGACCTACTTAAATGCCCTCTGCAGGAGGAAATTAGAACAATGTCCTGTTTCCATAACACGATGTAATAAACAGCACTCAAGAAACCACCCAAGCTATTCACATAACAAAAGCATTCATATCAAGACTACTAAATAAGAAAAAAAGGTGTTCTTTTACTTGAAAAGCTAACATTCAGATTAAGATTCTAACTGTTACTAACTTTGTCAATGGAGATTGCAGACCTTCCTTGGAACATGTGTTGCCCCTTCCCGGCCTCTCGACTTAACTCATATTCTTGTTGATCTTTACACACGCTTGCACAGCAAAAGAAATACAGCAGGCGTGGGGAACCTTTTGTTCTCCAGGTGTTGCTAAATTATAACTCTCATCATTCAAAGCAAGTTATGTCCAATGCCCGGGGATGATGAGAGCTGTAGTTCAGCAACATCTTTAGATGACCAAAGATCCCCCACATCTGAAATCAAAGCAAAAACAAACCAAGGCTATACTAAGACCACAGTACTCAGTAATCTTACTACTCCTAGCTTTTTCTAACATGACAAGTTTATCTGAAGAAGTGTGCATGCACACGAAAGCTCATACCAATGACAAACTTAGTTGGAATTTTTTTATTTTGTTATGACAAGTTTACATTGAACAAGAAAAGGATTAACAATAGGAAGAAGGTGATTGCATGCAAACCATAAAAAACCTGTCCTTGAAATCCGCCATGGAGATTAAAAGGGTTTGCAGAAAAGCATCACTTAGAGAATTAGGCTCAGGGTTCACAATCTGGAAGAGTCACAGATTGTTCAAGTTTGAGAATGGCACACAATTCTGCCCCTCCCCCAGATTTTGTTAATGCTAGGAAATAGTTCTCTCCAATTCACAGCTCTTTCGGCATGCTAAAATTAGTCTGTTAGCAATTTTCAATGCATTTATGTTTTACTTTTTTAAAGAGCATGCTATTGAACTGTCATGTGTTAAATAAAATAAAATGAAGCCTTGGGCTTGTTTGAAAGTAGCATTTAAACTACATTAAGTATGCTTTATTAACTTTTTTTTAGCTAACCGAATACTTTGATTTAAATATTTGGCTACTAGAAAAAATATTTATACAGCGCATGCAATTAGTAAGTCCCCCTTAATTTAGTAAATAAAAGACAAACAAACAAGTTAAATCAGATCCAAGTAGATTTAGAGCACCAGAAAATGAACCAGTGCCGCTGGCCCAGTGCATACATATCTAGGTGCTATTAGGTTAAACTGTCCCTCTCACTTCTACTTGGTATGAATTAGTATGAGCTGTGAATTGGAGAGAACTATTTCCTAGCATTAACAAAACCTGGGGGAGGGCAGAATTGTGTCCATCATTCAGCCCAGACACTGAGGTCCAGTGCCGAAGTCCAGAACCTTCTGGCGGTTCCCTCGCTGCGAGGTTACAGGGAACCAGGCAGAGGGCCTTCTCGGTAGTGGCACCCACCCTGTGGAACGCCCTCCCAGCAGATGTCAAGGCAATAAGCAACTATCTTACTTTTAAAAGACACCTGAAGTTTAGGCCCTGTTTAGGGAAGTTTTTCAATGTTGATGCTGTATTATGTTTTTAATATTCAGTTGGAAGCCACCCAGAGTGGTTGGGGAAACCCAGCCAGATGTGCGGGATATAAATAAATTATTATTATTATTAGTAGTAGTAGTAGTAGTAGTAGTAGTAGTATGAGATTAAGGGTGCACCTGAGGCCTACAAGCTTTCTTTCCTTTCCCTGTGCAGGAGGTAATAACTTCCCCTTTTCCTTTATTTGAACTGATTTTTCATCTCCCCTACCTGGTATATAAAACCTTCTGCAAAGCTTGAAGGAGCTCTACTGATGCCCAAGTAGCTTCAGTGGTTATGTCCAGATCTGGCTGGTTCACCAGCTCTGGCAACCTCTCCATTAGACTACTGCAACATGTCCCATGTGGTGCTGCCCTTAAAAATGGTCCAGAAGCTGCAGGTGGCATACAGCATGGCAGCCAGGTTACTGACAGATGTTGCAAAGTGGCATCATGAGTCTTTTAAAAGAGGCCCTGTGGAACATGTGTACTCTGTATCCACGGGACCTCTTTTAAAGGACTCACCCTGTACCTGTCCTCAAGAATCTGCACTGGCTATCTGCCTGCTACTGGAACCAATCTGAGGTGCACCTACTGGTAGACAAAGCTCTAACTCTACTTAATACCCAACCATCTGAAGGACCAGCTCCCTTGTTACTAGTCAACCCATGCTTTAAGATGTGCATGACTTGCTCATAGTACCACTGATATCCATAGCTCATGGCAGAGTAATGTGGCACACTACAAATGTGGAATTCCCTCCGCACAGAGGTTTGTTTGTCCCCTACATTTACTACTTTTAAATGTCATCTGAAGACATACTTGTCTCCCCAGGCATAAAATGCAGGCTGAGAGGTACTGGATGCCTGATTGCTTGCCATTTCTGTTTTTTTTTCTGTTTTTTTTCCTGTTTGGACTATACAGTGGTACCTTGGTTCCCGAACGACTTGGATCCCAAACAAATAAACCCCTGAATGCTGCAAACCCAGAAGTGAGTGTTCCGATTTGCAATGCTTTTTGGAAGCCATACGTCCGTTTCGGCAGTTGGCATTGTTTCTGGGACCAATCAGAAGCTGCACGTTGGTTCGCGAACGTTTTAGAAGTCAAACAGACTTCCAGAACGGATTGCGTTCGAGAACCAAGGTACCACTGTATTATTGTTTTATTATGGTTCTGATATATTTAATCATATGCCAGCCTTGGAACCTCCAGACCGAAGGATGGAAAATAGTAATGATATTAATTTTTACACTTACCTTTGACCAAAAGAGAAGCACCAGGCACAACAAAAATCATGAGTATTAGTACTGCAACACCAAAGCTGATCTTCTTAATAAGACTCATCTCAAACTTCATAGCTTTAAGTAAAAATGAAAAGGGGAGGGGAATTTAATCACTAAGTACTTAAATGCAAATATGCAGCTTTTACATTTCATCTGATTCTATGATCTACTGGAAGAAATAGCATCAACAGAATATACCGGTAAATGCTGAACGTTTCTGCATGTGATTTTGGACAGCGGTGATTATAAATAAAACTACATAAATATATTAATGCTGCTGTATATTCATTCCATACCACACTTACAGAGTTGCAGTGAAGCAAGGACAGGCAAGGATGAGGCACTACCACCTACTTCACAACAGAGGTGATTATCTTCTGGGGTGCTATCTGCCAATCTTCTGCATGCCAAATAAATCAGCTTCTCCCAAAGAGAAACACACCAAGTAAGCTAATCAGAAGAGATTGCATGGCTAAGGGCTAAAATGCCACCATTGTTCTGGGGAAAAAAACACAACCCGTTCTTATGACCAATCAATTTTCCAGAAAATAACAAGCAAGCTTTTGGGTCCACCAGAACTCTTCATCAGGGTGGAATTCAGGAAAAGGCTCAGTGGGGTATGAGGGGAGGGGAAATGTCTTATTATTGAAACCACAATGTCTGCATCAGTCAGTAAAAGTTCAGTTTTGTAAAATAGTCTTATAAGGGGCAGGCTGTGGGAGTTGTCATAAACAGCATCTGCACTTCAGAATTTACTACGGTGCTTATTTGTACACTTATGTACAAATGTACAAAGCATCCACATATTTGCCAAATGGGAATGATGTGCCTAGTGAAACTGGTTGCATTCCACCAAGAGGCAAGACCGGAAGTGGGAGTCGAGGATAGCGGAAATGGTATCTGCAATTCTAAGAGTTTGTATAATGTATTTTTAGGCTTATGGAAATGTTGGCTTCCTTCTGTTATTGCATGCAATTAGGGATAGTTGGATTCCTTAAAGCCTGGTCTCCTTGCTGCTACACGCTTTGAATGCACATGCAAGTGGGGCGATGGCTTTCCATCGCTCTATGAGAAAATGTTGAAAAGAATGGCTGCCTCCCTGTGAACACTACTCCCCTACATGCTGCCATACATTTATGTCCTGCTATGAACATTCTCATTTGCTTTAGATGCCTCTGTGTTAAATTCAAATGGTTTGCCTGCCCCTTTCTACCACTGGCACACATTATTCATCCCACACTTGCTTTGTAACTGAAACAAAAATGCCAACTCCTCCACTAAAGGTTCACGCAATCGCAGATTCAGGATCGGCTGTGTGAAATCTGTAACAATAAGCTATACAACCTGTAAAACTCCAAGCGACTCAAATTGGCAATATCAAAGGGACAACTGCAACTATGCGCTCCAAGACTTCCTGCCCCCATTACTACTTTCTGTCATGTCAATAGGAGGCCACTTCAGAGATGCTCCGTTCCTGCACTCCTCTTCCTCCCAGCAGCAAACACTCCACCTGTACCATACAATACTGGCCACAAGCAAAATCTACAGCTCTGTCTACATGTTGCTGTATTCTACAAGATTCTATTTCAAATCAGAAGTGCTCTGCAAAGAGTTCAATACGTCTGCTGTTAGCTTCATGTGTGAGACAGATCCTAAATCTTCCTTCCTATTCAACAGAACATGCCAGTCTTCTTCCTTTTCTTTTTTTTTTAAAGAAACCCAGTTAAATTAGCAAAGTTACAGAAGTGGTTTGCTTCAAAGACTGATGGTTCATAGGTTTATACAGCACTTTGGGAGGCTTCCAAAGAAAAGAAGTTGGAAAAATTGTACGCTCAGTAACACCAGCTGTGCTCTCTTCTGCCCTAGGCACTGTTAACAAACTGCCAGGTACGTTTCTCTGTTCCAGAATCATCTTTGTAGATGTTGCACATGGTTAAAAAAAAAAAGACAGCATGATTTCCGTGTTTTAAAAAGTATGTGTAAGAGAGAAAGAAACATTGCAAGTAGAATTCTAAAGAGCAGCATTTAAAAGCTGAACAGCTATCAGTAATCATCTCTCACTATACTCATGTTTTCTGATACAATAAAGCAGTAGCTGTCTTACAGTTTACCTCTGAGGTACAGCAATAAATTGGAAATGCTCAGTTTTGCTACCCTGTCGAATGTTTACTTAATCAGCGTGCCATGAAATAATGCCTACAGGCATTGGGTTAGCATCCCCAAGAAACATTACATCACACAGATGTAAGTACTCTACAGCACAATGGGACTGTTATTAGCTTAATAATAAATACTGTATCCAAAGTGATGTCTAAAGTGATTAGTAAGCTTTGAAGATCCACATCTAGCATTACAAACTCCCTCAGTGTTCACAATGCCCACTGCAACAGGCATTGGCCTATGAATGACATTTTAAATTACACAGTATTATAAATAACAATTTGCGTTCTCTCAAGTGCTTCAACATATGTACCAAGGGCATGTGGAATTTTCAGAAGCAAATTGAACGAAAATATTACCTATTAAATCCTGCAAATAAAAGGGACAGGCAACTGCCAAACAGATGGCTACTAGGACTACCCAATCATTGCTCTTCTTTTGTAAGCCACAAAAAGAATTACAATCGACTTTCCACATTATTAGGAGTACTTTAGTGCTGCATTTTTTCTATGTGCATTACAAAAAAGGAGGTGTTCCCCAGATAAGCAGCAGTAGCAGCAAGCCATGCATTTCAATATATTTACCCCTTGCCCAGGGCAGTCTCCAGCAGGTCGCGTGCCCTGGCGCTGAGGGGCGGAGGTCGCTCCGGCGCCCCCGCAGGGCGCAGCATGGTTGTCGCGCGGCGCCCTGCCTACCGGCCTGGTGCCCTTGCACACCGCGCCACCGGGGGTCTACCTAGAGCTGGCCCTGCCCTTGCCTATGAATTGAAAACCCTTCACTTGGGCTCTTCATTCTTGGAGAAACAACCCTCTAGGATTGATTCAAATGCCTAGGTACATATAGCAGAATCACAATGTATAGGAATAAAGTATGTCCGGGGGGGGGGGGGGAATCTGGAAAGAAAGAATAAGACGATAAATGGCTGCCATCCACAAATAATTCTTCAACTGGTTTCTGAAGAAGCACAGAACAAGAGAAAATCCTGAATTTTCTGGGCTTCCCTTGATACTGGACTGGATGAGAGCCAATAAACTGAAGCTGAATTCAGGGCAGTCTCGAGCAGGTCGCGCGCCCTGGCGCTGAGGGGCGGAGATCGCTCCGGCGCCCCCACCCTCGCAGGGCGCAGCATGGCTTCCGCGCGGCTTCGCCACGCGGCGCCCAGCCTACCAGCCCGGCGCCCCACACCACCAGGACTCTACCTACAGCCGGCCCTGGCTGAATTCAGATAAGACTGACGCACTGTTAGTGGGTGGTTCACTAGTGTGGAGGGGTAGAAGACTGCCTGTTCTTGGAGGGGTTATACTCCATTTTATCCTAAAGTAGCTTGGCGTGCTTGTGGATTTTGAGGCACAGGTAGCCTTGGTGGCACAGAATGCCTTCTGTCAGCTTCAGCTTGTGGTCCAGCTACAGCCCTATCTGAATAGCCTAACTTCTGTGGCTACACTCTGGTAACCTCTAGGATGGATTACTGCAATGCAATATACATGGGGCTTCCTCTGAAGGAGGTTCGGAAACTTCAGCTGGTGCAAAATTCAATGACCAGAATGCTCACCAGAACAAGACGGTTTGAGCATACATATAACACCAATCCTGCTCCCACTGCACTGGCTTCTAATTAGTTTCCTGGCCCTGGAAAGCCTATAAATTGCATGGCTCAGGACCTCAACACCTTAAGGGCCACCTCTCCCCATACAAATTGACCCGGACCCTGTACTTGTCATTGGAGGTCCTTCTCTATGTCTCACCTCCCTGAGAGATCCGGAGGGTGGCAACATGAGAATAGGGCTTTTCTGTAGTGGCTCCCTGATTGTGGAACACTCTCCCCAGAAAGGTTTGCCTGGTGCCATCACCACATGTCTTTAGGCAACAGGCAAAAACATTCCTCTTTACCCAGGGGGATACTGTTATTGTGATCATTTTTATGCTTTTTGTTATTATGCTTTTCATTATACTTTTATTATTGGTGCTCTGTAATGTGTTCTTAACGTTGTGCTCTGCCCTGGTATCTTTTGATAAAGAGCAGTATATAAACTGAATTAACAACTACAAAACAGAGCTTGGAGTGCAGCGCTTGGAGTGCAGAGCTTGCAGAGCTTGGAGTGCAGCGACTGAGGAAGGAGCAGAAGGTGAGCTGAGCTTGGGAGACACTCTGTAGGTTTTGTGGCTTTGTCTTTTGGGGCTGTGTGTGAGTAAGTTTGTGTGCTTATCTGTTTTCTTACTTGTTTGTGTGCTTGTGCTGGTTTTCTAGGGCTGCTGCCTCTTGGATTTGGGTGACTGTTCAGGCTTGTGTGGGTGTTTGTTTCTGGCTGTGACCTTTCACCTAGAAGTGTGAGTCAGGAAGTTCAGGTGATTAGCTGTGGGCGGAGCTAGTCAGAGCTTGGAGTGCAGCGACTGAGGAAGGAGCAGAAGGGCTGCTGCCTCTTGGATTTTGGGTGACTGTTCAGGCTTGTGTGGGTGTTTGTTTCTGGCTGTGACCTTGTTTGTTTCTGGCTGTGACCTTTCACCTAGAAGTGTGAGTCAGGAAGTTCAGGTGATTAGCTGTGGGCGGAGCTAGTCAGAGCTTGGAGTGCAGCGACTGAGGAAGGAGCAGAAGGGCTGCTGCCTCTTGGATTTGGGTGACTGTTCAGGCTTGTGTGGGTGTTTGTTTCTGGCTGTGACCTTGTTTTTGATCTAGGGCAGCAAGTCTCACACGTTTGTTAGGGGGGACCTAGGCCTCTTCCTCTTTCCCCCTTGACCTCAAGGTTTTCAAGATGGAGGTGGAGGGAACAAGCATTGTCACCTGCAATTCCTGTGCAATGTTTGTTTTCTTGCCAAAGGATGTGGGTAGCTACACCTGCAACAATTGCAAGTTGGTTGCCCTACTAGAAAACAAGGTTGCCCTTCTGGAAGAGAAGGTGCAGCAGCTTCAGGGGCGTGTATCTACGCTCCAGAGAATTAAAGAGCTGGAGCTTTTCTTGGATGCAGCAGAGCACACTGTCTGCACCAAGGATGAGACAGGGGATCTCCCTGAGGAGGAGGTCAGTTCCCCAACACAGCAGCCAGATGTATGGAGGAACGTGACTCATAGAAGTAGAAGGCCCAGGGATCGCTCTGAGTGCTTAGAATTACACAACCGTTTTGAAGTGCTCATGGAAGACGAGAAACAGACTCCACCTGAGGATCTCTCCCTCATCACAGTTGATGAGGAATATGAAGACGAGCAACCAAGTCAGTCCTCTGGGAATATGCAGGTAACCTTGGAAGGGACAGCACATGGAAAAATCCCAACCAAGCCTATGAAGAGGCGAGTAGTGGTGATTGGGGATTCCCTACTGAGGGGTACAGAAGCAGTAATCTGTGGGCCTGACAAGATGTCTCGAGAGGTGTGCTGTCTACCTGGGGCCAAGATCAAAGATGTAACAGAACGGCTGCAAGGAATCATAAAACCCACCGACAAATACCCCTTCCTTTTGGTGCATGTGGGAACCAATGACACTGCAAGCCATAGCTTACAGAAGATCAAAAATGATTATGAGGCTCTGGGCAGGAAGTTGAAGCAATTAGATGCACAAATTGTCATCTCTTCTGTCCTCCCAGTTGAACGACATGGCCCAGGGAGAGAGGGGAAAATAGGGGAAGTGAACAACTGGCTTCGCAAATGGTGCAAACAGGAACGGTTTGGATTCCTAGATCACGGTCTGCAGTTTCTTGAAGATGGACTTCTGGCAAGTGATGGACTGCACCTCACAAAAGTTGGGAGGAATGTTTTTGCCACGAAACTCAAAAACCTCATCAGGAGGGCTTTAAACTGACTTATGTGGGGGAGGGAGACAGTGGTCCTGAAGGTAGGAGTCCATCTAATGCTGAAGATGATCATCCGAATGTCAAGGACCAAATGGAGCAAGCAGCATGCAGACCTAGTGGTGGGACGAAAATATCCTTAAATAAGAGACATGGGGGAATGATCAACGGTCTTCAATGTCTGTATACTAATGCACAGAGCATGGGAAATAAACAAGATGAACTTGAGCTCTTGGTACAGCAAACTAAATATGACATAATAGGCATCACTGAAACCTGGTGGGATGAGTCTCATGACTGGAATGTAGTAATAGAGGGATACAATCTATTTAAGAGAAATAGACCAAACAGGAAAGGAGGAGGAGTAGCTTTATATGTTAGGGATATGTATACCTGTGAAGAGATCCAGGATTTAAAACTTCAAAGCCAAATTGAGAGTATCTGGGTCAAAATTAAGGGAGAGAAAAACAACAGTGATCTCATTGTGGGAGTTTACTATAGATCCCCAAGCCAAACTGAGGACACAGATGATGCCTTCCTGGAACAGATGGCCAAGCATTCCAAAGGAAGTGAGATAGTAGTAATGGGGGATTTCAACTATCCTGATATTTGTTGGATGTCAAACTCAGCCAAGAGCATAAGGTCGAACAGATTCCTCACTGGCCTTGCAGACAACTTCATTGTCCAGAAAGTGGGAGAAGCAACAAGAGGATCAGCCATTTTAGATCTGGTCCTAACCAATAGTGATGACTTGGTTAGTGGGGTAGAAGTGGCAGGATCATTAGGTGGGAGTGACCATGCTCTTCTGGAGTTTATTATCCAGCGGAAAGGAGCAACCAAGCATACTAAGGTCCAAATTCTAGACTTTAAGAAAGCCGACTTCAGAAAACTTAGGGAAACGCTGGGTGAAATCCCATGGACAGTAATACTAAAAGGGAAGGGAGTTCATGATGGTTGGGAGTTTGTTAAAAGGGAGATATTAAAAGCACAACTTCAGGCAATACCAATGAGACGGAAACATGGAAGGTGCCTAAAGAAGCCAGGCTGGCTATCTAAAGAACTTTTGACTGAGTTAAGATTTAAAAGGGATATGTACAAAAAATGGAAAAGGGGGGAAATCTCCAGAGAGGAATTCAAACATATAGCCAGCACGTGTAGAGACAAAGTCAGAAAAGCTAAAGCACAGAATGAACTCAGGCTCGCCAGAGAGGTTAAAAGCAACAAAAAGGGCTTTTATGGGTATGTCCGTAGCAAAAGGAAAAACAAGGAAACAGTGGGGTCACTCAGAGGAGAAGATGGTGAAATGCAAACAGGGGACAGAGAAAGGGCAGAACTCCTCAATGCCTTCTTTGCCTCAGTCTTCTGCAAGAAAGAAAAAAACGCCCGACCTGAAGAATATGGAGCAGATGATTCAGCAGGGGAAACACAGCCCAGAATAAGTAAGGAGGTAGTACAAGAATACTTGGCTAGTTTAGATGTATTCAAGTCTCCAGGGCCAGATGAACTACATCCAAGAGTATTAAAAGAACTGGCAGAGGTGATTTCAGAACCACTGGCAATAATCTTTGAAAATTCCTGGAGAACAGGCGAAGTTCCAGCAGACTGGAGGAGGGCAAATGTTGTCCCTATTTTCAAAAAGGGGAAAAGAGAGGACCCAAACAATTACCGCCCAGTCAGCCTGACATCAATACCAGGAAAGATTCTAGAGCAGATCATTAAGCAAACAGTCTGTGAGCACCTAGAAAGAAACTCTGTGATCACTAAAAGTCAGCATGGGTTCCTGAAAAATAAGTCATGTCAGACTAATCTGATCTCATTTTTTGACAGAATTACAAGCCTGGTAGATGAAGGGAACGCTGTGGATGTAGCCTATCTTGATTTCAGCAAGGCCTTTGACAAAGTGCCCCATGGTATTCTTGTAAAGAAGCTGGTAAAATGTGGGCTAGACAATGCTACCATTCAGTGGATTTATAGCTGGCTTACTGACCGAACCCAAAGGGTGCTCATCAATGGCTCCTCCTCATCCTGGAGAGTAGTGACTAGTGGGGTGCCACAGGGTTCTGTCTTGGGCCCAGTCTTGTTCAACATCTTTATCAATGACTTGGATGATG
The DNA here is from genome assembly GCF_965207765.1 of Zootoca vivipara. Lineage (NCBI taxonomy): Eukaryota > Metazoa > Chordata > Lepidosauria > Squamata > Lacertidae > Zootoca > Zootoca vivipara. The sequence goes on along the minus strand of NC_142587.1, from coordinate 67,825,797 downwards.
GGCTTGAGGGAATCCTGAGCAAGTTTGCAGATGACACCAAATTGGGAGGGGTGGCTAACACCCCAGAGGACAGGATCACACTTCAGAATGACCTTAACAGATTAGACAACTGGGCCAAAGCAAACAAGATGAATTTTAACAAGGAGAAATGTAAAGTACTACACTTGGGCAAAAAAAATGAAAGGCACAAATACAGGATGGGAGACACCTGGCTTGAGAGCAGTACATGTGAAAAGGATCTAGGAGTTTTGGTTGACCACAAACTTGACATGAGTCAGCAGTGTGATGCAGCAGCTAAAAAAGCCAATGCAATTCTGGGCTGCATCAATAGGAGTATAGCATCTAGATCAAGGGAAGTAATATTACCACTGTATTCTGCTCTGGTCAGACCTCACCTGGAGTATTGTGTCCAGTTCTGGGCACCACAGTTCAAGAAGGATACTGATAAGCTGGAACGTGTCCAGAAGAGGGCAACCAAAATGGTCAAAGGCCTGGAAACGATGCCTTATGAGGAACGGCTTAGGGAGCTGGGTATGTTTAGCCTGGAGAAGAGAAGGTTAAGGGGTGATATGATAACCATGTTCAAATATATAAAAGGATGTCATATAGAGGAGGGAGAACGGTTGTTTTCTGCTGCTCCAGAGAAGCGGACACGGAGCAACGGATTCAAACTACAAGAAAGAAAATTCCACCTAAACATTAGGAAGAACTTCCTGACAGTAAGAGCTGTTCGGCAGTGGAATTTGCTGCCAAGGAGTGTGGTGGAGTCTCCTTCTTTGGAGGTCTTTAAGCAGAGGCTTGACAGCCATCTGTCAGGAATGCTTTGATGGTGTTTCCTGCTTGGCAGGGGGTTGGACTGGATGGCCCTTGTGGTCTCTTCCAACTCTATGATTCTATGATTCTATGATTCTATGAAAACAACAACTTCACTGCTGTCTATGTAGTGGGCATTGCTTGGATAACTCAGATTTTGTCTCTGATATATATATTTACATATATATATTACCTGCACATGTTTATGTTTCAGTAATCACATCTATTTTGTTGTTACTTGGGTTTCTGCAACTATGTCTTTTTCTTTTTTTCTTCCTATGTTCCTGCTATGTTCTTTGTGCACCAGTGGGCATGACCCAGTTGCTATGGGTGGGGACTCCAGCACTCATTTAGTTTAGCCATTATGGCAGATGCCATTATATGACTCCCATTCATTTCTTAAAACCGATTGTTTAATGATCACAAACCCATATACATGATTGCATACACACATACGCAAATATTTTAATAAAAACTTCCTTCCAGTAGCACCTTAGAGACCAACTAAGTAATGACAAACTTAGTTGGTCTCTAAGGTGCTACTGGAAGGAATTTTTTTTTTATTTTGTTCCGACTACGCCAGACCAACACGGCTACCTACCTGTAACTGGAAATAATTTAATGAAAGAGAGGTATAGCGTTATAAACAGCATACTGCTATAATGCTAATTTATTAGCTATAATACACCTTTAGTGCTGTAACACTCTACTGCAATAATTCCACAGCAGTATGGTGTATTGTTTTTTTTTAAAGATGGATTTTAAAAATGATGTCAAAAATGGTGCTCAATACAAATGTTATCATAATGGTGTGCCAAGGCGTGCTTGGGTCAGTTATCCTGTCTGTCATGGAAAAACTGCACCCTTTTGAAAAGACAGAAGAGTGCATTAAAGGTAAATACATCTGTGAAGTTTCAAGTACTCCTTCCATTCAAGTACTCCGTATGAACCCAGGGAAAATCCAGGATGACAATGAATGAATGACGGTACTGTGTGGATGCTCTGTAACACTGACTGATGAAGCATGGCAATTCCATCCTAAATGCCTGTGGGAGAACGTTGGCTCATTCAGAGAAACATGTTAATGAACACCATAAAATGAGCTCATAAGGCCAGATACAGAAAGAGAGCCTTATTATATGGGTGTTCAGTAAGTTTCTACTTCATGGAAAATGTATTCCACCATCTGGGAATGATGATCAGCCCATGCCAAAAGTTTCTTTACTGGACACCGAATGATACTAATCTATTATTTAGTACTATAGGTATTCATTAAAATTCTCACAGCTATTTAAAATAGGACTCAGTGTAAAAATACAATTTAGCTAAAGTAAGTTTGAATAACTGAGGGGGAAAACTATTAGAGCTGTAACTATCTATCTATGTCTTTAATTCAGTTCTTTCAGTTAAATCTCTCTCCCCCCATCCTGTAACCTTTTCTTTATAGCAACTTTGAAGCTTTATATCAAAGAGCGTCTCCTTGTCCTTTAATAGAGCTCTACAAGGGCAAATTATTTCCCCAGATGCTATATGGAACACTGGTGTGGGCTCATTCGGACATCACAGTACAGGAATCAGTACAGCATGAAATTATTACCTAGAATGGTGGAGTAACCAGATCTACTTCTAAGGCCATTGTTCAATCAGAGACAGCCTGCCATATTCAGCAAGAATGCTTGCTAGGAAAGAAGTAACTCCCCTTTAAGCATCACCCATTTTTATTGGATGCTACAGATTTTTTTAATGTCATACAGGACTGCCAATTTTTTAAAATAGGCCATGGGGAAGCAAAAGCGATAGATGGTCTCTGGAGATCACGTGTTAATGTATACTGCTGTGATTTTGTGAGGGAAATCTTTTAACTAGCCTATCGTGACAATGTATCATGTATTCTGATGCTCTGTTCTTGGTCTTGGGCTATGTATACTATTTTGTATGTGTGTCTGCATAAGCCCTGAGTGATAAACTTTGCTTATTTACTTATTAAAGAAGTCACTCTAATTTTATACCAATAAACAGAAGAAAAACAGTAATGGGGCCCACAAAGGCTTTGATTGGTACCCAAATGATAATGAAGTTACTGTCAAGGAAGCTTCTCTTGCAAAAACCTCTCATAACTGGGAGCCACCACTGAGAAAGCCCTGTTCCTGGTAGCTATCTCCCTTGCCTCTGATGGCAGGGCACCCACAGAAGCCCTTCGATTGTAAGGCATAGGAAGGTGTACGCAGAGGCAGGCCATGCTTCAATTATCCCTTGCAGAAAGAAGGGTTTTCATCTAATTGCTGGTTTTGGCCTTTTAGTTGGAGCTAGAGTTTAGGCGAGTGCTGAAAAAACTAAAAACCAGACCCATTCTATAGCAATTAATAAGAAAATAAATTGCATTCAAAAATTATCAAAGGGGGGAAATGGGCATGGTACAAAAGTTCTGCTGTACTTTCCTTATCTTCAAGGTGGCTGCTGAGGTTTGTGAGCATGCTTCCTTTCATCCTACAAGTCTCCCCAGTGGTCTGCATTCTGCAACCTCACCAGGTGACTGCACTTCCTAAAGAAACCCTCACAACAATAAGGAACACGCAACCCTATTCCCACCAAAATTATTAAGAAGTTCTAAATCACCCCAGAAATGCAGCAAAAAAGTAACCACCCTGGAAGCCTATTTCACAGTGGGAGGGGTTGGTTTTGGGGTGGTGGTGGTGGCTGTTTTTGAAGAATGGAAGACAGATTTCAGCACAGCACAGCCACAGTCAGTGCAACTAATGGAGCAAGGGCATGATGTGATCATGGTACCCAGTCCCAGTTAGTCAACTAGCAGCAGCATCTTCAAAAGCAGCACCAAGTACTACAGTTGTTTAACCAGGAAATCACTAGAGCGAGGCTATCTCTGTCTAGACAACACTGGTCTAAGCATTCTGTGGCATCAAGCAACTAGTGCTTGACAATGATGAATCAATGAGAAACAACTGACTGCAAACATAATCCTTCAGCTGAGTGCAACCCAGTCAACCACAAGATGAACACCTCAGTCTTTTCTGGACTAAGTGTCAATTTGTTGGCCCTTATCCAGCCCACTAGTACAACGAGACGCTGGATTTAGCATTTCCTCTGTTCACCTGAACTAGATGTGGAGTAGAAACAGAGTTGGGTGTCACCGACATATTGAGAATATTCTACCTCAAACCTCCAGGTGACCTTACGCAATGGTACCATTCTGAGGCATCACTGTGTTCCTATTTGTTCTAGGGCGAGTGGCGCATGACGTGGTGCATGGGCATTTGTTGTCAGTCTTCTGTAGCTTCACCCTGAGCTGACCATTACTTGCATAGGGCATTTTGTTGGATAGTCTCTCTTCCAAGGATTACAAAACCAGAATTTGTGCCTGTATGCAATCAGAGACATCATATCTATTGTTGCTTCCGCACCCCTCTTGGGATTCAATTAAAAAAGCAAAACACTGTTCTGGCTCATATTTGTCACTGGAATAATCCTGTTATATTTATATTTCAATAGCATGAAATGCTAAGTTCTGGGGTTAGATATCTAGCACATAGTTGCTATGAATTTTCTGTTCCCCTGACTCCCCTCAACATGTCTGAAAGATCCCAAAACTTCTGGCATCTCCGTGTCACACCCTGCATTTTGCTAGTGCTGCTTAAGCCTTTATGAAATGTTGCCCGCAGCTGTGCAGTTCAAGCACTAAGAATACAACAGGAGCCCTGCTAGGTCAGATCAAAGGCCTATCAAGTACTGCATCCTGTTTCCTGTACAGTAGTGATGAACCAGACACCTCTAGGAAGTCTCCTAGCAAGATGCAATTGGGATATGAGCTGTGCAAATACCTATTTTCAGATTATTTTTCAATCCAGTTGTTCATAGTAGGACTGATTTGTAGGCAGGCATAGGAAATAACTCCCCCAAAATTAAATGGCCAAGTTGAGGAACATTAAGAAAGGGAGGAGCAGTCACCTATTTCTTGCTCACGGAGCCAATACAGTGGAACCTCGGTTTACGAACACCTCGCTTTACGAATTTTCGGTTTATGAACCATTGTAACCCGGAAGTAAGTAAACCGAGGTTTCCAAGGTTTCCAAGGCCTACGGAGGCCTCCGCAAAGGCCTGAAGACTAGGCCACAGCTGTGGAGGCGCTCCCATGGCTCCGCGAAGGCCCGGAGAGAAGGACCGGCCTCCGCGAAGGCATCGGATGCTCCAGTGCCTTCGCGGAGGTCGGGCGTTCACTCCGATGCCTCCCAGAGGCCGGGCCTTCGCTCCAGGCCTCCACAAAGGCATCGGACGCTCCGGTGCCTTCGCGGAGGCCGGGCCTTCGCAAAGGCATTGTGATTGTGGAAGAGGACCCTGAGCCCCCATCCAAACAAGGACTATCATCAGCCCAGGTAAGAAATAAATGTTTTTTTTCCACCTAAAATATTTTTTTCACCTAAAATACTGTCTGATTTATTTTATAGTACAGTACATTGATTATTGCCTTCATTTTATGGATCAATGGCCTCATTAGACAGTAAAATTCATGTTAAATTCTGCTTTAGGGGGTGTTTTTCATCGTCTGGAACCTATTACTCCACTTTCCATTACTTTCAATGGGAAAGTTCGCTTCAGGTTAAGTACGCTTAAGTTTAAGTACAGACTTCCGGAACCAATTGTGGTTGTAAACTGGGGTACCACTGTACCCCAGTGAAGAGTGGAGATGGGACAGAAAGGTTGCCAAACCAGTTCATTCCTCAAACTAAAGCCACTCCAACATTCCAAGTCTAGCCAGGCCCACTGAGATTGGGGTACTGGGTCAACAGGTGGTAGGGCCCCCAGACTCTGAGCTTTCTTTCTTTTTTTACAAAATAAAAATCCTTCTAGAAAGAGGCAAAATGTGTTCTGTGTTCATTGTACTGCTAAGATGTTGAACAAGCAGTCATTGAAAACCACAGGTTTCCTTTCTACAGCAGATCATCAGAAAAAGGTACTGATCACCATTAACAGAAGTCGCATATTAAAGCGTATCAGACTTGAAATTAATCAGAATGGCACCTTTTATTCCTGGTAATTTCCCAAGAATGGAAAATGTTAGAAGCTACATAAACTGCTCATACTATGAAACCTTACACATTTTTGGGGACATAATGCATTAACTCGTTCTTCTTTTTACTCCATTGTTGGGCACATGCAAAGCATTTTACGATAAAATACTATTCAGCATTGGTAAGGAATAAAGAATCTAGTACTTACCAACATAGCCAACCTGTAGCAAAAACAGAGCTGCCAACATTATGACTGCACCAATGATTAAGGAACTTTCCACTGGTTGAAACCAAAATGCTATAAGAAAAATATAGTAAAAGATACAAATTTTAGTTTGATATAGCAACACAAAACAAGCAAGTCTTATTGTATTAATTAATTTACTGACCCGACATTAGCTCTGGGGTTTGCTTTGGAGACCACAGGAGGAACCAAACACTCACAGTCCAAATTGTCATTTTTCTAAGTTTCATTTTCATGAAATGATAGAATTGTGTTTTTTTGCTGTTCTCCCTTGGGCATCCCCCTAAACCCAGTATCTTAAGAGTAACAGCTTCTCCATCTCAACAGACTGGCTCATTTCCAGGGGGTCAGAAACACACTTAATATTAGAAAACTATTCTCTAGTTTCATTTTAACATTCCAAAAGTCCTTGACATGGAACAGACTATTGATAGATTACATCAAAAATCTTTATATGCCATTCACTAGTACAACTGAGTAAAGTTATTAAATATGTGCACACACATTAAAAACATGAATGTTTAATTGTTGATTGCCTTCAAGTATGCTATTATCAAAGGAAATTAAAACAAGTTTAAGATGCTATTAAAAAGTTATTGAGAACTTGTTTCTTTTATTCTTCTTTGATCTAATGTCTACCACAAAGTCAATTAATTCATGCCTAATTCTGGATCAATATACTAACAAATTGAGACTCAGAACAAGTTGTACCACAGTGGCTTTTTATCCATCCCAAATACTTACAGAATCTATACTACCATGGTAGTTTACATAGAACTTCATAATCTAAAAATAATATCACATTTCCTTTGCAAAGCCAAGTAAAGCTATTTGGCTAAGAAAAGCAAGATCCTAGATACCGTAAAAACCACTGCAATGGATTTTGGCATGCTTACTTAAAAAAATTACTTCTGATCAGGCCATTCCTTGAAATGCAAGAATGCTGCACAAAAACACTATGACGATTCAAGGAGTGCAACATGACCTAACTTCTACAACTGCTGTTGCCAGATTGTGGTGACTACTTTCTTCAAATGGAATAAATCTGGCCATGCAAGTAAGCAGGAAAGAATCAAACTTCTAGAATGGGACAAACTGATCATACCCAGGAGCAGATTCAGCTTGTACACCTCAGCAGCTTGTCAGCTACTCACTAGTTATGAACAGTGCTCTTTGTGACATTAAATTCTTAGTACAAGCCAGGTCCCACAACAAAGCCATTAAGCTCAATTCAAAGGCTACATCCATCCATCCATCCATCTAGCTATCTAAACTGAAGAGCCGGCAGTGACAAAATAAAATCAACATCTGAGCTAGCTCAGTCAGTAGAGCAAATGATTCCAGCGTTGCAGAGGGTTGGGCTAGATCAGCGTTTCTCAACCGCTGTTCCGCGCGGTGGCTGGTGTGCCGCGACATGCGGCGACGAGAAGGGCGATTTGCATTGTCACGTGCCTGGCGGCCGCCAATGTACATCGCTAACCCGCCGGAAAGGAAGCCGGCCAGGTCATGACGCGGGGCGAGCGCAGCTCTCAACAGCCACCACCACGGCCTCGGACGTGAGAGGCGGCTGGCGGGTGCTGCTGCTGCTGTTTGTCTCGCTCTCGCTGCTCTTGCTGGCGGCGCCCGGGGCTTGGTCGGCGCGAGGCCGCGGGCCGACAAGCAGAACAGCCTCCGGAGGGCAGCCAGCAGCATCTACGAGGGAGTGAGTGGCCTCTTCGGCGAGGAGCACGTGCGCGCCCTGCAGAAGGTGAGGCGCCTGGCCTGGACTGAGGAGGGGCAGGCCCGTTGCTCCTGGGGGGTCGCGCGGGTTCCAATGGATATTTTTACAGGACACATCTTTATGGCAATATTTCTCCTCCTCTTTCCCAAAGCTCAGTGCAAACGACTGGAGGGTGGTTTTAGACAAACTTAAAGAAGCTGGCTGGATGAGCTCAACCTGAAACTTCCTGAGCAAAGGATTGTGCTGGCAGAGAAATCAGCGGCTTGTGAAGCCTTATTACAGGAGATTGCAACCAACACAGCAATTGGCAAGTGTTTCTTACAGTCATAATTATATATAGTCAATATAGGGTGGCACAGAGTTAATTTCTTTAACTTTTTTAATGGTGGTGTGCCTCGTGATTTTTTTCATGAAACAAGTGTGCCTTGGCCCAAAAAAGGTTGAGAAACACTGGGCTAGATGATCCTCAGGATTCCTTTCAACTCTACAGTTCTGTGATTCCATCTACTTTAAACAGAACTGAACTAGCACTTGCAAGTTGCAAGAGTAATCAAACATGGAAAAGAGGGAACATGAAACACCCAAAATTATGCAGAAGGAACTGGTGGAAAAGAGTCTAATCATACAGACAAAAGGTCTACAGCTCATTAAAGACCGCAAAATGAATGTTCTTGCAGAGGCAAGACACCACCTTTGCCTTTATCAACAACACATGAAGTGGAGAATATGGAAGGGTCTGTGCCACATCTGCAGAGAGAAGTCTGTTCTACACATCTGCATGATCAGGGAATGGAGATTTGTCTTCTTGCATCCCCTTGGAATGATAAGGTCACAAGGCTGGGAGAGCTTGTGGACCCAGCCTTGTTCCTCAACGCTAAGGTAGCAGCCATTGCTAAGAGTACTATGGCAGGGAGTGTATCACTTGTCGCTTCCTGGATAAAGCAGATTAGCCAGTGACATACAGTGGTATCTCGGTTTAAGTACTCAAGTGGTTCCGGGGAGCCATTCGCTCCCCGAAAAGTACTTAAACTGAGCAACTCTTCCGCACGTGCACAAAGCGCTTCTGCGCATGCGCGTGTCGCGGAACCCCAAAGTAAACACTTCCGGGTCCGCGGAGTACTTAAAGTTAAAGTACTCAAACCGGAGCATTCTCAAACCAAGGTATGACTGTACATGCCTTGGCCACGCCCAGACTGGATTACTGTAGCACACGCTACATGGGGCTACCTCCGAAAGCATCTGCTTCTGCAGATCTGGGACCAAGGCATCTCTGGCATCCTGCCATATGATCCTGTATGCACACTGCATTCAATATTCAAGGCCAAACAATGCATCCCACCACATTCAGAAGTACAACTGGCTTGAGTGTGAGACATGGGCTAGTCTACTTTAGCATCCAGCAACTTGTGGAACTCCCTCTTTAAAAAGACTTGGTTTGCTCCCTATCTCTGAAGCTCCAGGCAAGCTGTCAAGACCGTTTGATTTTGGCAAGTTTTTAATATGAGCTTTAAATTTAAATATCCTTGTTTTTATGTTGAATTCCCCTTGGGGGGTTTTACTGCATGCAACTCATTCTGGTAATTGAACTGCTCCTACTGTGCTTTAGGTCATTAATGAACTTTTTTGGAAGCCACCTTGAGTTTACTTTATTAAAAGAAATCTAGCTATATATTTTTTTCAAAACTAAGAAGACCCAGCTGAAAGCACAGTTCTTTATTCTTGTCAGTTCATGCTGGCAATTTAGTTGCACTAGGATATATCAAAAAACATTTGAAAGAAGAATTAGCAATTCCACCCAAATTAGCAGTTCAGAATACAGATGGGGAACAAGCTGCCTGGGAACCAGCCTGTAAAGGCTTTGAGGGGCTGGACAACCCACTAAAATATTTATTAGTGGTAGCAGTGTTGCTGCTTCCATTTGGTTTTTTTTAAAAGACCCACTGTACAGAATTCATTAGGGATAATAGCAGCAGAAATGGCACTTGAGGCACTGCTACTGCAGGGGAAATGTCTCTCTTGGCTGATTTGTTTGTGGAAGGTGGGGTTATTGGTTTGTTGTCGTTATGTGTTTTGTGTTCTCATTTTGTATTTTCATATTGTGAACCGACCTGCGATTTTTGGATGAAGGGCAGTATGCAAATTTAATAAACACTCATAATAAATAAAAACAAACCACAGAGTCCAGGAGAATCTACAGCTGTGGTGGGGAACCTGTGACCATTCAGATATTGCTGGACTCCAATTCCCACCAGCCCCAGCCATCATGCCCAATGGCCAGGAATGAGTCAATCTTACAGGGATCTAGGAGGCCACTAGTACAAAAAATGCTTCAATGTTCATGGCTAGTTACACTGCAGTTAAGGAGCACTGAAGAGTCTTTCTCTGCCCCCATAGGCGTCAGTACTGAATTATGGCTCCAGTTTCCTCTCGAAACATACAGTGACACAACACTGTCAATTGTTCAAGGTAAATTGAGCTATCATGTTAGTCAGCTGAAATTGCTTATCCTTCTGCACTTCATATAGCTACATTATACAAATGCAGGCAATTCTACAAATGCAGACCATCTACAAATGAAATAATGCTGTGTGTTGAGAGTAGGATCATTTGATCAAACCATTTCTTACACAGAATTCTTGAATAACAAAATCACAAAATCCAACTAATGGTTATAAACAAGCTGCAGGCCAAATGTAAATTGACTTTTAGAGTCAATTCAATTTCCAGAATTGATTACAAAAGTATTAGAATTCTGAGTTGCCATTACTTGAACATTCTTGAAATTCTTGGTGTAGCGTACTTTCAGGGATGCCCCATGCATCATTGCCATTTCCTTTCTAACCAGAAGGTGGCATCACGCTTCCTTTGTGAGCTTGGGCAGCTTTTACATTTACATTTTAAAGGTACGTTTTGTCTAAGACTCAGGAAAATCACTTCTGAGAATAAGGACGATTTTGTTGTCAAGAACTGGAAGTGGAAACGTTTCAACAATAAAGAAAATTAAACAAAAGTAAAAAAAAAAGGAATATACATTTCTACATCAATTTTAACGCTTATTGTCACAGATGGGGTGTTGGCTACTCCCGAGTAAGCACTCCACACATCCTCTGGATTTTCATAGTTTTATTGTGCATGCTATATACAGTGGTGAGATGTCTCAAATCATGTCTGCTCTGCATGGGGCAGAAGCCCACAATGGCGTCTCGTGGGCTCTGACCCCCCTTTTAAGACTCCAAACGCCCCTCCTCCTTGCTCTATGGGTCCTCCGTGGTCCCAAACCAGGCTCCTGAGGTGCCGTTCTCTCTCCTCCCTCCTTTCCAGCCCCTGCTGAAGCTAGCTCCTCCCCTGCTTCCCTGCTACCAACCTGGAGCTGAGCCACCAGGACTCTGCAGAGCCCTGGACCCGTCTTAACCCTTCCTGTTCCTGATTTGAACTCCCAGACTTGCTGCTGCTCTCTCATCTGATGGAAGTAAGCAGAGTGGGCTGCTCTCTGCAAGCCCTCTCTCTTACATCCACCCCCCCTCCAGGCTCCCCCCCCTCTTTCTGAGGCCTGGTTTGCCTGGTCTGATGTCTGTAAAGAGGGCTGGAAGCCTGACAGGTCTTCTTCCTCTGTAGTGTGTGTAAAATCCTGTTCCCCGTCGGTGCTGGGTGGCTGGTCCGTGTAGTTCCTTCCGTTGTCATCCTCCTCCTCCCTCTGGAAAATTGCTTCCGATTCCCGGAGGGCTCCTTGGGTCTGCGTCTCCCCTGTTCCCCACCTGGGATCGCCCTCCCCCTCTGTGTTCCCTGTGCTACTGACGTGTGGTGGTTTGGGTCTGTGGGAGAAAGGAGCGTGCAGTTCCAGTGTGCGGTCCTCCCCTTGCATGGTGTGCGTGGTTGCCTCCGCGTTTTGGGAAGCAGGAGTGCCCTGCCTGGCCATCAGACATTTTAACCCCCCCTCCCCCCACCGGGAGCCCGGGCTCGCTGTGGCACTGTAGACCTCCTCCTCTTCCTTTCTTTCTGGAACCTCTTGGCTGCCTTCTCCCTCCACCCTTCTGTCTAGTGTCTTTTGTGTGATTTCCTCCCCCTCCCTCCTGTCAGCGTCTGGTGTTGGATGTGTGTCACGTCCTCTGAACCTTGGGCTTTCCCTAAAGTGTGAGAGCAAAGACCTGTGACCCACGGGATGGACCTTTCTCGCTGTAGGTGCTTCCCCCCTGAAGGTGACAGGGTTGATCTGTGTCAGAACCTTGAAGGGCCCCAGCCTTCTGGGTGCCAGCTTCTTCCCCCTTCCCCCCATGGGAAGGCCTTCTGACCACAGCCAGACCCTGTCCCCTCCGTGGAAGACCTTCTCCAGTCCCCTGTGATGGTCTGCCCCCTCCTTGTAAGCCTCATTGCCCCTTGCCACGTCTCCATCCAGTTGTTGGTGTACTGTCTCCCTCCTCTCACCCCATGCCTCAATAGGTGGTCCCCCAATCTCCCCCTCCCCCTGCTCTGGGAAGGCTCTGGGGTTTCGCCCAAGACTGGCCTTACTGGGTGTGAGCCTCGTGAAGACATGTACTGCATGCCCCTCCGTGGGGTTGTCATGATATTGCCTGAGAATCTTCCCTCTGAGGGAGTCCTGGGGCATATACCGGGCATCATTGCTAAAGAGTAACCCCTCTTTCTCTGTAAGCCCTTCCCCTGCCCCTTCTCCCTCCCTCAAGTCCCTCCGTATGTTCTGGGTAAAAGTGTCCTCTTTGGTGAGTTGGCTCAGTTTCTCTTCCTGCATCCCCGCCTCGGCGTCGTTCCATCCGCCTGGGGAGCTGATGTGGTGCGATCCTGAGGATTCTCCTTCTTTCCTGCAGTGCTCCTTGCCGTCTGCATCTCCAAAGGTGAGATCTCCCCGGCGCTGGCTGCCCACAGGGTCATTGTCCATTAAGTCCAAAGCTAGCACTTCTGCGTGCTTGTTCACTGTCATCTTCCGAGAGGGGGTCTGTTGCGTGACCTCACCCTCCTGCAATTCCCTGCCGTCTATGGCCGAGACGCTCATGGGAAGCTTCCTTGGGAAAAGGGGAATCTGATTTTGCCTAGCAAAGTCCACCGATAGGAAATCATTGCTGCTGCCCCTGCAGAGAAGCCCGACTGTCTCCTGGGTCTGGCCTCTTGGCAGCTGCAGACTTACTTCCATCTCTTTGTCGTGCTGTGGGGTGTTACAGGAGGGCTCAGTTGTTGGTGCTCTGCCTGGCCCCTCCCCTCCTGATCTGGCATCCAGGCTTGTGTCTGTGCCTGCCTGCTCTCGCCATTCCTTCCTCTGGGGGCAGTGTTCCACCCAGTGGCTGGGTGCATTGTAAAGGCATCTCCCGCCTTTCTCTTCCCTCTGTTTTCCCGCATCAGCGTTTGAAAGTACCCGCGCGCGGGCTTTGTCCCTCTGCATCACATCTGGCTGGAGGGGTCTGTGCTGAGCTGTAGCTGCCTTCCAGGGACTGTATGGGAGCTTGTGGCCGCTGCCTTTCCCCTCCGTCTGTCCCCTCTGCCCGGACTCGCCTCTCAGCCTCCTGCACTTCCACGCCACCATGCCTCTCAGCCTTAGAGCCAGCTTGTGCTGAGGGTCGCCCTACAAAGTGCTGGCCCGTCCCGAGTGTCCTCTCTGCTTGTCCAGCCTCCACTCCGGCTTGGCTGTGTTCAGAGCTGCTCGGTTCACTAAGCCTGGCTTCCCCTGTGCCCGGGTGCCTACCTGGTGCTTGAGCCGTTCCATAGTTGCAGGGTGCTGGCTGCAGCTTGCTCTCTGCTACACCCCTCACGCATGCCAATCCTCCCTTGGCATCTCTCTCTTCTGCTTTAGATGCTGCCAACTTCATGCCGGCTGCTACATTTGCAGCCCTCTTCCCTCGGGGTAGCCATCAAAAGATTGTGGGCTTGCTGTCACAGATGGGGTGTTGGCTACTCCCGAGTAAGCACTCCACACATCCTCTGGATTTTCATAGTTTTATTGTGCATGCTATATACAGTGGTGAGATGTCTCAAATCATGTCTGCTCTGCATGGGGCAGAAGCCCACAATGGCGTCTCGTGGGCTCTGACCCCCCTTTTAAGACTCCAAACGCCCCTCCTCCTTGCTCTATGGGTCCTCCGTGGTCCCAAACCAGGCTCCTGAGGTGCCGTTCTCTCTCCTCCCTCCTTTCCAGCCCCTGCTGAAGCTAGCTCCTCCCCTGCTTCCCTGCTACCAACCTGGAGCTGAGCCACCAGGACTCTGCAGAGCCCTGGACCCGTCTTAACCCTTCCTGTTCCTGATTTGAACTCCCAGACTTGCTGCTGCTCTCTCATCTGATGGAAGTAAGCAGAGTGGGCTGCTCTCTGCAAGCCCTCTCTCTTACACTTATCAAGACATTTACCACAAGTGATCGTCTCAAATCCCAAATGTGTATAATTCTGCCTGATAATTCAGTTAGAACTGAGTGATAAACACATTTTAAAACTCAAGAAGCAAAAGAACAATCAACCTATATTTTAATTCCAATTCAAGTTGCATTGCACCTGTAGCCAAAAGAGCAATATCCATGGAGATATTGTTTCAGGGCATCTATTGAGCTCAGCTGGCCTCACTCAGAGAGGCCCTTTTCAGTTTCAAAGAGTTTGGGCTCAACTGCACCTGTTGAAAGTGTTTTATAAGGCTGCTTCCTGGGTGCCTGTATCTATTTTTGCAAAGCACTACTAAACCGACATTTCTACCTCTGCTAATTCCACTCTCTCAGCAGAAACAGCCTCTTCATCAGACTATTGCATTCTTGTCCAAATGTGGCTGTCCAACTCAGGATGTCAAGGGACATTGCTACAGTACATCCCTAAGCAGGCTGATCTCCCACTCCAACGAAAATGAAATTAGACTTAACACAAGCCTTCGTTCTACTTTGATTTGGGAGGACATCCTGCCCACACCTGGTACAACAAGGCTGTTCCTCACAGTCTAGCCTATGGAAGCCTCTTTCATCATTATTTGAGCGGAAGAGAGATTGTCCATATCCTGCCTTAATCTACTTCATACTGGATGCTATTCATTTGCCTTGTTGATTTAGCAAAGTTACAGAGTTTCCTAAGAAGCAGGGATTAGTCTACTTCCAGTCTCTGACAATTTCACACCCATTCATTCAAAAATCCATTCTGTCCAGTTTCCACATAAACCTGTGACTTTTCTATTTAAAAAACCCCAAACCTGTATGAAAGTTTGCATTTAAAAACACTTAAATACAAATTTTATCTCAACATACACATTTCTAAAGATATTTTATTCTAAAATATACATTTTATAATGGATTTGTGTACTTTTTTGAGGCAAAAATTGTACTGCACAGTTCAGAGAAGTGGATAATCTGAAAAATAATTATGTTCCAATCCTTGTACAGGAGCTAAAAACTAGGTCGGTTTGCCTAGTAAACAAATGACAGAACAAGGTCCTCCATCCCTACTTAGGAGGATCCCCCCACCCCACATATCTATGGCTTGTCTCAAACTGGGTGCCTAACTAAATTCATTAAAATTCTACCTCTGAAAACAGATGGTGAGGATTATTTTATTCATTTTATTTGTCACTTACTAAAAACTAGAAGATAAGCACCAATTAAGAGCAAAATGTCTGAGTGAATAGGAACATCTTCACCTGGCACAGAAAACTGATAGTGATAGTGCTAGGCACATCTCTGTAAAAGGAACATTCCACAGTCAGGGAGCCACAACCGAGAAGGCCCCATCTCATGCTGCGATGCTGCGACCCTCCAACCC
Organism: Zootoca vivipara; assembly: GCF_965207765.1. Taxonomy (NCBI): domain Eukaryota; kingdom Metazoa; phylum Chordata; class Lepidosauria; order Squamata; family Lacertidae; genus Zootoca; species Zootoca vivipara. Next base: position 67,810,266 of record NC_142587.1, on the reverse strand, counting down.
TCCACTGGAAGGGATACACAGATGATGAACATAGGGTTCATGTAGGTTTACATGGGGCAAAGCAGTGCCTAAGATATTAAGGTCCTGAGCTGCACAAAAATAGCAGTTTGAATCAAGCCTGGAAATGAACTGGCAGCCAGTACTGTTATACTGTACAATCAAACCTCCTCCTTCCAATCAACAATCCGGTCACTGAACTCTCCACTAGCTGCTGTTTCCAAACTGTCTTCAAGGAAGACCCACATATCATGCATTGCAGTAACCTAACCTTGAGATTACCAGAGCGTAGACAACAGAAGCTAGGCTATCCCTGTCCAGAAAGGGTCACAGCTGGGCCACCAACTAAAGAAGATGAAGGCACTCTGCACAATTTGTGCTGCTAGAGATGGTAGTGAATCCACACCATGATCAACTCCCGCCCGGAAACCAGTGTCCCCACTGTGGAAGGACGTGTGGGTCCAGAATTGGCCTCCACAGTCACTTATGGACTCATTGTTAAAACCGTGTTTATGGAAGACAATCTTACTCGGCTACGAGTGATCGCCAAAGAAGGTGGTGGTGGTAGTGGATCCAGAAGTACCCCAAACTGAACACCTACTGCTGTGTAGGGACTGCAACTTCATCTAGAACAGCTTAAATCCCACCTACCCAGTCAAAGGAACCACAGGCTAACAGTGCTTCGGTCTTACCCGGATTGAGCTTCACTTTATTGGCTCTCACCAACCTAGCATATCCCTGTTGAGTGTTTTGCAATCTAGGTTCATCATTGTTCCACAGAACCGTGTATCGCTTTAAAAGAAAGAAAGAGATGTAGTGGCCTAGTTACGCAGCTGTGGGACAGCACAGCAGCTGATGTCAAGTTGTACTGATTGGGGCGTGTCGGCAATCGCATACAGTATAAGAGGAGGTCCGCGTACCTTGCTCAGTACCCATCTCTCTCTCTTTTCCTCTGATACTCTTATCCTCTGGTTGTTGAATGGGGTCATGTCTCTGTAATTAAGTAACTACGATTAGTGTAACTTTTGTTGTTATTTTTCTTTAATTAAATCCACTCCTATTTATACTCTGCAAGTCTCCTCCAACCGCTTTTTGTGGCGCAATAGCTACTCTGCTTATATATACGCCAACAATCCCACACCTGCCAATGTGAAGGGTCCAGGACACATGTAGCCACCTGCATTGATCCAAGCACCTTTCCCACATTCTTGAGATTTCCCAGCTGAAGCTCATCCAACAAAAAGAACCAGACACTGCTCTGGATACCTCTTGAGATTCACCTACTATATTGTATAGGGAAGGGGTAGCTGGGAGAAAATACCATTCTAGCCACCAGGAACGCAGACCAGCAGCATAACCCTCTTCAGCCTGAATGATGCATCACCAGCAGAAACGGGCATTGCCAAAAGTGGGCACTGCCACCTTGCCTATGGCTTGCTTGCCCCTCCTCCACTTACCACACTGATCATCCACTGAATGATGGAGGGACAATGCTCATCTTAATCATGGCAGCGGGGGTTCCTTGTTTTGCCATCCACTGTGCTGTTTACAAACCTCATATGGGAACATTGGGACTCTGCAACCCAGTTCATGTCACTCTCTTGTGGAGAAAAGGTTTATGATATTTTGTTGCAGCCACCTTAACCTGCTGCACTGTTTGGTTTTGTGGTTTTCAGACCTGTTGCGTTTTATGAGCTGCATTGGATTTTGGTAATGAAACAAAGGGTGCAGGTACTTTAAATACATTGTGCAATTCACAAGGATAAAAGCAAACTGTCTAAAATCAAGATGCAAGCAGGAGTGGCTCACCTGGCAGGGAAGAGGAAACAGTCTCCTGGCAGGAGAGGTAAAGTGAAGGCAAGGTCAGGGCTGAATCGACACAGCAGTAGGAGCACTGGATTGGTTCCACTGGTGTGAATGCACAGCCCTGACATCACTACATTCTTGCCCCACCTGATAAGTGGCAAAGGACCAGCGGCAATGGCATTCGGGTGTTGCTACTAACCTCAGTTTTTTATTGATGATTATTAGTGTTATATATTATTACTGCTTTGTTTTACGCCTGCTTCCCTGGTGTTTGTCCTAGCATGGCTTCAGATTTGCTACCAATTTGTGGTTGTAGGTACTTGCATTATTCCCATGTTTTGTAATGGCATTGTGCCACAGACAAAAAATAAAATAAAAATCACTTACCGTATTTTTCCATGTATAAGACTAGGTTTTTTCCTTTAAAATAATGTCAAAAATTAGGGGGTGTCTTATATACGGGGCCAGCTCCCCCCCCATTTTCTTAAATGTGAGTCCCCCAAAATAGGGGGCGTCTTATACATGGGGGCATATTATAGACGAAAAAATACGGTACTTTATTACTACAGTATAGTAATTTATGCTGAATGCATTTTTCCATTCCATTGCCCATTCATCAAGTTTGAGGAGATCCTTTTGGAGCTCTTCAAGTATGCCTGAAACATTACCATCTCAGATAAATCTGCTGTCACCTACCTGCCAACATGGCTTCTTGCACCCCAACAAACTTGCTTGCCAGCTACAAATGATTGTGGCCCTCTAGGAAGCAGAACACCAAGAAACAGATTCTCCAACCTCCAGCAAAACTCTTCCCAAATCATAGAGGATTTGGTGGAACGTTTCTCGTGCTGTGCTGAGCAAGCCAAAACATATTCGCCAAAACTCAGTGCAACATGAGACTTCTCATGCTGTGTCTTGCAGACAGAAACCACACTGGGCACACTGCCCATTCTAAAGCTCAATAAAGTGCCCCACCCCACCCTGCCCTCCTCTAGCAGACACAAAAGACTCAGGGGAGGGGAAGACTTCACTGTCAGCACCAATTCTAGCTGGCTACTAAACTAAAATGTGTGGACCCCTGGCTACTTTGTCATTCACCCAAGAATCCAGATAAATTATACATGGGCCTTTAAAAGCACCAGTCTCAATACATAACAGAAAAACAAGACGAATAACTTACATGAACCATATCGAACGTCGATTATCATTTCTCCTTCTCTGTTACTTTCTACTACCTGACACGTGTAGTTTCCAGGAATGATGTTCTTTAGAGGTATCGTGATTGATGCATCACCATCAGTTAAGTTCATTATATTCAGAAAATCTACACTCATATATGAAAGGTTTTTGTAAAACCTGTTCTCGTAGCCATCAAAACTAAAAAACTCTTTCCCATTTACATCCCACTGTATATACATGTCCTCTCTGCCGAGCTTTTTTAGATTAGTAACTATGCACGGTAGGATAACATTGGATGTATTACAGATATCAAAGGAAAGGCTGGTAATCTTCAAAAACGTCAACTGGGCAGAACCTGCAAGAAAGAAAACAACGGTTACTTATTTGAACAAAAAGAATTAAGTCCATCGCAGTGTTGATAACTTTTGGAAGGTACATTCTGCTGAGGACTACCCCCATACAAACTCATAGAATGAGGGCCACTTAGGAACAGTTCTGGGTGTACTGTACCGCTATTAGCCGAAATTGTGGAAACTTTTGTTGATTACTCCATCACTAACGCTGCCTCAGAAGAACATCAGGTGACAGCAGCACAGAAAGGGAAAACAAGCCAGCTATCAGTTTTTCCTCTGCATTATTTGAGATTCCAATGTTTGGGATAATTCCCACTCCCAATTATTTGTTGTGATTGTTTTAAGCCATCTTAATCATATCAGAGAGAAGGTGGGGCCTAAATGGACAAGAGTTTCTAAAATATTCAGCTTAGGAACATCTCTGTTTTACCAATATCAGACAATATAAGTTCCCTGTCCTATAGTTTCATAAAGCTTCTACACTTTAGAGACTTATGATTCTATGTGTCAATTTATTAGCTACTCAAAGACTTATTGTCACTTCATAGGCCTGAGCATCATCTTGTGGCTTATAATGGCTTTTAAGCTATTGAGACCCCAAGGCTTATAGTACTGTCACAGGTCTTACCAGGTTTCAAATAATTCTAATTCTCCAGAAGAGAGTTGTTTTGAAAGTAAGTCTGCAGTCCTAACCCCATTTACCCCAGGAGTAAAGCTAATCAAACTCAAGTGGATTTACTTCTGAGTAGACATGGTTAAGACTGCAGCCTAAACCCCTTCTCTCCTCTACAGATAGTAAGAATCTTGGACCAGATTAAAAGTGTATTTTGATATTTCCCCTCAACTGCCAGCATTTGAAAACTCTTAAAGCACCATTCCTTGGTCATTGGAAGAAAGACATTGGGAATACTCACTAAAAATGCCCATGTGGTGCACTTCTAATCTCCAATCATTCTTCCAGAGCAAGGTTGGGTTGTGGAATATCTCCCACTCCTGGCTGAGCTGACCTTAAAGCAGCATTTCTGATTTATCCAAACATAATTATTAACACTGGCTAAGGGCAAGCCATGCTGGAAGTTGTTGCTAGTGGAAAGGGCAAAGAAGGGGGATGTCCAACATATGCAAAGAGCGTGTCAGGGCAAAGAAATGAATTAGCAAAGTTACTCTGCATCCAAATTCCCAAACCCAATGCCCAAAACTTAGTGTAATTTACACCACCAAACCTTCAAGTGCAACTAAAATTCACCCCATATCAGTCAATGAAAGGGCTGCCCCCCCCCGCAGGCAGGACCCATTAGGATTCAGTTTAATTCATGCAGGAAATACACCAGTGTAAGGGTCTCCTGGCATATCTGCATAGACAAAGTTGCTCTGCTAATTTTCTTTTACTGCATTTAATGTTGACAAGACCACTTGGTAAGAACATAAGAGCCTGTTGGATCAGACCGAAGGCCTATCTAGTCCAACATCCTATTGTCACAGTGGCCAACCAGATGCCAGTGGGAAGCCTACAAGACTCAAAAGCAAGAACACTCTCCACACCGATGATTCTCAGCAACTGGTATATAGAGGAATACTACCTCCAGCAGTGAAGGTAGAACATAATCCCTTATCCTCCATGAATTTGCCTAATCCTTCAAAAGTCATCCAAGTTGGTGGGCATTCCTACATCTTGTAACAGAGTAGGAAATTTTTGCCCACAGAAAGCTGACATGATTTGAAGGTGTCCTACCTGCTGTCTGAAAAGCAGGTCCACTAGTTGTTTACAGACTTCAATTTTGTTATCATTAACTTTTAGGTCTTTATGTTGAAATAGCCTAGTCCCCATCTTCTACGCAACCCAGCTTAGCCTTTTCTGTTCATCTACAAAACTCCCACTTTAACTCTCACACACACTACAGACTGATTACGTGCTTGAGCCGAAAGGTTGGTGGATATAATTTATTAAACCTGTAGGTGGCCGACAGCGGCACATGTTGTGTAACTTGAGCACTTGCACTGCCTGCGTAACCCAGCAACTTGGAAAGCTTGCAGGCCAACAAATGTGGGGCCTCTGAAGGGTCACCAAAGCTATAGGCTCAACAGCAGAGTTTGCTTCACCTGATGCCTCCAACCTCTGCAATTCACAGACGATAAAGGGATTGGAGGCAGCCTCACAAACTCCTGCAGTGTGAAAACCACAGGCAAGAAGGAACTGCTTTGCAGTCAAGTACCGTGCGCAGAATACTATTTGGTGAGTGAGCAGGCCAGGCCCTCTTCTGTGCCCAGAACAGAAATGCAGTGGGATGGGTGCTAAAGAGATAGCTCTCTGTGCCCCTCTTCTGCTAGCCCCCAGTAGGCTAGTAAAAAAAAGATGTTTCTTGAGGCTGGCAACTTTTGTGTGTTGCTTTAAGGCATGTTAACCCCAGTCCCCACCCCATTAACCGGCTGCGACAAAGGCCCAGCATGGATTATTCCGCAGATTACTTCTGCATGTTGAGAAAGAAGTAGCCCAGGGGAAAGGAATGCTTCCCCCCCCCCATATCCCACTCCACCCCCCTCTCTCCACACAGGATCCCGTTTCAATTTGACAGCTGTGGGTAACTGCTGTGCACATGTCCTCCGAAGTTTTCAGGGAACAGCAGTCACACAGAGGGAGACGGATTACTCGCTGCCATAGCAGTTTAGGTGGGTACTTTCAAGGGCAGCAGCCATCGCCGATGATAAGCTGCGAAAATACCAAGCGGGCGACAGCCCAACGGGAGCCCGGCCCTCCGAAGAGAAGCCACTGAGGTACCGCTTCTCGGAAACGAGCAGGCGGAAGGAGGGGAGAGGGAAAAGGGACATACCCTCCATGTCTCCCGCCTGGTTCCAGGCACGGCAAGTGCCAGGCTTGCCAGCGCCCCAGTTCTCACCTCGTAGTCCGTCTCCCCCCCCCCCCCCACACATACGAGAGCCTGCTGTCGGCTCCGCTTCCCTGCACACTCCGAACAGCAGGAATCCCGAAGCGGAGCTTATGGAAAGCGTCAGGCGTCGGGAAGGGGGGAAGCCAATCCCAGCGCGCCTCAACCCCAGCGCCCGCCTAAACAGCAGGCTCGCTCGAAGGGAGGGGACGCGGCGCAAAGCGAAGCCCTGCCCGTCATTGCGCACTTTGCTGGGACGAGCAGCGGCTCCCTCGCCAAGGACGGCGCGGGCTTCCACCTGCCAAGAACAACCAGCCGCGCACCTCGGTGGTCCCTCCCCGACCCCCCACCCCCTCCCCCTCACAACCCCCTGCCCGCCCCGGGGCCTGGGGGCGGGGGAAAAAGAGAGAGAGAGAGAGAGCTGCGCCGCTGCTGCCGCTACTACTCCGAACCTGCTCCACCTGCGAAGCGCAAAAAGCGCAGGGCGAAGCTTCCGCGTTCTGACGGGAGGGGCGAAAGTCATTCAAACGGCTTAACGCCCCGCGGAGGGTTGGCGGGAGGGCGATTGGGGGGTGAGAGAGAAAGAGCCAATGCAACTCACCGGCGCCCAGAGTGCCCAGCAGCACCCAACACACGCTCAGCGCCCACATGTCCAGCCTCGGGGTGGGCAAGCCGCTGCTGCCGCCGCCGCTCTCCGCCGCACTGATTCTTCCTCGCACGCCGAAGGATGGAGCGGGCGGGGGCGCCAGAGGAGCCGGAGCGGGGACCCGGAGTCGCCCAACCCGCAGCCTGACGAGCTTGCGCTGCTCCCTCCAGCCGCAGCGCGCGGGGCGGGGCCACACGCGGCTTTTGCTTTCGCTCTCCGCCGCGGGAGGGGAAGGCGGAGGCGGGGGAGAGTGAAACCCTCCGCGCCCGCGGCCCCAGAGAGGCGAAGCGGAGCCGCCGCGTGCTCCTTGCCCGCTCCCCTGCCAAATTCCTTTTCCCTTTTGGCTCGGAGACAATCAGGGCGAGCAGTAGTCGGGACCTAGTGGTGCCCAGACTGGGTTTGTTTGGGGGGGGGTGAGTTCGGTGGGTCCGCCTTGGAGCCGATGCTACTGACAGCCGTTCTCCCGAGTCTCCCAGCCGGCGGTTGGCGGAGTCCTGGGTCGTTCTAGCGCGCCGAGCCTCGCGCCAGTTTCGGAGTCAACGCCGAGCAACTGGCGCGGCCGAGGAGGAATTCTGAGTCATACGGAAACTTGCGCGAGGCGGGCGCCGTCAAGGATACTGCCTTCCCCGTCTTATGTGAATGGAATGCAGCCTGGGGCGAGATGGTAACGGGCGCAGTTCCGCACAGCTGCGGAGATTGCCTGGAAGGGAAGGACTGCCGAGAGTTAATGTTTGATGGATTTCTGTATTTTAATGTTTTGTTGGAAACCGCCGAGAGTGGCTGGGGGAACCCAGCCAGATGAGCGGACTATTAATAATAATAATAAAAATAATAATAATAATACACGGGGGGGGGGGGAGTTGCGTGAAGTCTATCTCTTGATAAAAGGTTTTTCCGGCCTCTGGACCTTCAGTGGCCCGATCCTAAATACGCCCTGGGAAATTAAGAATGAAGATGGTAGCTTTTAAATCTCGCGTCCAATTCGCCTACCTTCGCTTTGCCTGCTGCCTTGTGATTCCATCGTCATCAATAAAGTTTAATTAAATCAATGCTTTTGAAACGTTTGAAGTTAAATACAGTATGGGGAATTATTACACCCGTTGACAATTTTTTTTTTCTTATTGAAAACAATCAGATTTTTCTGGGGAACATCAGAACCAAAATAATGGGGATATTTATGTTCTTTATTGTCCCTTTTCCCTGCCAGCATCCAGAGGGGTCGAGAGGCCAGCTGGCTAGCCCCCAGCTGGATCATGCCCTTCCAGCCGACATGCTGGACGATTCCCCAATCTCTGGTGCTACGTAAACCAGCAACCCAGACTTCAAAAGTCTGAGTACAGTGGTACCTCTGGATATGTACGGTACCTGATCCATTCTGGGGTGCATGCGCACCCCAAAAAGTGTGCATCCAGAGCGGAGCTTTTGAGCATGCACGAAGTGCACATAATGCTTCTGTGCATGCGTGCGCAGCGAAACCCGGAAGTAAACACATCCGGGTCCACCGCGTTCTTAACTGAAAATACGCAACCCGCAGCTAACGCAACCCGAGGTATGGCTGTACACTATATTAGCGGAGCGCGCTGCGCGAACAAAAGCAGCGTGAGGAGGCTTGTGAAAGCATAATAACAAGCAGCTTTATTAAGCATAAATCAGGACAAAGAAAACATGTCTCTCCTGCGTCTCCTCAGAGAGACTCACAAAAGCAAAAGCTATACACAACGGAAGTTCCCAGCAATCTGTGCTGGTATGTAAACAGACATGTGACACACAACAGTTCCATGTCTGCACTAAAGCTGGAATGGAATTTCCCAACATTCCCAGATATTTTGTTACTGTCATATAATACAAGCATACTCTTTTTAGTGCATTAAGGCAGCCTTGCATTTAGACACTTACTTAGCAGCCATGGTAGGTAGGAAGGGAATGGAATTGCAGATAGGCAGATGGGACGACTAGTGGACAAAGAGTAAATTCCATCTATGTTCTGTGCCACAGAAACCTAGCTGGCTGCTAGAGGAGGGAGACTTCTTTGATCATCCTGGACATGCAGCAGGATGCTGAAGGAGGGGCAGTACTGTCTCTTGCTCCTCTACCATCCCCCAGCAGCCTTGTAACTTCTGTGCATTCATTTACAAGGCTGAATTGGGGCTCATTTAGATACTACGCGGGGATGCGGGTGGCGCTGTGGTCTAAACCACAGAGCCTAGCGCTTGCCGATCAGAAGGCCGGCGGTTTGAATCCCCGCGACGGGGAGCTCCCGTTGCTCGGTCCCAGCTCCTGCCAACCTAGCAGTTTGAAAGCACGTCAAAGTGCAAGTAGATAAATAGGTACCGCTCTGGTGGGAAGGTAAACGGCGTTTCCGTGCGCTGCTCTGGTTCGCCAGAAGTGGCTTCGTCATGCTGGTCACATGACCTGGAAGCTGTACGCCGGCTCCCTCGACTAGTAAAGCGAGATGAGCGCCGCAACCCCAGAGTTGTCCGCAATTGGACCTAATGGTCAGGGGTCCCTTTACCTTTACCTTAGATACTACTCAGCCATGTGGAGACTGTTGGCCATCTGCTGCATGGCACGAGTTTCAGGCCGTTCTAACATTTAAGCCCTGTTCTCGTAACAAATGGGGGGGGGAACCATATAATTCCAGGGTATTTTACAAAAGCGCACAAATAACATTTTGCAGCCATAACATAAAATGTAAATTAAGTACACAGAGACAAATCTAATTACACTGCACAATATATTCATTGCTAAGCTATCTTCCTTTCCAACCCTGTCAGCCAGGAACACTCTGACTATCCTTTCAAGCATAACTAATGGAAGTTATTCCGGTGGAAAGGGCAAAAACAGGGTGCGTCAAGGGGTGGGCAATGCCAGAGTAGATATACCCAGCTCTCTATTGCCACATTGCATCAAAGTGCATCATTTAAAGCACTTTTATATCACTGGAGACATCCATGTGTCCTGGGAACTGAATGAATCCTGGGAACTGCAGTCTGTTTAAGGTATCTGAAGAAGTGTGCATGCACACGAAAGCTCATACCAAAATAAAAACTTAGTTGGTCTTTAAGGTGCTACTGAAGGAATTTTTTTATTTTAGTCTGTTTAAGGGTTAGAGTTGTCAGGAGACCCCATTCCCTTCAGGGAGCTACAGTTTTCAGAGTTTTCAATCCCTCTTCCTGGAGAGCTGGTATTCCTGCCTCGCCCCTCCTTGAGGAATGAAGCTGGCTACTGTCATTCGTGTCATGGTGACATATTAAAAAAGACTACTGCCTTACGTTCCACATGGGGCTGACTTGGAAGAGTGCTCAGAAACTTCTACTGGTTCAGAATGTAACTGCCAGAATACAAACAGGAGCTCCCTGCATGCCAGGAATAGGAAGTCATCTAAACATTGCAGTCATCTAGATTGGGCAGACATCTGGACGATGTTGTACTCCCATGGGCGTACCCACCATGGGGCAGGGGTGTGCAGCTGCCCCCCCTAGAAGCAGGGCAGCTAGAGAGGATAGGCAGGGATGCTGCATGCTGTGCTCCACCTCAGCCTACTGCATGTATGCAAATGAGGTGCCGCAGAGCATTGTGGGGCAGCACTTTCTGTGCTGTGCTTGCTGTGACTTGAAAGAGTGTGGGCTGAAGTTAGCCCAGGTCCATGTCCAGGTTTTTTTCAATGGAGGCAGCTGCTGCCTCATTTTAGTCACTGTTGCCATTAAAGGAGCAGGCAAGGCAGGAGTGCAAGTGCATGTGGCTCCGTGTGCTACCTTGTAAATGGCCCCCTTTTCTCTGGGGTGTGTGGATGTTGACCATGCCTCCTGGGGGGATCCTGGCCATGTCATTGCCAGCTAGTCAGTCAGGTGGCTGGGGGATGTGGCTGGGTGTGCGGCTGGTGTGCCCCCCCCCTAGCTTTTATTCTGGGTACGCCCATGTGTACTCCAACTCGCATCAGCCCCATCTAGTGGTCAGGGAGAGGGCAACCCATAGTCCATACAAAATTTGGAGGGCCACAGGTTCCCTATCCCCACTGACGTACACCCAATATCGTTCCACCTTCATTAGATTCAATTTGTTTTTGAGTCCGTTCCATGTGTTGGTTTGGACTTTTAAAGCCTGAAACAGTCATGACTATGATAAGGACGGCCTTTTCCAATATGCACTTTCCCCAAAACTTAGATTGACATCAGAGGCTTTTCCCCATGTCCCATCCTGTCCCCCGCCCCAAGGGATAGTAGGTGGGTCCAAGACAGCCTTTTCATTTTTTTCTGGGATTTTTTTTATATTCGTTTTACAAATACAACCTGTAAATAAACAAAATAATACAGTGGTACCTTGGGTTAAGAATGTAATTCGTTCCAGAGGTCTGTTCTTAACCTGAAGGAGTTCTTAACCTGAAGGAGTTCTTAACCTGAGGCATGCTTTCACTAATGGGGCCTCCTGCTGCCGCTGCACCACTGGCACACAATTTCTGTTCTTATCCTGGGGCAAGTTCTTAACCTGGAGCAACCACTTCCTGGTTAGTGGAGTTTGTAACCTGAAGCATCTGTAATCTGAAGCGTCTGTAACCCGAGGTACCACTGTACTTACATATCTAAATAAAGAGATTCTCCAAATCTTGGGATTTCCCCCCATCCCCCCATGGAGTCTCAATTTAAACATTACAACTGCATATTCATCCGTACTCCAGAATTTCTATCAAACCATATAATTTTTACACTACAAGTGAATCTAAATCCTGCTCTTGTTTCCATCTGCTTACAGTGGTCACTTAAGTACTGTAACTTATACCCCCCCCCAATTCTTTAATAAAAAAAAAAGTCCCCTTGGTTTCTGACTTTTCTAGTCAATTTTGCCGTTTTGGCATAATCCATCAGCTTGGTTTGCCAATCTTCTCTGGTAGGGACTTCGTCTTCTTTCCATCTCTGGACTAGTAGCATCCATGTGGCTGTTGTTCCACACATAAAAAGTCTCTTCTGGTCCTTTGGTATGTCACTACATGTAATCCTATATAATAAAGTCCCTGTGTCTCTGCGTCCAGTCCCTGTGTCCCTGTGTCCGCGCTAATGCGCATGTGCCCCACGGACACAGGGACTGGACGAAGAGGCGGGACGTACACACGCGTGCGCTCTCTCTCCCCCTCAACCCTCTGCCTCCCGCTTCCCTGCAGCGGCGGACCAAGATGGCAGCATTGGGCTCCGGGGCCGCCGTCGCGGCCCCGGACCCCAATGCTGCCATCTTGGTCCGCCTCCTCCTCCTCCTGACAACCCTACCTGGCCGGTGGGAGGAGCAGCAGGGCTGCGGACTTCCCTCCCTCCCTCTCTGCACTTGGCCGCGGGACACGACGGGAGAGAGATTTTGTTTAATTGCGTTCTCGGCGCGCCCCGTGGCCGAGCGCAGAAAGGGAGGGAAGGTCGCGGCCCCGTCGCACCTCTAGCGCCCATTTTCTTAACGGGCTGAATGAGACTAGTTCCTAATAAAAATGCTTCTGGTTTCATAACAAAAGTTATTTTAAGCTTGCTTTTTCATTTCATTATATATCCTTTCCCAGAAGGCTTTTATTACCTTACAAGTGCACCACATAGGATCAAAAGGCACCTTCTTTTTCTTTACATATCCAGCAAGTATTTGAACTTGTCCTATACATTTTTGCTAACTTAGGAGTTAAATACCGCTGGTCTATCATTTCCCAAGACAGCCTTTTTAGTCACAGTGCCACAGTTGTGGAATGCCAAATTTATAGACCAATATTTCTGTTGCTGTTTTACTAGGCAATCTGCTAATGTGCTTTGCTCTCTTTTGGTTGTTTGGTTTGTTGGTAGTTTTATCATGTTTCATAACCTATCATCATCATCACCACCACCACCACTATAAGCTTTGGTGATCTTTCAAGTAGAAAGGTAGGTTAAAAACCAGACTGGATTGCTGCAGTGCACCCTACATGGGGCTGCCCTTGAAGATGGCTTGGAATCGTCAACTGGTCCAAAGTGCATGATACTCCAGTCTGTGGAGCACAAGACTCAGGATTATGGGTTCAAGCCCCACATTGGGCAAAAGATTACTGCAATGCAGGGGGTTGGACTAGATGACCCCAGTGGTCACTTCCAATTCCACCATCCCATGATTCTGTGAAAATACACTGGCCAGGCTTCCATTTAGAACTCGCAGAACCCCTCTTTTAAAACAGCTGCACTGGTTTCCAGTTTGTTTCCAGGCCCAATTCAAAATGTTTAAAGGCCTGATTGACATAGGCCCCAAATATCTGAAAGACTGCCTCTGATCCTACAGGCCCTCATAGGTGTTAAAATGAGCGGGGGGGGGCTTGGTATTTTTACACCTCCCCCATAGGTTTGGGGGTTGATGGCCCGGAGACAGTACATTCTTTATGGCAACCCCTAAACTGGAATTCACTCCCTACAGAGGTGTTTCTGGCACTTTCATAAAAAATTTACAGCCCACCTTATCATCTTAATTGTAATATTTAATATTGTATTGTTAGATTGTTGTAATGGTCCCTGGGATCTCATGGTGACAGGCAGGTAAGAAATATTATTAAATGTTTTGTATAATATATAGATATTGGAATATGGGTCTTTGTCTGACAGCTACTGACTGAAATAATAGAATGAAGCTCTAGAAGGTGGTCTTCTAGAGGTGTGCAACTCATATTAACAAGGAGCAAATTGTATCCCTAAACTGAAGAATTGAACCTAGGCTAGGAAGAAATGGACGAGCGATGTGTTTTGTGGCAGGGGCTAAAAGGTGAGGTATAAATGAATATTTTAAAACATTCCTGTTTACTCATGCATTTGATGGCTGAAAGATACTGTTCCTGGCAACTCTGAGATTACTGTTTTTGGAATGTTCTAAACCAGGGGTCAGCAAACTTTTTCAGCAGGGGGCCGGTCCACTGTCCCTCAGACCTTGTGGGGGGCCGGACTATATTTTGAAAAAATATATGAATGAATTCATATGCCCCACAAATAACCCAGAGATGCATTTTAAATAAAAGGACCACATTCTACTCATGTAAAAACACCAGGCAGTCCCCACAAATAACCCAGAGATGCATTTTAAATAAAAGAACACATTCTACTCATGTAAAAACATGCAGATTCCTGGACCATCCGCGGGCCAGATTTAGAAGGTGATTGGGCCGCATCTGGCCCCCGGGCCTTAGTCTGGGGACCCCTGTTCTAAACTGATTTCAGAATGTTTTGAAATCCGTTCTGTTGTGAATGTTTGCCACCCTGGGCTCCTTTGGGAGGAAGGGTAGGGTACAAATTGAATAAAAGTATGTAAGACATATTATTCATGCCATTCTGCTTCTTGAAGAGGATAACTGTGCCCATATATAGGTTAAGCGGAGAGATACAGATTCAGCATTTGCATTCTGCTGGCACCTTTGTAAAACAAGCTGGCAAAGAGCACAACACAATGCATTTTTCCTCAAGAAGACAATTCCAGTCTGTTGAATGGGCCTTTCTCTCATTCAGCTATGCCTAGAATCACAGCCAAAGCCTTATAAGTATAAATAGACTGCAGAAAATACAATTTGAACAAAGGCAAACGAATTGTACAAAGCTGTAATAGAAGTACAGTTGTTAATTTGTAAAAACAAAAGATAGCAGGAATTGCAGCCTGCCTCAAAGCCGCAGGTCCTAAGGGACGGGGCTTGGTTTTTGTGTTATGAGGGAAAAAATGCTCACTGCACATGCTCCAAAGTTCTCTTGTATTCCACTGCCAAGGTTTATTTTTGGCAATAAGAAACTGGTTTCAGGACTGAGACTAGCTCAGATTAAACCCTGGTAGAAGCCTGATTCAGTGTATACAAGTAACAAAATGTATAATTATCTAGTTTGTGATCTAGGGCATGTGGGAGGTGGCGGCTCTTGCTTCCCTGCTCCCATCCTCAATGGAGGCTTCTTTGCCCCCTGACCCCAAATTAATTATGTTTTCTGCCTGAAAAGTCATGAAGCACTCGGAGATCTCTCCCTCTCTGCGATCAGGGTCCCCTAAAGCGATTCAGCCCAGCTGGCTGTAAAAAGGCCATGAGATGGGAAGGGGAGAGCTTGCAAAGCGGGGGGGGGGGAGATAGCTGATGCTCGACCCAGCTAGCCTCCTCCCAGCAGTGGGAGTCAAAAGGCGCTCATTTGTAGCCAGCAGAAATGGAGCCCAGCTGAGAAGAAGCCAAGGAGACAAGGATTTGGGGGTGGGGGAGTCTCAATTCAGCTCCTGAGATAATGAGTGAATAGACAGGAGAAGGAAGCTGGGTTTGTGTGTCTCTGTGTGTGGCAGCGTTGGACTTGCACTCAGTCACACACAGTGCACAGTCTGTCTATGAGGAGATGACTGTGCAAAGCTTGGTGTACTGCCGGGTCCAGAGAGCTGCAGCTGCAACAGCACACCCACTCATCTCTTTGCTGCCAAGGCAGGCTCTCAGAGCACACCCACTCCCTGCTGCCTAGCACACCCACGCTCGGCTCCGAGCAGCGGCACGTACACACAACCAGTTGCTGGTCGTGCCTCACCGAAGGGTTTGCCACTCAGCAAAGCAGCTGTGCAACAAATGTGCTCATCAAGGGGGGACAGGACTATTAACTAACAGCTGTAGCTCTGTGAGGAAATTAGCAGCATTAGCACTTATTTGCAACATCACAACAGGAGCAAGATAGCAGTTGAAGTTATTTGCATTAGAGCAGGGGCGTTCCAGGGTCGAATCCCCGCACAGCCATCATGCTGTACCTCTTAGCCTACCTCACAGGGTTGTTTGAGGATAAAATGGGTGGGGCAGAGATCTAGGGATGCAGCCATGAGCTCTTTGTAGGAAAATGTGGTATATAAATGCAATCATTTTCAATATTTATTTTTATTTATTTCTTGCATTTAGAGCCCGCCTTTTCTCCAAGGAGGTGCACATAGTTCTTCTCATTTAATCCCCACAACAACCCAGTGAGGTGGGGGAGCACCCGCTGTGGTAGTGCCTTAAAGCGCCATAATGAATGTGATAATGTAAACCCCTATAAATCCTTGAATATGCTTCTAATACAGAAGTCATGGTAACCTGTTGCTTTAAGAAACTGATGATTTTGCAAGATGCCGTCCCCCACTGGGAGAGAAGGATAGCTACTGGTAATACTTAAATCACAAAGATACAGCTCATAAGCTAGAACCTAAGTTGATACATGGTGAAAATGGCTACACGTAACACAGGTTCCCAACATGCATACTAACGCAATGTAACTGATCACAGTGAAAATCAAAGCTTAGTTAGCAATGCTTATTGTGCATGTGTATTAAACATTGTGGGGCGCGGGCGGCGCTGTGGGTTAAACCACTGAGCCTAGGGCTTGCCGATCAGAAGGTTGGCGGTTCGAATCCCCACGACGGGGTAAGCTCCCGTTGCTCGGTCCCAGCTCCTGCCAACCTAGCAGTTCGAAAGCACACCAAAGTCCAAGTAGATAAATAGGTACTGCTACAGCGGGAAGGTAAACGGCGTTTCCGTGTGCTGCTCTGGTTCTCCAGAAGCGGCTTTGTCATGCTGGCCACATGACCTGAAAGCTGTACGCCGGATCCCTCAGCCAATAACACTAGATGAGTGCCGCAATCCCAGAGTAGGTCACAACTGGTCCTAATGGTCAGGGGTCCCTTTACCTTTTTATTAAACATGAAATGGGGTAATGATGTATATGATTGATGGAAATACATCTTGAGGTGAAAGGCAACACGGCCGAAGATAATTCCAGCCTATGCCTAGTGAGCCTGTGGTTCACACATACTCTATACCCTGTCTGTTCCACCACCCCCTAATATACCAACGTGCCTGTTACTGTAGTTTTAGTTACCCCAGGCAGCAAGCAACTGAGAGATTGCATATTTACTAAGCTAAGGGCCCCTGATTGTCCAATTGGATTAAATCAGTTCCAAGGTGCCCACAGATTCCTAAAATAATGCTTATTATAATTCTGTGTGTGCTTTTGAATCTTTCTTTCCAGGGTTACTCAAAGGACCCAGATATAGTGCTGGCAGGTCTCCAGTTCAATGAACAGATGTTTAAGCTAGAGGAACAGGTAAACCAGTTCCTAAGCTTCTTGAAAAGGGGGGAATGTGGCCATTAGAGACCTGCAGCTCATCTTGCACCAAAGAGTTGCCCCATTGTATCAGGAGATATTCTGTCCTAAAGATACCAGGAACAGCCTTACTCCTTATCTTGTTCACCGCATACCAAAATGTATGCATAATACAGAAGAGGCCCACATGCTGCATAAAGGTGCTCAGAGAGTCCTTTGTTTGCTTGCTTAATTGATATGCAATTAACCAGAGTCCTTATATGGAATCACTAGTAGGGCATTATCCCAAATGATTGGAAGGTACTCTATGCAGATAAGGGGAAAGTATATTAGGAAGCCCCCTTCTTTGGGAGGGTGCTCAGTCCCTTTGGATGTTAATCCACTGAGCCTGTCTGCCTGGCCAGCAAAGACAATAAATGTTTCTTTATTCTTCCCATGCAACAGCGTGGTATTTTCCTTTCAGCCTGTTAATTTGCAACACCACCTCATAAAAACCAACATGCTTAAGTCTTAATAATGCAAGAAAGGGTTAAAACAATAGAGTAAGTTGCCCTGCCAGGCTTAACTCACCTTGGGAGTGACTAGGTAGTCAATACTTTGTTCCCCTCTGTCTACCTGAGAAGCACAACACATAAGGAGATCTGAGCAAGTTACTGCAGCTCAGACTGCATGACTCTTACAAACCTCTCTTGAGGTCCTATGCCAGTAAAATTAAGCAAAGTTAACTGCCTGTGCAGCCGTTTCTGAATGTTGTATGGAAAAGCATATGAATCTGATCTTTGGAGAGTTTGTGAGTAAACCATTTTTAACATACCTGTGGTCTTTTTCTATGCTGGGGAAGAGGGAAACTTCAGGATTCACAAGGGCGTATTTTAAAGGTCTAGACCAGGCATCCCCAAACTGCGGCCCTCCAGATGTTTTGGCCTACAACTCCCATGATCCCTAGCTAACAGGACCAGTGGTCAGGGATGATGGGAATTGTAGTCCAACATCTGGAGGGCCGAAGTTTGGAGATGCCTGGTCTAGACCTATATTTCCACACTTTACTTTGCTGTATGTTTTGTGGTTTTAAATCTCTGCTGAGGCTCTCTCACCAAAGTGTACTTGCCCCAAACTTGGATCTTGGCATCCAGGGAATCCTCCTTTTTTACCTATTTTCCCTTGAACCAACCTGAGATAGCTTAAGCTGAGAGGCAGTGTTGATCTGGAGAAATCCACACTGAAATGCTGAAGAGATTTCACAAGGTTTTTTTTTTAAGGCAACCGCAAATGGTTGAAGAAATGTGGAAAACTGAATCATAGAATCATAGAGTTGGAAGAGACCACAAGGGCCATCCAGTCCAACCCCCTGCCAAGCAGGAAACACCATCAAAGCATTCTTGACATATGGCTGTCAAGCCTCTGCTTAAAGACCTCCAAAGAAGGAGACTCCACCACACTCCTTGGTAGCAAATTCCACTGCCGAACAGCTCTTACTGTCAGGAAGTTCTTCCTAATGTTTAGGTGGAATCTTCTTTCTTGAAGTTTGAATCCATTGCTCCGTGTCCGCTTCTCTGGAGCAGCAGAAAACAACCTTTCTCCCTCCTCTATATGACATCCTTTTATATATTTGAACATGGCTATCATATCACCCCTTAACCTTCTCTTCTCCAGGCTAAACATACCCAGCTCCCTAAGCCGTTCCTCATAAGGCATCGTTTCCAGGCCTTTGACCATTTTGGTTGCCCTCTTCTGGACACGTTCCAGCTTGTCAGTATCCTTCTTGAACTGTGGTGCCCAGAACTGGACACAGTACTCCAGGTGAGGTCTGACCAGAGCAGAATACAGTGGTACTATTACTTCCCTAGACCTAGATGCTATACTCCTATTGATGCAACTGAATTTATTACTGGAAAAATAAGAATCAGGGAACAAACTGGCACATTCTACGGTACCATGCTTCATTGGGCAATAGATACAGGTCACAATATAGATTTTAACCTCTGGGAAAAACTCTGGAAAAGTGACTTGAAGTTTATAGCATGCTATTCTTTGAAGGAGAACTGCTTGAAAATGATTTATAGATGGCATTTAACTCTGAGCAGGCTGGCTAAGATGTATAAGACTGAATCAGATAAGTGCTGGAGAGGCAAAGAGGTAGGGGGAACATTCTTTCATATGTGGTAGACTTGTAAAAGGGTAAAAGAGTATTGGGAAATGATCCATAATGAATTGAAAAAATGTTTAAAAGTACGCCCCCGCAAAAAAAAACACCCCAATGTTCTTTCTGTTAGGGATAATTCAGATTGAAATTCCCAGGTGTCAAAAAAGGTAATTTATGTATGCCACTACTGCGGCCTGTGTTTTGTTAGCCCCCAAATGGAAAACGAGCAAGATCCCAACCAAAGAAGAATGGCAACTGAAGTTGACAGAATATGTGCAGTTTGCAGACTTAACATATAGAATAAGAGATCAAGAAGAATATACGTTTAGAGAAGATTGGAAAACGTTGATTGAATATATGGGAAATAACCGTGTACAGCTGAAAACGCTGGCAGCATTAAGATGAATTCAGCAGTGTAAATAAGTTTTGATGGGTGCAATAACGGAATACTGAATGGTATAGTTTTTGTAAAATATGCAAGGATTTGTGATATGTAAAATGAATTATGGAAATAGAAGAAGGGAAGTCATTGATATCTTAAGGTTGTGAAAATGAGTACATACAGGAAGGAGTGGCATTCCCATCTACTCCAGTGTTTCACAATTGTAAGAGTTCAAAGTCCTGTTTCCAGAGTGCTTTGCTGAGCTCTCTCAGCAGTGACAGCTTGGTCAGGTGAAACTCACAATAAAATGGGGGGGGGGGAATTGCCAGGGAGCCAACAGCCCATTAACAATGGCTTGCAGGCTGGGTCTAGTGCACAGGCCAGAGGTTCACTGCCCCAGTTTAAAAGGTTATGTCCTGATTAATGGGTTTACAGGTTTTTGGCACTCTCATTAAGAATATTGATAAATAGCAAGCCATATGTTTAGGAGGAGTTTCTTTTTGTTGGTCCATATGGATAAGCACTGGAAGGACAGATCACTGGAAGGACAGATCGTGAAGCTGAGGCTCCAATACTTTGGCCACCTCATGAGAAGAGAAGACTCCCTGGAAAAGACCCTGATGTTGGGAAAGATGGAGGGCACTAGGAGAAGGGGACGACAGAGGACGAGATGGTTGGACAGTATTCTCGAAGCTACGAACATGAGTTTGACCAAACTGCGGGAGGCAGTGCAAGACAGGAGTGCCTGGCGTGCTATGGTCCATGGGGTCACGAAGAGTCGGACACGACTAAACGACTAAACAACAACAACAACAACAACAACAACAATGGATAAGCATGGAAGACAAAGCTAGCAGCTGCACTTGTTTGTAACTCTAAACTCCAACAACAAGAAGAACTTCTTTTAATAAAGTAATTCTGGTTGCCCATAATATGCAGTGATAATTTGCATGGTTTGTGAGTATGCTTCCAATTTTCAATAACCTATTATCGGCCTAGCTTCCTGTTTCAGTTCGGCACAATGTTTGAAATGTAAGTGCTGTGCCAAACTCTGTTTTCTCAATTCTCAGGGCACTTTAGAACTTCTTTAGTGTTTTTGTTACCATTTTGCTGGGTGTTTGAGTGCTGCTTATTGTGGTAAGTTGGCCAAAGGTGTTTCTTCCCAGTAAACGTTTCTCTGGCACTCTGCAGCCTCCCTGGCTATCTGAAGAAATCCCCATGGGAAGAGTTGTCTCAGGACATCTCCCCTGGGCTTTAATGGAAGCCCAGGTGAAACGGATTAGGCCCAGGATGGAAGATTTATTACACCCTGGATTAGAAAGAGTTAATCCACTTCCAGCTTAACTGACAGCGCATCTTTAGGAGGCGGGACAGTGCCCAGTTTAAAAAGGAAGAAATAAAAGTTTTGGCAGTTGGAAGAGGAAGAGAGGGGGAGTGTGGTGACAAAGAGGGAAGAAGAAGCGTGTGGGGCCAGGATAGTGGTGGTTTAGGTTAGGCTTAGGATAACTTGAAGTTAAAGTCTGACAGAGTTAATGTATAACTGTAACTAAGCTTGTAAACTTATGCATCGTTAAGAAAAGAAAAACCCATGTTCTCAAGAGGAAAAAAAACCATCTTTTTGTACCAAAGAGTATCATCTTGGTTATTCCAGCAGCGTATTAAAACTCACAGAGGTGGAGATTCAGAAAAGGGCAAAACTTACCTAAGGAAAAGGGGATAGTTTGTGTCCTAGAGTCACACAGGAAGGGCAGTATGGTGAAAACCTAGAGTGCCACACAAGTTTGCCAGGGTGATATGGCAGACTGATACAGTGGGGATCTGAGTTGAGGGAGTCCCTGTTCTGTAGGCAAGAGGTTGTTCATTCAAATAGCCCTGAGTGTTTGTGAGATCAGGCCACAAAAGCTGGAATTAGACTCTCTTTACTGAGAAGCCCAGAATTGAGGGGTTTATTTTAAGACGTAAGGAATTGAGTGGGGATTGCTTTACCCCTGTACCCTTTCGTCTCATAATCTATTGGCAACGCCGACGAGGGGGTTCGTCGCATCAGGCACCTGGGAAGGCTGCAGAGAGCAGACTACTATTAAGACGATTTCTGCAATAAAGAAAGGATACTCACAGAAATCCCCGGATCACGTCAAAAGTAATGTAAGCACAAGTAAAACCCCTGCATCTGACCCATGAGAATTTCATAGAAATTTTTGAATGCAATTTCTTTTCTCATTAATTGAAGGAGAATGGGGAGGGAGGAGCACAGGAGAAATACAGTATTAAACACAGCAGTTAATAAGAAAAAAAGCCTGGCTTGATGCCCTCAGAGATTATGTTTAGAACTTCTTCTCAATATTGGCTAATTTTGCTATATACTTATTAGGATTCAGAGCCACACTAGATGATATGTGAAATAAATGAATGCATTTCACATGAATGATCTTTTTAAAAAAACTTAAGTCTCCGCTGAGGTGGGAGGGGAGGAATCGGGATTGGAACAATGACATCTGGGGAGGAGAAATTTAACCCTTTTCTTTCACATCATAGTCCTAGTAAAATTCTCTCCCCGACTACCTGTTCCTGCCACCAAAACATACACAGAACGCACCCACCCATTTTACAAGTTGTCTAGCTTGACCCTCAAGCATTAAGATGATACTATTTTGTTCCAGCTAATGAAGTGATTAATGTAGGGCTGCTGCCCAATTAAAGCTTTCTTAGCCAATTAATCAGTTGAATGAATCAGTTAAAATGATGTAGATTTGCATACAAAATTACTTTTTTATTTTTCCTAATTGCTCATGTTATTTCAGTATTAGCTGCCTTGAAGAACCTTGGGTGAGTGGAATATCAAAATATCTTTTAAAAACAAGGCCCATTTGGCATGTTAATGCCATAGCTGTCAAGTTTTCCCTTTTCTCGTGAGGAAGCCTATTCAGCATAAGGGAATTTCCCTTAAAAAAGGTGAGAACTTGACAGCTATGGTTAATGCTGTGAAATCCCCCATCACAGAACCTTCTCTTCCTTCCTGTTGATGCTTTCCGCCTCCATAATTGTGGCAGAGCAGGAAGTGGTATTGTTGTTGTCCTTGTTTTATATTTTCCAAGTATAAAAAGAATAAAGTCCCATCTGAACTGGATCCAACCTCTATTTCTTTACTTTTTTTCCTTATTATTCAGTCTCAAATTCAACACTGAGTAGCCTTGAAATTTATTTCTAAAAGCTTCCTCTTTCGCTTGTTTACAGCTCTCAGTCTCAGACTCATACAGACAATCACATTCCTTTCTATTGTGACGCCATAAAATCGGCTAGCCGGTCCTTCCTTTGACCTGACTCCAAGTTCACAGGGGGTTTCCCCTTGTCAAATCACAGTCTTTTGCAGAGATTTATGCACAATTTATCTTTTTCCCTTACTCTGCATCAGGAAAAAAGTTCTTAAAAGAAAATTTCTGAGCTTTCCACAGCTCTACCGTATCGTCCATTACTCAAGTGGGGGGGGCTGACTTCCCTTTTAAGCGTCCTCTCAGCGCCAATTATCCAGTCCAATTCACAATTTTTTGTCATACTTGATCCAAATCTCTTCTTTTTGAAGGGAAGAATCCGCCGCTTGCAGGCTGTAGGCTTGGAACTTTGCTTCATGGAGGTAACGTTGGTGTTCAAAATGGCTCCCGTGACTACAACTCCGCTGGCTCTCGGGGCTCTTACGAGCTTACCGGGCAGCAGAGGAGTCACTCCTGGAGCTCTGCCAAGCTCTTTTGTCCCCGGGATGCTCTACCCGGGATTCTATGGGGGTCCGCGTCGCCCCCGTGGAATCCCCCCCTCCACTAAGCCAGAAACCTCGGAGCTCGAGGTTTATGCACCTCTCTGCCAGTGCGGCAGACTGGAAGTCGAAAGGACGCCTTTCTCTTACCACGCTGAATTTTTTCTTCAGGCTGCAGCCCTAGCTCCTACGTTGTGGTTTTATTTTCTGTTCCCTTGTTAGGAAACTTCTGGGTTTTTTTATTGTGTCAAATGGAAGAATTCGACAAAACCTGGCTTTGCTGTGCAGCTAAGGCAGGCTAATAAAGGCCATGTGCTACTTCTTTAATAGGAAACGGAGAGCCTAGTATAAGCCTGGCTCCATAGTACATTTCCCTCCCAGCTCCTGAAGAAATTAGATGGTAAAATAGGAAGAGAGGTAAGGGATAAGAGAGAACGCAGGCAGGCAGGGGATTCTCCTTCACTGGGTGTGTGAGATAACCTATCCCTTTCTTTACATGTTGGTGGGGAAGCCTTCAGAATTCAATAAAAGCTAGAAATGTCAAAGGGTGGAGCTGCTTCCCTGTGTGGTGTAGTAGTTAGAGTGCTGGACTAGGATCTGGGAGAGCAGGGTTCGAATCCCCACTCAGCCCTAAAGCTTACTGGGTGATGGGGGGGTGTCACTGTCAATCAGCCTAACCTACCTCACAGGGTTGTTGTGAGGATAAAAGCAGGAGTAGACAAACCTTGTATGCCACCTTGGGCTTCATGGAGGATATAAATGTGAGATAGAAATGTAGTAATAAACAAGCCACGAATACAGGTTGTATCAAGGCCAGATAGGCAGGGTATAAATTATTATTATTATTATTATTATTATTATTATTATTATTATTATTATTATTACTAAAACAAGGGTATCTAACTTCTGGGTCTTCCACTATCAGCCCAAGTTAGATAGGATGATACAAATTGTTCAGTGGAGGACCACAGGCTATCCCTGCTTTAAGGGAATTGTTGTTGTTACTCTTATTATCTTTTTAAAATAATTTTTATAATAATCATTTCATTGAAAAAAGAAAAAGAAAAAAAGAACTTAAAAAGAAGAACAAAGAAAAACAAGCAAACAACAACTTCTAAATACATTCTTAATGTCAATTACATTTTTGGGATTCCTTGAATCCCCTGACTTCCTGAAAACTTTCTGAAAGTTTAAAATTTCATAATTAAATCCTTTTTAAAATCATTTTTAGATACCTCTTTTAACTGGAAGTATTATAACCAATCTGTTACTTTCCCTCTTATTTTTTGAAATCCCTTCAGTTTTAATTGATTGGCAGTTTCTGTTAACATTCTCTATATGTTGCTCAATCAATTTTTGTATTTGATTTTTTTCATTGATATTGCTTCCAAAGGTGAAAGCCACCATGGTGTTTTTTTTTGTTCTAACATATCCTTATATTTTCCCCACACTTTGAAAATTGCATTCCTTATTATATGATTCTGGACGCTTTTGTGTACTTTTGCTTTCTGATACCACAGATACGCATGCCAGCCAGATCTATTATCATGCATGTCCTTCTAAATCTAGTAAATCTGTATATATATTTTTAATAATATCCAATCCTGGATCCAGCAAATGCAAGAGGCTTCATTATAAAACCGTATTTTATAGCTTTCCCCTTTAAAATATTTCTTATGTGATAGGAATTTCTCTTTTGTAGAACTGTCTGCTTCTTGGTGAAGGCCGTAGGACAAAGGTGGACAAAAGTATGGTCAAGATATCAAGATTCACCTTGTTTAATGCCTTCATATCATCAAAGAACCTTAAGGGCAAGCCTTCAGCTGAACAGATATATCACAGATTCTAGCAACTGACAGTTGGCAACAGGTCCAATTGAATAGAATGAGGATACTGAGTGAGCTGGACCTAACTCCTGTGGCTTAAAAAGAAAACCTGGAAAAGATTGAGTCCTGCAGGTAGATTGCTTCCCATGACAAGAGAGGAGTGGTAGATTGCTTCACAGAAATCCTGTCCCCTGCAATAAATCCTACTGAGGTCAATGAGACTAAATTCCCCCAAAAGAGGGTAAAGGATCACAGGTGTTATGTATTCAGTGATCTTGTGTTTGCCTGAGCTTGAGTCTGGACTAAGGATTCTGAGCCCCTGTGTTCTGATTCGATACATGATATCCAGTCACAGAACATTTCAGGATTTGGGCCTCTGCCATTGGCCCTTAACTAAACTATCCTGATATTTGTTGGATGTCAAACTCAGCCAGATTCCTCACTGGCCTTGCAGACAATTTCATTGTCCAGAAAGTAGGAGAAGCAACAAGAGGATCAGCCATTTTAGATCTGGTCCTAACCAATAGTGATGACCTGGTTAGTGGGGTAGAAGTGGCAGGATCATTAGGTGGGAGTGGTCATGCTCTTCTGGAGTTTATTATACAGTGGAAAGGAGCAAACAAGCATTTGTTGTTTAGTCGTTTAGTCGTGTCCGACTCTTCGTGACCCCATGGACCATAGCACGCCAGGCACTCCTGTTTTGCACTGCAAACAAGCATACTAAGACTCAAATTCTAGACTTTAAGAAAGCCGACTTCAGAAAACTTAGGGAAATGCTGGGTGAGATCCCATGGACAGAAATACTAAAAGGGAAGGGTGTTCATGATGGTTGGGAGTTTGTTAAAGGGGAGATATTAAAAGCACAACTTCAGGCAATACCAATGAGATGGAAACATGGAAGGTGCCTAAAGGAGCAAGGGTGGCTACCTAAAGAACTTTTAACTGAGTTAAGATTTAAAAGGGATATGTACAAAAAAATGGAAAAGAGGGGAAACCACCAGGGAGGAATTCAAACAAATAGCCAGCACGTGTAGAGACAAAGTCAGAAAAGCTAAATCTAAAGCACAGAATGATCTCAGGCTTGCTAAAGAGGTTAAAAACAACAAAAAGGGCTTATATGGGTATGTTTGTAGCAAAAGGAAGAACAAGGAAACAGTGGAGTCACTTAGAGGAGAAGATGGTGAAATGCAAACAGGGGACAGAGAAAGGGCAGAACTCCTCAATGCCTTCTTTGCCTCAGTCTTCTCCAAAAAAGAAAACAATGCCCGACCTGAAGAGTATGGAGCAGATGATTCCTGGAGAGAAGTGACTAGTGGGGTGCCACAGGGTTCTGTCTTGGGCCCAGTCTTATTCAACATCTTTATAAATGACTTGGATGATGGGCTTGAGGGCATCCTGATCAAGTTTGCAGATGACACCAAATTTGGAGGGGTGGCTAATACCCCAGAGGACAGGATCACACTTCAAAATGACCTTAACAGATTAGAGAACTGGGCCAAAGCAAACAAGATGAATTTTAACAGGGAGAAATGTAAAGTTCTACACTTGGGCAAAAAAAATGAAAGGCACAAATACAAGATGGGTGACACCTGGCTTGAGAGCAGTACCGTACATGTGAAAAGGATCTAGGAGTCTTGGTAGACCACAAACTTGACATGAGTCAACAGTGTGATGTAGCAGCTAAAAAAGCCAATGCAATTCTGGGATGCATCAGTAGGAGTATAGCATCTAGATCAGGCATCCCCAAACTGCGGCCCTCCAGATGGCCTACAATTCCCATGATCCCTAGCTAACAGTGGTTGGGGAAGATGGGAATTGTAGTCCAAAGCATCTGGAGGGCCGAAGTTTGGGGATGCCTGATATAGATCAAGGGAAGTAATAGTACCACTGTATTCTGCTCTGGTCAGACCTCACCTGGAGTACTGTGTACAGTTCTGGGCACCACAGTTCAAGAAGGATACTGACAAGCTGGAACGTGTCCAGAGGAGGGCAACCAAAATGGTCAAAGGCCTGGAAACGATGCCTTATGAGGAACAGCTTAGGGAGCTGGGCATGTTTAGCCTGGAGAAGAGAAGGTTAAGGGGTGATATGATAGCCATGCTCAAATATATTAAAGGATGCCATATAGAGGAGGGAGAAAGGTTGTTTTCTGCTGCTCCAGAGAAGCGGACACAGAGCAATGGATTCAAACTACAAGAAAGATGATTCCACCTAAACATTAGGAAGAACTTCCTGACAGTAAGAGCTGTTCAACAGTGGAATTTGCTGCCAAGGAGTGTGGTGGAATCCCCTTCTTTGGAGGTCTTTAAGCAGAGGCTTGACAGCCATCTGTCAGGAATGCTTTGATGGTGTTCCTGCTTGGCAGGGGGTTGGACTGGATGGCCCTTGTGGTCTCTTCCAACTCTATGATTCTATTCTAAACTCTGAGTCATGATTTGCAGCTTGGAAGTTTAGACAGCCAATCACATTGGGAGTGGGATTGGCCCGGGCTTTCAGAAGCAGTTGCTTTCCTCCGTTGTCCAGTTCTGTTAGTTCAATAAAGGTTCTTGCTGTTATCACTGTGTCTTGCGTTGTGAGAACCCACCTACACTTCAACAGCTTCATAAAATGAATTCCAAAACCAATTCTGTTTGGTTTTTTTTTTTAATTATTTCAGGCATAGGATAAACTTAAAGTCTTTAATTGTCATCATGGAGGGCCTTCCTGGCTCAGGTCAAATATCAGTCCAGTCCACCATCTTGTTTCCTGCAGTGACCACGCAAATGACCCCCTGAGAAGGCTACAAGCTTGGCATGAAGACAACGGCCGAGACTTCCAGGGAAAGTTGGCGCTGGTTCAAGTCTCTACTGAGGTCTCTGCTATGTGAGTAGGAGCTCTAATTATCAAATTACTCCGATTAAAAGGCTCAACATAGGAAAATATCTGCCAACTCTTCTCAGTAAAAGACTCTGGGAGCTGTTGGGTGGTTTTTCAAATCTCTCCTCCCTTTGAAGCTACTTAATCAACCTTGAACTCTCTCCCCCCCCCCCGCCCCGGCAACCCTTGCAAAGCCCTTAAAACTCTGGGCAGGATAAAGTAGCATGGTACTTACAAGACAATGTTGCAAAGATCTGGGAATTTCACTCCACATCCTGTACCAACTCCCCCAAATTAAAAACAGGCAAAAATAAATTATCTATCTATCTAAGACAACGACCTTCTTTCACTGCTGCTTCCCAGTAGCTGATATCCATTGATCGACTGCCTCTGAATATGGAAGTTTCATGCAGCCAGTGAATAACCTCTTCCTCCATGGAACGGTCCAATCACGTTAGTTAGGGGACATCACCACATCTTCCTGTACAGAATTACATTGGATTAAGCCAGCATTCTGTCAGGGATGGGGAATCTGTGGTCCTACAGATGTTCTTGGGCTACAATTTCCACCTGTCCCATCTAGAATAGTCAGCAGTCAGGGAGGATGGGAGCTGTAGTTCAGCAACATCAGGGGTGCTGTAGGTGCGAAAGGTTTCCGAACCCTGCATTGTTTGAGGAAATGCTTTATTATTGTCTGTCCTGCAACCGCTGCAAACCAGCTTCATTGGACGACCCCAACCTGTCGACCTGTCATTTCTCTCTGCAAGCTTCTATTTTCTATTTGAGTGCCTTCCTGGGTCGCTCTTGTACATGGCTTTGTTTCTTAGCAATCCCCCCCCCCCCCGGGTGCTTAGCAGTCTGTGTGTGATAGTCTAAAAGGCATGCTTCTGTTTCTGACCTAAGATTCTAGTGAACCAAAGTAATTTGTTATCAGCTGGCATGGCTGCAAGAGTCTGGGAGGTCAGGAGCAGAGCTGGAGCGGATCACAATGCACTGAGATGATTTTAATTGGACACGATTCCGCTGAAGAAAGGTCTGAGCGACTGGTGTCCTGCTGGTCTCATCGGCTACCAGCTTTCCTGCTTCACTAATGCCTAGCTGAAGGAGGCAATCAAAAGGCAGCTGCATTTTAGTGTTCCTCGGTTATTTCTTCCCTCAACAACATCTCCAGAAACGCCTAAATTATGGATGCTGCTCCTGCCCGCCTTGCCAGTGCCTGTCGTTCTACTCCTGTCCTGACCCACTTGCTTGTGAGAATCTTAGCTGGGTGCATTATGGGGCAGGCATGAGGAGGGATGCCGCTATATCTGTACAGAAACCGTGTGCTGCCAACGGTATAAAATTGAGTTAATTTGCGGAGGTGTTTAAGGAGCCCTTGCTATCAGGGCCTATCCATGTTCAAATGCGGCCCGTATCTCTGCCACAATTATGGCCTCCGTGCCTCTGTGCCACTTACTCTTCATCATTTATAAACCAGGCAAATAGAAGCTTCCAGCTTTATAGAGTGATGTTGAGTGGATAACTCTGTTAAAGATTACGAGGCATTCTGATGCTATGGATACAGCGCCAGTAGGAGACAGATGGAGGGGTCGGGCCTGTCAAGAGTGTGTTGTGAGAGAATTCATGCATGCCTAGGTACAGCTATGGGAAGATTTCCTGATTAAAACCTCTTTGTTTTTCTGTTGATGAGTGTTGGCAACTACACCTACAGAAATCACTCCCAGCTGGTTTCTTCTCCACACAACAGTCTCTAGTCATGCATGTACTTGTGACTGTATGGATCCGTTTCTCAGTATATACCGCCCTTAGCAAGTAAGTGTTCTCCGGAGACCTTGGCATCCTGCAACTTTTTCTTTCTCTCTTTTTTTGGACTAGGTTATCTGCACAGACCCACGCAACAAACAACACCACCCCTTCTGCCATGCCAAGACACACATAATATGAAACGAGACAGTGGTTTTTGTCTCCACCTCTTTTAGCAAACAGAGAGGTGCTCAGCTGGAGCGAGCAAGAGGCAGCATGCCCTCCTCTGCGCAAGCAGCATGTCTCAGCCAGCGAGCTCATTGTCAGGAAATCAAAGCAACCTGCTATTATTTCTGGAGCCCAGGATATACTCAAATCAAGTTTGCCAAGCACTCAAATAGCACTGTCCCTGATCTGAAAGAGCTCACAGGTGAGGGAAAAGAAACAAGGAGTTCCTTCTTGGGTAGCCAAGAGAATTTACGAGTTTAAGGAGCTGAGGAAACTCATGAGAATTTATGAGCTTCCGAGGGGGAAATGCCATATGCAAAAGGCAACAGTTTCTATGGTGCCAAAACAGAACATTGGCACAGAACTGCCATGAAACAAGCCGTTGAGAGAGCTGGTATGTTGCCCACAACTACAAGCTCCACTGGTCACTGGTTCCTACAGCATTCCGCTCTCTGCTGGTTCATTTCCTCCTGCACCAAAATCCAGACATATAACTTGCAACATGGGGGACAGATGGAAGCAGCCCCTCATAATGTGGTACATCACAAAATGCAACCAGGGGTCATTTCTGTCATCTGACACACCCACTAAAGAAGTGTGGAAACCTAAAATATAGAGCTCCCTACCAGCAAATATTAGATCCTATTATTCTAGGCTCTAACTGCTATGTTGTTGTTGTTATTGTTGTTTTAAAACTTAATATATAGTATACTAAATTGCAGGTCAGATAGCAAAGTAGAGGGGGAGCTGTTATTTTCTGTACAAGAGGACATGCCACATACACCACAGTATAATGTGCAGATGTGGTGTATACCAGGTTCCCCCAGATGTCCATGGGCCACAGCATCCACCAGTCTGGCCCAGCATAGTCAATGGTCAGGGATAATGGGAGCCATAGTCCAAAACATCTGGAAACCAGGCACCAGCATAGGATTTTGTTTTGTTTGCTACAGATTTAAAAACCAAAGCAGCAGCAAATGATTATGCATTTGGATGTTATTTATTGCACATGTCTTTGAGGTAGTAGGTGGGCTACCAATGGATGGATTGACTGATGGATTTAGACAGGAAGAGCCCGAACCACTTTCAAAGCTTTCCAGAACACTGCCTGCCATATTTTCCTCAGACCCACCCATGAGGCAAGGTGCAGTGACCGCCTCAGGTGGCAAGATTCATAGGGTAAGGTTTCCAGACATCCCCGTTTCCTGGGGACAGTCCCCGGATTTACAAATCAGTCCCCTGACAAAATCCAGTCCCCTGACAAAATCCATCTATTCAGTAGGAAGTTGAAAAGTGTGCCCGGATTCATTGAAAAGAATCTGGTAACCTTATCATAGGGGCAGAAGACCCCAATATTGACCTTTATTGACCTTGGACAATGTCATCAATTCCAGGCTATCTGGGTGGCTTCTCACTTGTGTTGATGGATGGATGAAGTGCTAGTGGGTCAATGTCTTTCTTTCTGCAAGCTTCTTCTTCCCTTGAGGTCTTTCAAGTGTACTGTGGGCCAGCCATCCCAAGCGTGCTGGCTGAAGCTAATGGGAGTCATCATCCAAAGAATCTGGAGGGCACCATGTTGGGGAAGGTCACTACGGGTCAAGTTGTTTCCTTCCTCCTTTCTTTTCTCAGGCTGTTGCTTCCCCGTGGGGTTTTTAGAGCATGCTATGGGGGCTATGTTGTCTCCTTTTTTATTTTGTGCTTCCTTCCACTGGTGATAGTGATAAATTATAATTAGACCTGACTGGAGCATAAAATTAACTGCATGGTTTTTGTAGTTTTCAAAAGCTGTTTTTTTTTTTTTTTTTGCAAATAAAGGCAGAGCAGTGTGTTTCCTGGAGTCATGTGCATTCTTAGTCATGTTTGTTTGGACAAATGCAGATTAATTATGAAAATTCCTTGTGATTCCTTGTCTCTCTCACATTTCTGCTTATGTGCACAAGTGCTGCGTGCTGAGTTGTTTTTAGGTTGCCTTAGTAACTTGCTTCCACTCTCTCCTTACCCCCCACAACCTCTCTCCACTTGGTGCTGTTCAATTCATGATGAGCTTTGAGACCCCTTGGTCTGGGTTAAAACACAGTCACGGAAACTGAAGAATAAGACAGCAGTGGGCTGTGTCCTCCACAATCAAGGTATGACTCCTGTGATTCCAAAGTTGAAAACATCCAGGTTTTAAAGACCTAATCTGAGGAGTGGTATGTGGGATGCCGTTACCCATTTGACTTTGCTCCATCCACACAGAATTTTTCACAAGCCTACAGCATTGGTGCCCCGATCCAGCTATGAAGGTCAACATGTTTAAGGCTTCCTAAGGCTTCATAATACCAATTTCTTGCTGGGTGAGGAAGCACCGGCTTAACTCTGGTGTGCATGCAAACATAGATGTAACATGTGTGCATGCCGTGTTGGTTTCAAAGGCTTGCACGTACTGATTCACATTCCAAAGCGGGCTTCAAAGGGATGTACGTGTATTCTAAATGTTCACTGAAATAATCAAACCCATTCATATGTGGGCACAACAAGTAAATTCCTTTTAAAGAGTTACTAGACCTTGAATCATAGAATCTTAGAGTTGGAAGGGACCTTGAGAATCATCTACTCCAACCCCCTACAATGCAGGAATCTCAGCTAAAACATCCATGACGGATGACCATCCAATCTCTGTTTAAAAACCTCCACTGAGGGAGCGTCCACCACCTCTTGTGGGAGTCTGTTCCACTGCTGAACAGCTCTTACTGTCAGTGAGTTTTTCCGAATGTTTAGTCGGAATCTCCTTTCTTACAACTTGAAGCCATTGGTTCGAGTCCTAACCTCCAGAGCAGGAGAAAACAAGCTTGCTCCCTCCTCCATGTGACAGCCCATGAGATATTTGAAGATGGCTATCATATCGCCTCTCAGTCTCCTCTTTTACAGGCTAAACATACCCAGATCCTTCAAGCACTCCTCATAAGGCTTGGTTTCCAGGCCCTTGATCATCTTGGTTGTCCTCCTCTGCACATGTTCCAGCTTGTCAACATCTTTCTTAAATTGTGGTGCCCAGAACTGGACACAGTATTCCAAGTGTGGTCTGACTAAGAGCTTTACGAAGCAGTTCTCATGACTGAGGGCCTCTTTTGACACCAGCACATTCTGGATGCAGGGGGCAAGCCACAAGCCAACCCAACACGCAGCCGCGTCAGTCCTTGGCAGGCAACCATGTGTCCTGCTGTTGTGTGACAAGGGTGCCTAGGAAAGGGTTATGGTTAGGGTTGGGGTTGAGGTTGGTGTTGAGGTTGGGGTTGGGGTTGGGGTTAGGGTTAGGATTTATTATTCTGCTCCTGAGGATGTATTATTCTGCTTCATTATGGATGTAGTGCCTTATTGCATTATTATGCTTCACAGAAAGGTATGCCATTATGCCACACTGAAATGTATGCCCATGTACCTTTCAGAAATCAGACCTGTATATACCATTTTGCTTTTTATAGAAATCCTATATTCTCTGTGCTGTTGCAACTGAGATGCTGTCTCCCTGACAGTCCAGCATTTCCAGTGTTCACATAAGCCACCTGGTAGGAGAATGTCCCCGGCGTCCCAGTCATAAGATAGGTCCGGTTGACCATACCGTGTTCTACTTGGCGGGATGCCTGGAACTCTGATAAGAAGTTCTTGGCCAGGAGAACATTTTTATAGGATGTGGAGTGTGTCTGTGCCAAGAGTGTAATTTTTTTATTTTTTGGCCGTTTTTGCCTGCAGAGCCTTCAGGACCCCAGTGGCCTTTTTGAGATTGTATTGAAAGCTGTATTGATAATTATTGTGCTTTATTGATACTCATTGCATTGATAGGGTGTTCCCTATCTATTATATTACTTTCTAAAGTTTGCCAATCATTGATGGGCTGGGAAGCACCTAGCTGTATCTGCATTTCACTGATGGGCTGGGAAGCACCTAGGCTTTGCCTGTGGCAGCTGGATGCTGGACGTGAGCTGCACACAGGATGTTGCCTTGGACACT
The DNA here is from genome assembly GCF_965207765.1 of Zootoca vivipara. NCBI lineage: Eukaryota > Metazoa > Chordata > Lepidosauria > Squamata > Lacertidae > Zootoca > Zootoca vivipara. The sequence goes on along the minus strand of NC_142587.1, from coordinate 67,776,432 downwards.
TGCCCTGAAGAGGATGCAGGATGTAGGACAAAAGGGATTTCTTGGCTCCTGAGCAGGTCACCGTAACCCAGGATGTTCCTAATATGGTTTGGGATGAGCTCTTCCAAGGAGGAGGAGAAGTAATTCATATATGGTGAAGCGGATGGGCCTTGCCTTAGCTGATTGGTTGTTTTTTGTTCTAATGTTTGCAAGCTGATTGGATGTTCAGTAATGTATGCATGCCCCAAAAGGTATAAGAATCCTGGCCACCAGGGCTCGTGGCCAGCTCTTGGGAATTCATTCTGCTGTGCCTTTGTTGCTGTCAGCAATAAAAAAATTACTTTCATTTCCTCCAACTTCTGAGACTGTGATCCTTGAGAAGCCTGCTTTGCTAGGCCTGAGCCTTCATTTGCATACTAAACTTAGTTCAGTTTGGCTTTTGCAAATGAATGAGCTCCTAGAATTGTAACCGCATGCTGAAAATTCCCCCGGGACAAATGGCAGCATGTGGTGATGGCATGTGCATGATCACCATGTTGCGCAATAAAGGGCTTGGAAGTCAAAGCATTTTGGGAGTATTCATACAGACATCCACACACTGAGATGATTATTGGGAAAGAACCAGAGATGAGTAATAGAACATCTGCCTTTCGTGTAGAAGCTTCCAGTTTCAATTTCCCACAGCTCCAGGGAGGGTGGACCTCTGTTTGCAAACCATGGAGAGCCACTGACAGTCAGGCCTGGTGTGGGGAACCTTTGACCCTCCAGATGTTGCTGAAGGACAGCTCTCATCATCCCCAACCACTGACCATTCTGACTGGGGCTGATGAGAGTTGTTGTTCAGCAGCATCTGGAGAACTGAACTACTAGTGGCCTGGCCTGGTGTTAGGCAGCTTCCTGTGGGAATATGACAAAGTGCTTTACATGCAATCTGTACATAAACACACTTGGTCCATGGTTTTGGTGTACAGTACCAGTCATGTGAAACCAAGTGCATACAAGGTAAGTTTTCTTATTCAAACAATGGTGTAGTGATTAGCGTGTGGAATTGGATGAAAGTCAAATTTCCAGATAGCCATATAGCTCAGTGGGTGACCTTGGGTTGGGCCTGTTACGCACCTCTGTTCTATCTCACAGAATTGTTGCGTGGATAAATTGGAGCAGAATTGTGTATGCCATCCTGAGCTTCGTGGAGAAAGGGTGCCCGACATCCGTCTGTCTCAGGAGACAATGGGGGAGTGTGCCTTTGGTGATGAAGTCAAGCTGTCAGACAGTTGCAGTGCCTGCTGTGGCTGTAGAGACTGATACGGGAGAGACATGTTTTGAGTGTTTAGACCTTTAAACCTACCCCCTTAAATAAATTCAGACAAGACTCAAATTTTAGTTTGGTTTTTGGCAGAATTTTATTGATTACATGAGGCGCGTGGTTGCATAGGCTCTGCTTCAACTAGCTCCCTGCACCGTTGCAGGTAGCGCTGACCCAGGGCACCAGCATAGGTCAGCCTAGGGTGAACAACTGGATAGGCGGAAAGCCGGAAACAGGCTATGTCCACCACCCAGATGTCCCCCTGGACTCAGGCACGAGCACAACCCCCTCACAGGGTTGACCAAACCATTGAGTCCCTGGATTCCTTTAACGGAATACCCTTCACATAGGGATGGTGAAAGTGTTCCCCCATCCCTATCACCTAAACCAGAGCCTATCCGCAACCTTACAAGATGCGATGATTTGCTACACAGCAGGCGAAACCCAAGGGGCACCAGCCAATCAGCCAAGTGGAGAAAATTCCTGCCGTGCCCCTGTCCCAACGACAGGCGACACATGACGGCATAGCAAGGTCAAGTGCACAAGCCCTAAATATAGGGAGAGGTGGGTGGGTGTTCTGATGCACTGACCAAAAGGGGAAGCTCTGGATCACGTGCATGGGCATATATAGGTCCCTTGATTGGTTTGGCTAGCGCCCATTGGCCTGATTAAACCCAGCATCAAGGGACCTACCAATAGGGTGTTGTGGCTATCCAATTGTACCAACCCACAACACCGGGTTTGGTTGCCAGGTTGCACCTCTTTGAGGGAGGACACGATTTGTTGAAGCTGGGCAGACGAAGGCGTCCGGTTAACTTGCTGCAGATGCACCATGGCGTTTCATTTCAGTCTGGTCTGATTGACAGAAGCTCTGTGGTCTTCGCCATCAAGCAGTTACCTGATTGGTTTAATAACTGGAGACAGGAAGGAAGCCTGAGCCAGCTTCCTTCTGCATGCAAAGCATGCATGCTGCCACTGAGCTATAGCATCTTCCCATCATAAGCTATAAGCACTATTGATTTTAATTTAGTTGCTCCTCTAACTCCGTTGTTAAATTTGGCTGACTTAACAAGTGCCTTTGGAAGCCTGATTCTAAAAAGGGTTCTGGGTTCCTCCTACTTTGTTTGGTCAAAAAAAGAACTTCCTTTTTAGACTGAAACAGCTTTGAGAGGTTAGATTTCACCCACTATTTAAGAAACAACAAGAAGCTGTACCTCCGCTCTGCCAATGGGTAGTTTTTTTAGCAGTGGATTGCTAAAGATTGTGTGCCTTTTGCTGTGAAATAGATTTTCAGGAGGGGAAAACACAATTCATGGGAATTAATATGCAGTTTGTTCTTGCTTGAAATTTTCGTGTGTCTCCCAGCATTCTTGTGTCAGTTTATAAATATTAATAAATAACCATTAGTTTTGTCTGACAGATGCAATTAATTAGTGGCTTGTTTTTTCGAAAGTATTTGAGCAAACACACCCAGACTGTTTGGTGAATTTCTTGTGCTCATCTGCTTTTTTTGCCATATATATTAGGTTAACAGCATAATCATTTCAAAACTTCCCTTTCCGTTCCTTATGTTTTCCTCATTTTCCTCCTCTGCCAAACTGTGGAATAAAGTACAGGCCGGATGTTATCTTCCCATGATTAATGTAACTAAAATCAACTTATGGCATGGATAAATGTGAGTGATTCTGTCCCATCAACATCTACAAAATGAATCATTCCAGCAGAACTGGCATTATTATTAATGATTTGCTATTTGAATTGCTTATTAGAAAAGAGGTTTGAAGATTGTCTCTCACACTACTGGCACCACTACGAGCTCCTGTTAAGACCAGTAGCAGTCAGTAGCAGTGGTGGTTCACTGGGCCAAACCACAGCCAGCATAGCACAGAAATATGGAAAGAAAGGATCTTGCTGCCATTGCCTTTAGGGACCAGGAGGCAGTGCTAGAGGCGGGGTGGCATAGCATGTTGGCATCTGTCTGTCTCATGAGGCAATGGAATATGCTTCTGGGGGTCAAGTCAAACCACAATGTTAGTAGCACTGAAGTGCCCTCTTCGAGGTGCAAGCCTAGGCAGTGTGTATGGAGGTCCTGGGCTACCCACCCACCCTCATCTCGGCCTCCTTGATGTGGTTGAAAGGAAAGCAGAGGAATCCATCTGGCACCAGCTTGACTGCAGGAGTTGCCAGAAGGAGGCATACAATATGCCATCCAACCATCTTAGGGACTCCACTCCGGATTTGTGTAGAGTTTATGCCATAACTTTTCTTCTCCTGAAGCTATCCCACAAGGCAACAGAGGCTTAGGATCTGAGTTGTCCTTTTCCTTTTTTTGTTTGTTGCTAATGTCATGTGTATTATTAAAAAAATTATTTATCCTTTTCAAGTCTATTTATTTCACTAATTTTACAATCATTTTGACATTTCAAAACTTGACTTCCTCCCCCCTCTTTCTATGGTCCCTTAAATTTATTTTTAATATATTCTGTATACCCAAATTAACTTAATTTACTCATTTATTCATCTTCTTTAAATATACAGTAGAATCTCTACTTACAACCGCCTCTACTTGGGCCCAATCCAAGTCGCGACCGTGGCAAACCCGGAAGTAAATACCAGGTTTGCCATGATTTGCGCACGTGCAGAAGCGGCTTCTGCCATTTGTGCATGCCCAGAAACGGCTGCCTCTGTCTGCACATGCGCACAACGGCGCTTCTACCAATGACCCGTTTTGCCTAAAGGATGGGCCACCGGAATGGATTATGGTGGTAAGGAGAGGTTCCACTGTATACCCCTATGAAACTGCAGGTTATTACAATAATTCTGCCAATTTTATATCTGTTTACAATTTATCTGTAAATATTCAATATGAGTTTTCCTTTTCCTAGACGGGGTCAGCAAACCTTTTCAGCAGGGGGCCGGTCCACTGTCCCTCAGACCTTGTGGGGGGCGGACTATATTTCGGGGGGAAATATGAACGAATTCCTATGCCCCACAAATAACCCAGAGATGCATTTTAAATAAAAGGACACATTCTACTCATGTAAAAACACCAGGCAGGCCCCACAAATAACCCAGAGATGCATTTTAAATAAAAGGACACATTCTACTAATATAAAAACATGCTGATTCCCGAACCATCCGCAGGCCGGATTTAGAAGGTGATTGGGCCGCATCCGGCCCCCAGGCCTTAGTTTGGAGACCCCTGTTCTTGACCATTGGAACCACTGTTGGCTCAATCTGCCAGAGCCTGTCTTCACATGCAGCGGAAGTCCCTAACTCACTGATTGCTTGGGACCCATTGGGCTGCCCTCACCTGGTTTAGCCGGCTAGTTGAAGCCGTTCCCAGGGTGTGGCTGCTGTCGCATGCTGACAGCTTCTAAGAGCCACCAGTGAAAGCTGAACGCAGGGTGGGGGCCAAAGGGTCTTTCACTATTGTCTGGGAATGGGCATATTATTGCTGTCTGGGGATGGGTTATTAAGAACAAAAGACTCAGGTAATGAATTGGCACAGGTGCAGCCACTGTCTCCCACTGCAGCAGAGCCATCTGCATTCCTTAGCCCCTCAGGTCATGTTCAAGAGGTGTCTCTTGTCCCTGGCAGAGACTGAGCTTAGATTTCTGAGGAAGTGCAAAAGTGGGCACTTTCTTTTAAATTGGGGCAGACTATGCTTGCTGGAGGGAGGCCATCACTTGCAGAGGATAAATAATGTCTGGATTAGAGGCATTGCTTGCACTGGATGTGATGCTGTGACTGGGATTTTTTATTAAGGGAACACAATCATGATGTCATTCACTGCGGGGCAATGTCTATTTACATTGTAATTAGGCAACCTTTGGGGATTCCCATCAATATATGCAACTTGACTCAAGCTTCCTCATCACTTTCACTTTGCTCTTTGCTCACAAGTGAGGTCATAGTCTGGAACTGACACTCCCCTCTTTGAGTGCAGTTGGAAATTTATGAGAACAGGATGCTGGACAGGATGAGCTATGGGCCTGATCCAGCAGGCTCTTCAGCAGGTTCTAGGGACGCTGGTGGCGCTGTGGTCTAAACCACTGAGCCTCTTGGGCTTGCTGATCAGAAGGTCGGCAGTTCGAATCCCCATAGCGGGGTGAGCTCCCACTGCTCTGTCCCAGCTCCTGCCCACCTAGCAGTTCGAAAGCACGTCAAAGTGCAAGTAGATAAATAGGTACCACTGAAGCGGGAAGGTAAATGGTGTTTCCGTGTGCCCTGGCACTCATCACAGTCCTCTGGCGCCAGTAGCGGTTTAGTCATGCTGGCCACATGACCTGGAAAGCTGTCTGTGGACAAATGCCAGCTCCCTTGGCCTGAAAGTGAGATGAGCGCCGCAACCCCATAGTCGCCTTTGACTGGACTTAACCGTCCGGGTCCTTTACCTTTTTACCTTTACCTCCAGCAGGTTCCCTTCCCCCTGTCCCAGAATTCACTCATGGGCATGGCCAATGTTCTAGCAGCCGCATGCCAACAGTGGGTGTGGCTACCCATATTTGTCTGCTTTATTTATTTTTATTTTTGCTTCCACTACCAAAGTCAGATGGGTCTTGAATTACCAGAAAAAGACTGCTTTGTTGGGATGGATGAAGCCCCCTAACTATGTGTTGGCCACCCCTGTTCTATGTTTTCAAAGGCATATAAATCGGAGTCCTTAAGCCATATGTCTAAGACAATTTCCTCCTTCCTCCATTTTCTTTCGCATTGCTTCATTCAAAGCCTTTGAAATGCAACCGACAAAGGAGGCTAAATAATATCTAATGCATAAATAAAGCATTTTCAATGAATCTAAAATTAGATCTAATGCACAAGAGAAAGAATGCTATGCAGTTGTAAAATGCATAAGAATGCACATTTCCCCTCAGTTCGTAACATGCTGTGTTACTCCTTCAAGGGTCATTTCAAAAATGGCAGTCAGAGAGGTCTCTCTTTTGACTTGCCCCTACTCAAGATAGATTGTATGCTAAGGTCAAAACATGAAGGGAAAGTGGGAATATCAACCACCAAGTTGTTAGGGCAGAGAACAAGACAGCTGGCAACAACCTTCATTGGGAGAAAAGTGGCTGGAAGAAGACCAAATGTATTTATTTATTTAAAATGTTTTTACCTAGCCTTTCCTCGAATAGGTCAAAGCAGCTTGAAAAAACCACACCACAACCATCAATTTTTAAAAACTGCAGTAAGAGGCATGATAAAACACAATAAAAAAATACATTTGTTGAAAATGGTAAGGATTGCCAATTGTTATGGCAGGCAAGCAATCATCCACTGGGGCCTCCTCCACAAGAGGCCCAGAGGGTGGCCTTTTCTGCAGTGGCTCCTAGGGTTGCCAGACTCAATAGAGGACAGGACTTCTGTGCCTTTAATTGCCCTGCTCTCTTTTGGGTCTGGAAACCTTAAAGAGAAACCAGCAGACCCCTTGTTTAATTTTCAAGCAAAGGGTCTGCTGGTTTCTCTTTAAGGTTTCCAGACTCAAAAGAGAGCAGGGCAATTAAAGGCACAGAAGTCCTGTCCTCTGTTGAGTCTGGCAACCCTAGTGGCTTCCTATTTGTGAAATGCTCTTCCTGGGGAAGCTTGCCTTGCCTAGTTTCTTCGTTACATCACTTCAAATGCCCAGCAAAAAACATTCCTCTTTTCCCAAGTCTTGGACTAATTAAACAAATTAAACTAATTTGAAACTGTATGACGGGCGGGAGGCAGGGGGTGGGATTTCGTTTGTTTGCTTGTTTGTTTGTTATACACTTTTGTGTTTTTGTATTGTAAACCACCCTGTGAAACTCAGATGAAGGGCAGTATAGACATTTAATACAGTCAAACTTCGGTTTCCAAATGCCTCTGTTTTGGAACGTTTTGGAATGTTTTGGCTACTAAACACCAAAAAACCAGAAGTAACTGTTCTGGTTTTCGAATGATTTTCAGAAGCCAAATGTAATATACAACTTCCATTTTGAGTTTCCCTATTGTATTGAGGTTTCCGCTTTCAGTTTTTGGTTGTCAAATGTTTCTACAACCAAGATTTGACTGTAAATTACAACAATAATATCCAGCCTTTGAGGGCTAAGGGGCCATCTATATATATAAAAAATGTAAAGGGTCCATGTTTGGGACTTTCCACTTTTCTCAAAAAACACTTGACCGCTTGTGTTCAAATTTGGACACAGTGTCCAGTACCAATACGTGAGTGACAACATAACCTTAGATTCCACACATGCCAAACCTTTGGCGGGTAAAAACTGAATTTTCTAAAAAAACAAACAAAACATAGCGCCCTCCACTGGACAACAAGGGAACAGACACCATATCCTTTTGCAGCTAGAAAACCTTCGCCCTCTATTGGTGGCTACACTGGTACTGCAGCTAGAAAACTTTCCCTCTCCACAGCACCTCGGCTCACCTTTACAGACTAGGCCGAACTAGGCCGAATGGAGGTGGGGACTCACATGGGTGGGTGTTGGGGGGAGGAGAGGTCATGGGTTGGGACAGGGTGGGGGGAATCACAGGGATGAACTGGGGTGGGGGGGGGAGGCGGAATAGGTCATGGTCAGGACAGGGTGGGAGAAATCACAGGGATGAGCCGGGGGGGGGACAGGATATGTCATGGATCGGGACAGGGTGGGGGGGAACACAGGGATGAGCCACAGCAACGCGTGGTTAGGCCAGCTAGTTCTTTATAAAAAGGTCTGAATGCTGCAGCAGAAGGCAGGCAAGGAGGGGTGGGCAATGAGAGCCACCCTAGGTAGGCAGCACTAATGTGTGGCTGCAGCATCAGAGTAGTGCCACCCCCCAACTTCTTCCCCCTGTCCCAACCAAACATGGCCCTGGACCTGACAAGAGGTCCTCTGCAGATATATTGCAAGGGCCCTGTAGGAAGCAGGAGCAATGTGTGTTCCTTTGTGCAAATTCTATATTTATAATCAGAAGCATCTTCAAAGCCCCGGTGCTGAGTATCACTGTTACTTCTTGTAATCCCTTCTTCAGTGAGCTTCCAGCAGTGCTTTCCTGCCACTTGCAGCTTGCGCAGAACGTGGCATCAGAGTTGTTTACTTTACTGATTTTGACAACTGTGACCATATTTCTCCAGCTCCGTTCTCTGCATATGCTGCCTGGAGGTGACTGGATTAAAATCAGCATTGCAGAGTTTGTTTCCAAAGCCGCAAAGCGAATAGATCCTGGCTCTGTCTGAGCACAGACACCATGCATGGTTCAGGGACCCTGCCATCTTAGGATAGAATCATAGAATTGTAGAGTTGGAAGGGACCCCAAGAGTCATCTACTCCAACCCCATGCAATGCAGCAATCTCAACTAAAGCATCCATTACCGATCCATCATTACCTCTCAAGTCAGAGGCTATCAGACTTTTTAGGTTTCAATTCTGTATACGCTGACCTGTGAGTAGGAAGGGGTGAACTAGTCAGTATCTCATATTTCCAATCTTAAATTCAGTTATCTACATCTCCACACCAATCATATATATATATATATATATATATATATATATATATATATATATATATATACACACACACACACACACACACACACACACACACACACGTAGGCATTGCGTGTGCGGAGGTCACAGCCTTTCTCCGTAACCGTTGAGCTGTAATGTAACAAATTTGGCCACAACGTCCCATGCCCATCAGTGAGGGATCTGGCATAAATCTTTTTCCAAAAAAGCAAACCTTTCATACCTAAAATAATGATTAAACACAAAAAAGTGGTGCCCAAATTAGACGTCACCAGCAGAAGCTCTGAAGACTCCAGCAGCATCCAATAGAAAGGCAGATCACCCACTGCTGCCTCCAAAGCCGCGCCACCAGATGACATCACAAAATTCCACAGCCATCAATTGAAAACAGGCCTTTTGCAGCAACAAGGCCCAACCAATTGAAAACAGGCCTTTTGCAGCAACAAGGCCCAACATGGCCAAGTGGAGGTAGGGGCCTGCCTGGGGGGGATGGGGGGCCGAATAGGGGGCAGGGATAAGTAATGGGTCAGAACTGGGTGGGGGGGAGACACAGGGATGAAACCTGCCCTCTCCACAATATCTCGCCTCAGCTTTGCAGGCTAGGCTGAGTGGATTTAGGGGCCTGCCTGGGTGGGGGATGGGGGGGTTGAATAGGCCGCAGCATAGAATCAACTGAATATGGGCCTTTGGGTAGAATAAATGTTATTTCACATAACACATGTGGGTAGGGGAGTCAGGGTTGGGACAGGGCAATTTTTTACAGAACATGCACATTGGGGGAATGATTGGGTGCAAAATGAAAGGGCCACAGGGATAACCCGGGGGGGGGGGGTTGGACGGAGGAGAGAAGGGAAATCACAGGGATAAGCCGGGGGTGTGGGGAAGAGGGGGCATAATAGGTCATGGATCAGGACAGAGTTGGGGGATTCACAGGGATGAGGGAGGGGGATGAGGGGGGAATCACAGGGATAAGCCGGGGGGGTGAGGGGAGGAGTGGGGGAATCACAGAGATACGTCATGGATCGGCACAGGGTAGGGGAAATCACACAAATAACCCACAGCAACGCATGGCAGGGCCAGCTAGTGTCCTCATAAAAATTCATCAGCATTTTTCATGCAAATTTCTCCTAATGACACATTTTGTATGCAATTTTACCCATTATACACATTTTTGCAAAGCATACCCCCCCCCCCAAATTCAATGCATTTTGTGACAAATTGAAGCACTTTTAAAATGTTTATTTCTGCCCGGCTGGCAAAGAGTTAACCCACCTCCAGCCTGACTGGCATAGAACTCTGATGGGGGCGGGACTGTGCCCGGTTTGAAAGGAGGGGGTGTCGGTTTAGTCAGTTAGGAAGGAGAGGGAGGAAGGTGTGGTGTGGTGTTATGAGGTGGCTTGTTTTGAAGACAGTGAAGAGGCTAGGAAAACTTAAAGTTAAATGTTTGTCTGAGTTTATTTTGTACAACTGGAACAAAGCTAATTAACAAATGACACGTTAAAGAAACCCTTATGTTTTTAACACAATAAAACTTCATCTCTGTTTTTGCCAAAAAGGTCCGTCTTTATTTTTCCAGCGAGGTACCAGGACTCACAGCCGGGGTGGCTCAAGAGAGGGCAAAACACCTCAGGCAGGGAGGTGGCGGTTTGTGTCCTTAAGTTACACGGAGGAGGCTTAGAAGGGTAACCTGAGGTGCCAAGGAGTTGCCAGAGTGCATAGGGCAAACTTCTACAGTGGGGAATCCAACTGAGGGAGACCCTTTACTGGAGGCAAGAGGTTATTCCGTGGGACAGCCTAGAGTTCCTTAAGGTACCAGGTCACGCAGGCTGGAAGGCTCTCCTTACTTAGAAACCCATTAGTAAAAGGGGTTTATTTTTGAGGCGTCAGGAGAAGAGGGTGGGTGTTTTCCCCTCTGGATTCCTGTGTCGCAGTGATAGTAAGAGAGAGTGGGACACGGGTCGTCACACATTTCTATTCAATTATTTTTCACTCACATACAGTCCACAGTTTTTAATGCACACTTTACCCAAGTATATGCTGTTTTGTACACATTACCTAGCTGGAGAACTGCATTTCAAAACTGGAAGAAGTGCAGTTTTTGAAGGAAGGCTGTGCTTCAGCTCCTTTATGGTTTCAGGAACTGTGAATTAGGAGGTAGGTTCACTGTTAAATGTGAACTGAACAAAATCCACCCCCCAACCTAGATCATCTGCAGCATCAAGGTGGCAGGAAGAGGTGCCAAATGGGCACCAGAAGTGACCTCATGCCCCCTCCTCCAAAATGTGGTGGCAACTGGTTATACTAGAGGTTGCCATGTCATTAAAAAACCAAGAATTTGTCTTACCAAAATCCATCCAGTCCAGGATTAATATCTGTTGGGGATAATAATATAATCCACTTTACTTGTCCATACTAATTGAAGTTGGAAGTGGACATGAGCCCACAGAGTTTTATGCCATGACAAATATATTATTCTTCAAGTTGCCAGAAGACTCTTCAGTGTTTTTGGTGCAGATGAGGATAAAGGGTTTGAGCAGTAATTCAAACAAATACTGATCATGGCTTTCGTAATATGAAGCCTCTGTTTCTAAGGTACCATAATCTTGCTTCATAATTGTTTACTTATTTTAATTTATTTATATTATATATATATATATATATATATATATATATATATATATATATATATATATATATATGTGTGTGTGTGTGTGTGTGTGTGTGTGTGTGTGTGTGTGTGTGTTTATATATATATATAGGTAAAGGTAAAGGGACCCCTGACCATTAGGTCCAGTCGTGACCGACTCTGGGGTTGCGCGCTCATCTCGCCGGCGTATAGCTTCCAGGTCATCTGGCCAGCATGACAAAGCCACTTCTGGCGAACCAGAGCAGCACACGGAAACGCCGTTTACCTTCCCGCTGTAGCGGTTCCTATTTATCTACTTGCATTTTGACGTGCTTTCGAACTGCTAGGTTGGCAGGAGCTGGGACCGAGCAATGGGAGCTCACCCCGTCACAGGGATTCGAACCGCTGACCTTCTGATCAGCAAGCCCTAGGCTCAGTGGTTTAACCCACAGCGCCACCTGGGTCCATATATATATATATATATATATCCCACCTTTTTCTCTCTCCAAGGAACTCAAGGTGGTTTACAAGGTTCTCCCCCTTCCCATTTCGTCCTCACAGGTTAGGCTAAGAAACGGTGACTAGTCCAAGGTCACCAGTAAGCTTCATGACTGAGTGGGGACTCAAACCCTGGTCTCAGAGGTCATAGTCCAGCACTTTCCCCGCCACATCACACTGGGTCTCTGGTTGCTTCATAAATGTTCACGTAGTTGTGAGATGTCTCCTATGTTTATCGTTGTTTCCTTGCCTATATTACAATGGGCAAGGAATACCAGCAAAAAGATGCTCTTCTCGCCGAACTGAATGGTTTCTACTCTTTTAAATCCTGTTCTGCTGCTCAATGAAGCTGCTGTACGCACAACTCTGAAGGCTTTGGAGGGGGGGGGGAAACCTTGCAGACTGCCTATCCCTAGAAGGACTTGGGAGGGGGCACGAGGCAACCACTGTGAAGGAGAAAGAGCTACTGTGGGATTTGTCCCCTTTTAGGAACATAGGAAGGCAAAGGATCAAGCAAACAATGGGAGTGTTATCCCAGCTGGTAGACCCTGGAAAAAGGCTACTGCTTGTATCAGCCAACACTTATCTTAACAGGCTCTTTGTGATTGCAGCAGATATGTAATATCCCTCTTCATAACAACTGGAACATTTCCAGCTATTCACAGAAAAGAGCTGGAAGAGCTGTGTGACAAACATCCTTATTACAGGGTTTTCAGCTTTTCAAACCCCCCCTCCTTTCCCCAATCATTTAATTATGCCTTTTACTCCTGCGTGTGTCTCTCTCATGTCTCATAGTCACTGTCCTAACCTAACCCCTTCAATTTTCCCCACCCTCTCTCATTACCATTCTCTTTCATACTCATTTAAAATCTTTTCTGCTGCACTCTGCTGCAGTTGCCATCGAAATAAACAGGAACTGCACCAATTTGTGCTTGGCTTTCGCTGCGTTGGCCGTGCATCCCTCCATTCCTTTCATTCAGGCTTGCTTTTCTTCCTCCTTCCCTTTAAAAAGCTGCACCATTGCAGCCCTTCTCCCTCCCTCTCCCTCCCTCCCCCCCTCTCTCTCACCAATCCACTCTTTTGGATCAGAGGAGGCCTTCTGTTCCTCAGATCAAAGTATCTTTTCCTGACTTCTGCCACCTTATTATTATTCATTCATATCGCACCAGATGTGCATGGCGTTTTACAAAGTACAAGAATGGTCTCTTCCCCAAGGGTCTTCTAAATCTAAAATAGGAAGCAGGAAAGGCAATACTGGAGATGGAGGGAGATGGGTGTCAGATGTAAGCAGAAGAAGAGCATGGGATACAGCAATATTCTTCAACGATGGATCCCCAACAAGTTATCAGGTCACAATTCCCATCATCCCTGACCATTGGCTAAGTTTGCTAAGAATGATGGGAACAGGAGTGTGGTGGCAAATTCAGAAGTACAGGATCCCTCTCACAGCCACACCCCTTCTAAGATTATGCAGTAATCTCATAATTACACAAGGTGTGTGTGTGGGAGGGGGGGGGTCTTCTTATTCTTTAGCGATCATTTGTATCCGAGTAAGATTGTCTTCCATAAACACAGTTTTAACAATGAGTCCATAAGTGACTGTGGAGGCCAATTCTAGATCCACACGTCCTTCCACAGTGGGGACATTGGTTTCTGGGTGGGAGTTGATCACGATGAGGGTTTGCCAAGCGTGCCTTCCTCTTAGCACCTTTCGCCCTGAGTTTGAGCGTCTTCAGAGTCCATGTCACCTTTTGTAAAGGCTGTTCTCCAACTGGAGCGCTCGCAGGCCAGTGTTTCCCAATTGTCAGTGTTTGTACTACATTTTAAATATTTGCCTTGAGAGAGTCTTTGAACCTCTTTTGTTGACCACCAGCACTGCGCTTTCCATTTTTAAGTTTGGAATAGAGTAGTTGCTTTGGAATACAACATTCAGGCATCTGAACAATATGACCAGTCCAACGAAGTTGATGTTGAAGGCCCAGCACTCAGCTCTCACATATGGCTCCTAGAAGCTGCTGGTATGTGGCAGTTCCCCTGCATGAAAAGACAAACTCCAGTGGACTGAATGGATAAGACCAATAGTGAGCCCAACAGTCAAGGAGGCAGTTTCTGCATGTGCAATAGAGAGAAATAAGGGGCAGATTGGGTTCATGAACCTGGGAAGGTAGTCCATCTAGGAGAAGGAAAACTCTGATATTAAATCTCTGCTGTATTCCATGACATTGGTTCAACATTGGGAAAGGAGTATGACAAGGTTGCATATTGTCTCCCTGCTTATTTAACTTATATGCAGAATTCATCATGCGAAAGGCTGGACTAGATGAATCCCAAACCGGAATTAAGATTGCCGGAAGAAATATCAACAACCTCAGATATGCTGATGACACAACCTTGATGGCAGAAAGTGAGGAGGAATTAAAGAACCTTTTAATTAGGGTGAAAGAGGAGAGCGCAAAATATGGTCTAAAGCTCAACATCAAAAAAACCAATATCATGGCCACTGGTCCCATCACCTCCTGGCAAATAGAAGGGGAAGAAATGGAGGCAGTGAGAGATTTTACTTTTTTGGGTTCCTTGATCACTGCAGATGGTGACAGCAGTCACGAAATTAAAAGACGCCTGCTTCTTGGGAGAAAAGCAATGACAAACCTAGACAGCATCTTAAAAAGCAGAGACATCACCTTGCTGACAAAGGTCCGTAAAGAAGGCTGATCGCCGAAGAATCGATGCTTTTGAATTATGGTGCTGGAGGAGACTCTTGAGAGTCCCATGGACTGCAAGAAGATCAAACCTATGCATTCTGAAGGAAATCAGCCCTGAGTGCTCACTGGAAGGACAGATCCTGAAGCTGAGGCTCCAATACTTTGGCCACCTCATGAGAAGAGAAGACTCCCTGGAAAAGACCCTGATGTTGGGAAAGATTGAGGGCACTAGGAGAAGGGGACGACAGCGGACAAGATGGTTGGATAGTGTTCTCGAAGCTACGAACATGAGCTTGACCAAACTCGGGGAGGCAGTGGAAGACAGGAGTGCCTGGTATGCTCTGGTCCATGGGGTCACAAAGAGTCGGACACGACTAAACGACTAAACAACAACAACAATTCCATGAGAAGAAAAGGCTAAGGAATAAACCCTATACAAATCCGGAATGAAGTCCCTAAGATGGTTGCATGACACCATTGTACACAGCGTCGGCTCTAGGGGTAAGCTGGGTGGTGCGGGGCGCTGGGTTAGCAGGGGGGCGCTGTGCGGTGGAGCCGCACGGAAACCACACTGCGCCCACCCACCATCCGTGGGAAGAAACGGGGTGGGGCGGGGGAGCCGGTGCGATCTGCGCACCACGGCGCCAGGGCGCCAAACCTGCTTAAGATGGCCCTGATTGTACACCTCCTTCTGGAAACCTCTGCAGCCAGCTGGTGCCAAACATTTTGCTCTGCTTTCCTTTGGATCACATCAGCAAGGTTGAGAGGGTTTTTTTTGTTTGTTATCTGGGCAGCCCAGGATCTCCATATACACTGCCCAGGCTTGTACCCTGGGGAGGTCACTTTGGTGCTGCTAGCACTGCAGTTTCACTTCACCCCTGGAGGCGCACTCCATTGTCTCTCGAGACAGACGGATGCCAACAACATACAATAACAATAATTAGGGATGTATTGAACAGTCAATGCAGATCTCCATGTTTTGCCTTTCAGATGGATCTACTGTTTTCTGCACATGCACCTGGGAAATGATTTGGAGTGCTCCGATATAATTTTTCAGAGTGATTTAAGTTGTGTTCTTTGTGAAGTTCCATTGTGTGTAAGAGAACTTGAACGCCATTCTTTTGAAGCTGAAGCACCTTCAGTGTTCTGAAATGCTTAGTTTTACAGCATACAGTGGCCAAAAAGAACCATTTCATGCCAATTGGATGGCTCTTGGATGCTAGACAGAGACCCTGCTGCAGAAATAGTCATGGGTCTTCAACCCCCTGCAACGCTACACTCCTGGGTGGGATTTGTAGTCCAGCAACATCTGGGGGCCCAAGGTTGAAGAACAATGGTTTGAAGGAAGTGGATGGAGGTTCTTCTCCCTCTCACATAATGCTAAAACTCATGTTGTTGAAATAGCAACATATTGGGAAATGACCTTCAACAGCTGAAGGAGAAACAGTATAGTTGAGTGTGAATGATGCAGAACATCTCTCATTGTGGAATGTAGATCTGCAAGGGAAATGTCAATGTGACACATAGTAGAAAAGAGCGAAGGGTTGTGAATATGGTTGGGAACAACAACAGAGCCTCGACAAACAGTGACAAGGGCAGGATTAGACAACAGATGGGATTAGAGCAAGTCATGAATTGCTAACGTCAGCTGGGCGAGGAGATCAATATGGTCATGATGGTTCTTCAGATGAATAAAGCCCTGGAAACAAAGCAACAGAAAAAGTCTGCTGGCAAAGGAGAAATAGAATTAAAGAATGGGTTGCAGCAGGGCAAAAGGGAAGAGACATGGAAGGAAAGGAGCAATGGCACTCTTAGCAGAAGAGAGAACAGTAAACCTGAAGATATAACTAGGTTCAAGTGCAAGCAGAAGTGGAGGCTGGTCCTTTAGGATAAATGGGGCACTGCCCCACCAACCTCTGTCTGCCCTCAGCCAGCCCCCACCATCATATTTACAAGCAATACGAGGGTGGCTCTGCCTGTCAGCTTCCTCCTCCTTAAATCCAGTGTTGCCCCTTATAGAACTCAGCAAGGAGGAGGAGGGACAAAATTAGAATCAGGCCACCTTCACATTGCAGATTTAAAGCACTATGATGCCACTTTAAACAGAAATAGCTACACCCAAAGAATTCTGGGAGCTGTAGTTCGTGATGAGTCCAGAAAGTTGTTAGGAGGACCCCTCCCTCAATTTCCCTCATAATTTCCAGAGTTCTCTGTGAGGAGGGATCAAAAGTTAAACCACTCTGAAAATTGTAGTTCTGTGGGAGGAGCGCTCAGCACCCCTAAGAAACTGCAGGACCCCAGAATTCTTTGAGGGAAGCCACGACTGTTTAAACTGGTATCACTGCAAGGCATGACTGTGGCCACAGCCGGCTCTGCCTGTCATTGGTTCTGGCTCCGGGTGGCACTGTGGGTATAACCACAGAGCCTAGGGCTTGCCAATCAGAAGGTCGGCGGTTCGAATCCCCGCCACGGGGTGAGCTCCCGTTGCTCAGTCCAGCTCCTGCCAATCTAGCAGTTCGAAAGCATGTCAAAGTACAAGTAGATAAATAGGTACCGCTCCGGCAGGAAGGTAAAAGGCGTTTCCGTGTGCTGCTCTGGTTCGCCAGAAGCGGCTTAGTCATGGGAAGCTGTACGCTGGCTCCCTTGGCCAGTAAAGCAAGATGTGTGGCACAACCCCAGAGTCGTCCACGACTGGACCGAATGGTCAGGGGTCCCTTTACCTTTACTGGGTGGGCTCCCTTCCAACTCCAACAGATGCTAGCCACCACTGAAAACAAACACCTGAGAAGGGAAAGAAAGGAAACATCTGCTTGCAAAAGAAAGCAGAAACGGAGATTGGTTTTTGAGAAACTGCATGGATTCATTTCCCATCCTGGTCTAAAAACAAGGAAGTTGTTTTTGCCACATGCTTGCTCTGAAGACATTACAGAGGCTTCTTGAACCTGCTGCCTACTTCTCCATATTGCTCACCTGGCCACCAACAAGACCATCGCCACTGTCTCTGCCGAGCGTACAACTTGTGTTGTGCACTTGGAGGTGTTTGTCTTGGTGCCTTCTTTCTGTTCTTGCGCCTGTCTGAGGTATAGAGGACATCCAGTGAACTTTGTGTGCCACGTCTCACTCACAAAGCTTCTGAATACCGGTTGCTAGGGAACAAGAGCTAGAAAGGGCTGACGTCCTCTGGTCCTGCTTGTGGGCTTCTTGGAGGAATGCTGGTGGTGACCAACATGAGAACAGAACACGAATCGAAAGGCCTTTGGTCTGATCCAACAGGGTCTTTCTTGCATTCACAAAACCTGTGAATTGCTATTCTTGAGTCCGACTCTTCCTCCATCTCTCTCTCTCTCTCTCTCTCTCTCTCTCTCTCTCTCTCTCTCTCTCTCTCTCTCTCTCTCACACACACACACACACACACTTTCTCCGTGGGGTATGTGAAGTAGCTTAGAGTGAAAGATTATGGCTCACTAAATGCCACCCAGGGATTTTCATGGCTGAGCAGGAATACAAAACCAGAGCTCTTCGATCTAAGTCCAATATCACACTACACTATCTTCACAAGGGCACCCCTAAGCATGGGCGTAGCCAGGGGGCAGGGGGGGCAGCTGCCCCCTTAGAAGCTAAAAAGGAAGGGGGGAAAGGTATAAATTATAACTCACACCACGAGCTGTAGCATCGCACTGTTTTTTTTTCAGTGCAAAAAGTGGCCGGCGGGGAAAAGTGGTTGCGGAGAACCGCGTGACCGCTGCCTCCCTTCCGGGGGGCGTGGACGTCATAGCCAGCCAGCCAATCGTGCGAGAAGGTGGCTCACGTTCCCGACTCTTTCCCCTCCCACCCGGCTCCTGAGCTGCTTCGGCGGGGAGGTGTGTGTGTGTGTGTGAGTGTGTGCGCGCGCTTTGCCATGGTCACCTCTGCCACAGGATCGGGCTCCAGAGTGACCTCTCCGCGCTGAGGAGGAAGAGGCTAGCTAGAGGAGCCTGCTGCAGCGGCTCCTCTCGCCCTCTTCACCCTTGTACTTGCAGGCAAGTTCGGTGGCAATCGGTGGTCGCAACTTGGCGTTCGTGGCAGGAGCGGAGTGGAGTGAGTCTGAGGAGTGGTGGCAAGGGCGGGAGAGAAAGCGCTTGAATTGTGTTGTGTGTGAGGGAGAGCAGGCACGTGTTTCCTCCTCCCTGCCGCCTTCGCCAGGCTCCTCTCCGCCTCTCTCTCGGTCTCTCTCTCGGGGTGACCACCCCCTCCCCTCCGGGGGGCAAGGATGTTGACCACGCCTCCTGGAGGGATCCCAGACACGTCATTGCCAGCCAGCCAAGCGGGTGGCTGGGGGGCATGGCCGGGCCCTGTGGCTTGCCTGCCCCCCCTAGTTTTGATCCTGGGTACGCCCATGTCCCTAAATATGTGCACCACAGAGGGCTCAGGCACAGAATACACACAGTAACAACAAGGGTGATGGTGCCTCTGAGCATGTGCAGGGTGCCTTTCATTTCCCATTCATTCCCCTACACAGGGGCATCAGGAAGTGAAGTTTTCAAGTAAAACAGCATTGCACTCAGCCTCTGCACTGATTTTTTTTAAAAAAACAAACCATTGTTTCAGCAGCTAATTGTTCCATCTGGAAAAAGTTATTTTTAATGCTATCAAAAATACAAGCAAACAGAATAATACATATTGCAAGAATCGAGTCCCTGTCAGTCAGCAGACAGACAGCCTATCTCGAACGTCTGGCCAGCCAGATATAAATGAAAGACAAACCCTGATTAGGCAGCAGCTGTATTTCAGTATGAGGTGAAAGGCACCAGTGAGTGGCATTCAGGGTTAACCTGGTCAGCACTAGAAAACAGAAGTCCGTTTGTGTTTCATTTGTTTTCACATGAAGAGGAACAGATAAGCAATGGCACCATTGTCTGCAATACGTGTGTGCCCATCCAGTTGAAAACACAGTATGGCATGGTGAGAAAACAATTAACCCCTGATTAGATAATAATCCTGGAAGTGCTAAGCAGGTTAACCCTCCTCTGGCATCCCATCAGCATGTTGAATTAACACACAAGGAGCAGGCAGCTGTGAGGACAAGTATGCTAGCACCATCCTCCAATGCATTGGTATTCCCATCAACGTCCCTGAGCTGGAGGGCAACTTTGCAAAGCAAGGAGTCCCCTGTGCTCGTGGAACCTTCCGGCACATTTTAGAACCCTGATTTTTCAGAATTCTAAAATGCGCAAGGAGCCTCCGTGCATTCGGGAGGGAGGGCTAATGGGTTGTTGTTTTTATTTTTATTATGTATTTTGAGGTTTTATGTCTTGATTTTATTCTGTGAACAGCTCTGAGACCCCCAGGTATAGGGTAGTATATTATTATTATTATTAATAATAATAATAATAATAAATAATAATTAATAATAATAATACAAGAGACTCACTTTAACAGGCACTCCCCAACTCACAGACAGTAATATGAATTGTGGGGCAGAACTTGGATGCTCAAACCAGGTCCCGCCTTAATCTGTTTCCTGAACACGCTCACATAATTTCTGAAAATGCTACAATCTGAAAGCAATGAAAGAGAAAGGCTTAGAATATACAGAGATTGTTAAGAAATATGCCTTTGAGAACTCAGGGTAATTATTACACCTTTTCAGTTAAATATAAAGTTGAACAGCATCCAGTCATTACTGGAGGTGCCAATGGTTTCTCACTAGTCAAAAAAATATATATGCTGAAATCCATCAGCTCAACATCTTTCTCTCACTTCAGAAGCCACTTGGGTACCTGCGTGCCATTTATGAATTAGCAGAAAATCACCCACTTTGTCTTCCAGCAGAATTCTAATTTAGGCAATTATTATTTGTTGTTGCTTTTGTTGCTATTAATCCAAATTAATTGGAACAGATGGAATTCAGCAACATTCGCTCCATCTCCAGAGTCAAAAATTGCTACATGTAAGTTGCTGAAAGGTTTGTAAATCTCATGGGTAGACAAAGATTTGTCTGGTCTTATTATAGGTGTGATCAGTCAGTGCGCTGTTTTTTCAGATATCAGTGGAGTTTTGTTGGTGCCTGAGGGTTTCCAGATATGGAAGAAGAGAGGAGCGATGAACATAGAGGCCAAGAAATAAGTAAGATGGAAGAGGCCAGAACAGATGAAAAAAATATGTTAATGTTTTCCCTCACTTTTAAAACTGACTTTACTCCTTGCAGATTTCCAGAGCATTTCTGTGGGAGTGTACGCACCTACACAGACCACAAGCCAAGGCTATTTTCCTTAAAAACTATGGCTGATGGGCCTAATTCCTTCCCCCACACAGCCCCCTACCCACACCCCTTGCAAAAACAGGGGCAGCACAAGCCATGGAGGAAAGAAGCCCATGCAGAGAGGAGGACCACTAAGACCATCTTGCCCCAAACTTGGAATTGGCACGGGCTATGACAGTAACCCTGATGTGGGGTTTGTTATGTATAATTGGTTTAATTCACACTGAAATGTGAACACCTGTGTGTATTGCAGAAAAGGTTTAGCTGGAAGATTCAATTAAAGCCAAATGAAAGCAAAAAGGGTTCTCTGAGCTGCCTTGATGGGTTGATAATTAACTGTTATTGTTCTCTGGTAGCTCTGATGTGGTGTTTCAACCTTAGCTCACATGAGAGGTATTGAATTGCAAATTCACCATCTTGGAAGGGTGGTGGCTGAAGGTCTTTGTTCCAAGGCTCTGTGAGAGTGAGGATGTAAATGAAAATCTCCAGGTAAACAGCCTAAGGTAGGATGCAGGCTGGAATGCAGGCTGTTGGAAGAGACAGACCTCTGCTTCTAGGTCTGTTGGAATTATTAAGATGCTGAGCCTATGCCTTGAACTGACATATATCTTATGGAACTGTTTGGATGTATTGTTTGATGTTTCCATTCTGTTTTGAAGAAAGTTCTGCAAGTAAAGTTTTGAAATAAACTCATGGGCCTTGACAATGTTTTATTTCCAAAAGGGCTCAGTTTTTATGCCTCCAGTCACTTCAAACTGTGCAATACTAATACAGTATCCGCAATAGGGTTTCCCATGTGAATTAAGCAACACACCTTTCTAAACTAAAACAGTGCCTGGACCCTATGAATGGGATACAAAGAGAGCTCTTCTTCCTGACAGGTCAAACTCATTGACAGTTGTGTGAGCAATGCTAGTTCCTTGAAACAAATGAAAACTGTGCCTTGGTATGTGGATGCAGAAAGTGAGAGCTAGCCTGTTGCTGGCAGGAATTCCAATACAGCATGTGAAGTGCATTTTCCCCACTTATTAACACCGAATGGCCTCTTTATAGTATGCAGACCTTTTAAAACAGTCTTTAAATAACGGCGTTTTTAAAGTTCTTGGCAACATAGAGATGCTGTGAAAACACAAAGTACCCAAACAGAATAATCTTAAGAGGGAAAACTTGCGGTAGCAAAGCAGCTTACCAGAAATTTCAGTTTTATTGGCAATACATTGAAATGCCATAAAATTGTACTGAATCAGCCCCCACAGAAGAGTAACTGAGGCCACTAATATCAATTGGCCCCTCCATCCAGACATGGCTGTGCTTGCTAAATAATAACATAAGACCCATGAGATTTACAAACCTTTCAGAAAGTTACATGTAACAGCAGTGGACTTGGGTACTATGGTGCCATGTACGAGGCTAAACTTTGGCGCCCCCCCCGTCTTTGTGCTTCCTTCCCAAAGGTGGCTTAAGAGATTCACCCCAAACTTTTGCATTCCTATATATTCTTCCATTTCTGCCCCTTCCCACACACACAACCCAAGCACAGATTTTTAGGTTGTATTCAATCTTAGGCTAATTTTCTGTAATTGGATGGATCAGTATGCAGATGACACCCAGCTCTACTTCTCTTTTAAATCAGAAGCAGTGAAGGTGGTGAAGGTCCTGTGTGAGTGCCTGGAGGCGGTTGGAGGATGGATGGTGGCTAACAGATTGAGGTTGAATCCTGATAAGACAGAAGTACTGTTTCTGGGGGACAGGAGACGGGCAGGTGTGGAGGACTCCCTGGTCCTGAATGGGGTAACTGTGCCCCTGAAGGACCAGGTGTGCAGTCTGGGAGTCATTTTGAACTCACAGCTGTCCATGGAGCCACAGGTTAATTCTGTGTCCAGGGCAGCTGTCTACCAGCTCCATCTGGTACGCAGGCTGAGACCCTACCTGCCTGCAGACTGTCTCGCCAGAGTGGTGCATGCTCTGTTTATCTCCCGCTTGGACTACTGCAATGCGCTCTACGTGGGGCTACCTTTGAAGGTGACCTGGAAACTGCAATTAATCCAGAATGTGGCAGCTAGACTAGTGACTGGGAGTGGCCACCGGGACCACATAACACCAATCCTGAGAGATCTACACGGGCTCCCAGTACGTTTCCGAGCACAATTCAAAGTGTTGGTACTGACCTTTAAAGCCCTAAATGGCCTCGGTCCTGTATACCTGAAGGAGCGTCTCCACCCCCATCATTCAGCCCGGACACTGAGATCCAGCACCGAGGGCCTTCTGGCGGTTCCCTCATTGTAAGAAGTGAGGTTACAGGGAACCAGACAGAGGGCCTTCTCGGTAGTGGCACCCGCCCTGTGGAACGCCCTCCCAGCAGATGTCAAGGCAATAAGCAACTATTTTACTTTTAGAAGACAACTGAAGGCGGCCCTGCTTAGGGAACTTTTTAATGTTTGACGCTGTACTGTTTTTAATATTCGGTTGGAAGCTGCCCAGAGTGGCTGGGGAAACCCAGCCAGATGGGCGGGGTATAAATAATAAATTATTATTATTATTATTATTATTATTATTATTATTATTATTATTATTATTATTATTATTATTTCTCCTTGCATAATGACACTCCCCCCTTGTTCCTAGCTCTTAAATATCATCTGGAGTTTCCTCCAACCCTCTGGAACAGATTTGGTGCATGAGGAGCACTACTGGCAATCCTTTTGCACATTGAATGCCATCAATAATCTTACGTAACTGTAGCACAATCTTTTCTGGTGTCTGCAAACTCTAGTGATATTGTCTTACCTAGGGACAGAGAAATGAGTTGTGTTCTTGGTGAGAGCACAGAACCCCACCTCTCCCATTCTAGTAACCCCTGAATTTTCTTTTCCACTGCCATTTTTTTCAAAGCAGTTTTGCATCTGACAACAATCCCTCCCAATCTCTAGCACTAGCTCAGGGACGGCACTTATTTCCACTTCTGAAACGAAGAATTCACAGGGAAGAGAGGGATCACGTGGGAAGCATGTACTAACCACAAGGCTCGTAGGGTTTATTTGGGAATTTCTCACATGGTTTGCCCCTCCTGTTTTTATATAGTACAGGAGTAGTATGGGGTGAATCATCTGGAAGCTCTATCCATACTACCAAGATGCCATACTAATCCTTTTCCCAGCTGATGTTGATTGCTGGTCATAGAACTCAGTGGCAGAGCACAAACTCTGCATGCAAAAGGTCCCAGGTTCAAGCCTCATAATCTCCACAGAGGTCTCGAAAAGACTCCTGTTTGTAAACCCTGGGCAGTCAGTGTCAATGGTACTAAACTACAATAGTCTGACTCAGTTCAAGGCAACTTCCTATGTTTCTGAACGTTTCGAGTGTTAAAGGCTCAGAATCAATAAGAGCATAAGTCCATTGAACTTGCGTGTCATAATTGTTTTGAATTTGGAAACTAATTATGTAGCTCGCCCCAACTGGAATTTTGCCCAGAACCAAGATAAAGTGAGTAACCTTTCAAAATTATAAATTATCTCATGCTTCAATGGTATTAAAATGGAACGAGATGCCAAAACACCCAAGTTGTGTGTTAGTTAATGACTAAGAAAACTGGTCTTTGGTCTCTTTAGTGATCAGAAGTGATTTTTTTTTATTGAATTCAAAAGAGCTATTAGAGTCTATTCTCACAGGAAACAGCTGCAATCTCTCCATATTTTTCCATAGCAACTGCCCAGAGCTGACTGCATAGCTGTTCCAAGTCTATTAAGAGAATGAATTTTCAGATATCAAGAAACCTGCTTGTATCCGCCTTGCATTTGATGAGCCTACCAGATTATGCTGGGCCTTGTAAACCATCCAGAAAAAAATTAAAGTTGTGGATATACCTGGAACCTGTCACTAGAATCTGTAATCACAAGCACTTGGATTTGAACTAGCCAAGGAAATAAAACTTCAAAAGGATAAAATTCAGTAAAAATTTTAACATTTAGGATATCTGCATTTGAAATCTGATCATTTCAGCCTTGGATCATTTGAACAGTGGTCCGCAGAGGTGACGTCAGGACTGAGTTGTGGGGAAGAAGCTGTCCCACCCCCACCCCATCATAGCTGCCTAGTTCCGGCCTGAGAAATAAGGGACTGGACTGGAAGTAGCAGACCGGAAGTAGCGCTGCCGCCATTTTGGAACTGGGCAAAGCAGCATCAAAAGTCGCTTCTGAGCATGCTCCGCCCAGTTCCAAAATGGCTGTCGCGCCTGAATAAACCGGGGAAAAACAAAAAAATCTGTTTTTTCAGCTGGGGCCAGCTGGGAAAACAGGGGTTTCCCGGGTAATATGGGAGACTTGGCAGCTATGCACCCCATCCCCCACCCCCATGCAGCAGGGCTCATTTACGACATTGTGAAGAGATACACATTACCATCTAAAGAGCTTCCTATTCCATAATATCCATGTTGATTGCAGGGGATAAAAACTGGGGGGGGGGGAGCCATGGTCGTTCAGGTTGTGACATTTCAGCATGGAAAAGGCGGATGAAACCAAAATTTTAAGAAAATTATATATAATTATAGCAGTGCTTCATTACGGTAGTTATTACAATTATTTGCTTGATATTTTTAAAATTATTATTCTAGTTACTGTGTTTCTCACATTTTAAGACATGCCTATAAAATAAGCCATGGCACGATTTTCATGCGTTGAAAAAATATAAGACATACCCCGAAAATAAGCCGTAGTGCTAAGTGCAGTTCTGGAGGGGCTCGCCAAAACACCCAGCAGCAGGACCCAGCCCCAAGGCAGCAGGACCCAGCAACGTCTTCAAATTCATTCAAACTTGCAAATCAAATATGGAGGCCAGTGTTTCTATCAAGAACTATTTGTCACTGGGTTAGGACCAGTTTGAATGGTTTAAATCCCCCAAAGCAGGAAATATCCAGTCTACTGCAAATGTATTTTGTCTTACCAAAATGTGCCTTGAGTATGGAGTGTATGTTTGATCTTCTGCATGTTTTGATACTTGCATTAAATTAATTTAAATTTTAAAATGTGGCTAATAATTGGGCTCTTTGGTTCTATACTTTGTTTTAGAGGACAGGAGTTAGAAAGCATCTGCCTACCATTAGATAAAAGAGGAAGGATGCTTAGCTCATATTGCATTGGGAATCTATGTGGCAATTTTCTCTTTCTTTGCTTACAAAACAACGTATTGTTCCTTGACCTGGAGTCATTGTTACCCAAAGAGTCCAGCTATTGCACATCCCTGGTCGATCCTCTGGTTGACCCCTCTATGGTGCAAGCAGAATGACAAACAATGAATGTGGCAGACTTGGAAAATCATTTGATTGCCAAGGTAAAGGTAAAGGGACCCCTGACCATTAGGTCCAGTCGTGACCGACTCTGGGGTTGCACGCTCATCTTGCATTATTGGCCGAGGGAGCCGGCGTATAGTTTACCTTCCCACTGTAGCGGTTCCTATTTATCTACTTGCATTTTGATGTGCTTTCGAACTGCTAGGTTGGCAGGAGCTGGGACCGAGCAACGGGAGCTCACCCCGCCACAGGGATTCGAACCGCTGACCTTCTGATCAGCAAGCCCTAGGCTCAGTGGTTTAACCCACAGAGCCACCTGGGTCCCAGAATAAAAAATAAAAAATTGATTGCCAAATACTGTACTAATTGCACAATATCTGCTCAGATGTAAGTCCTACTGAGGACCTTTCACATGGGTATGATTAGCTCCCTGTAGTTTTTTTAATAAGCCGCTTATATTCTTCCAGATATCTGTGTTTTCCTTAAGCTTTGATAGTATGTTTCTTTTCAGAAGCAGATCTATTATTTCCCTTGAAAGTTTTGTCGCTTTCCTGGTGATTGACTGCGGTTTAGCGTTAGGGCGTTTTCACACCTGGCCTTTCAAGTCGTTCTTGTCATGCTGGCGTTCAAGCTATATTAGCTAGCATGCTCATTTGAATTACAAATGTAACTTTTCCTGCTTTCTGTTCTGCATCAACAACAATCAGATGTTCACACAAATGAACACACTTTCAAAGGCTTTAAAGGCGTTTAAGTCTCTTGTATGAAAATGCTCTTCATCTTCAGATGGGGAACTCTTATCGAGTGATGCCGGTCTAGACTCTCTTTCCTGCCTATATTGTCACAAAAGTTGCATGCCACCCCAAATTCTGCAGAGTGGTGCATGAGATTCAAGGGGTTCCAGGCCCTCACCCAGGGTCAAGACACAGCAGAGACTGCAGTGCCTCTGAAATATAGTTTATTAACATATAATTACACTTAGGAGTAGGCAAAGTGAGTTTCTTTGGCGATCACTCGTAGCCGAGTAAGATTGTCTTCCATAAACATGGTTTTAACAATGAGTTCATAAGTGACTGTGGAGGCCAATTCTGGATCCACACATCCTTCCACAGTGGGGACATTGGTTTCCGGGCGGGAGTTGATCACAGTGTGAATTTGCCAAGCGTGCCTTCCTCTTAGCATATTTCTCCCTTGCGTCCTGAGATCGAGTGTCTTCAAAGCCCATGACACCTTTGGTAAAGGCTGTTCTCCAGCTGGAGCACTCGCAGGCCACTGTTTCGCAGTTGACAGTGTTTATACTACATTTTTTTTAGATTGGCCTTGAGACAGTCTTTAAACCTCTTTGTTGACCACCAGCATTACGCTTTCCATTTTTAAGTTCGGAATAGAGTAGTTGCTTTGGAAGACGATCATCAGGCACCCGCACAACATGACCAGTCCAACAAAGTTGATGTTGTAGAATCATTGCTTCAACACTGGTGATATTTGCTTCTTCCGGTACACTGATATTAGTTTGCCTGTCTTCCCAAGTGTGTAAATTTTTTCGGAGACATCATTGATGGAATCTTTCAAGGAGTTGGAGATGGCGTTTATAAGTGGTCCATGTTTCACAAGCATATAGTACGGTTGGTAGTACAATAGCTTTGTAAACAAGCATTTTGGTTTCCTTGTGAATGTCCTCAACACTCTGTACTTCAATCAGGAGAAAGCTGCACTTGCAGAGCTCAGGCGATGCTGGATTTCGGCATCAATGTTGGCCCTTGTGGAAAGATAACTGCCTACAGGCCCGTCTTAACCACATCCAGCGCCATGGCGCAAAGGTCCCTCTGGCGACCCTTCCCTTCCCAAAATTAAGCCTGGGGCGGAGGGCGCCATTGGGGAGGGAGGAAAAAGAAGACAGGAGCCGCCGCCGCGGGGGCTGGAAGATGGCGGTTGGGATGGGGATGGGGAGGCGGAGGCGGCAGCAGCAGCAGGCATAGGGCTGTTGGAAAATGCAGCAGGGCTCTCTCCGCCGCCACTCTCCTCTGCAGCCGCTGCTTGGTGCCGGTTCGCCTCTGCGCTCCCCACTCTCTGTTGCGAAGCGACAGGGCGACCCCTGAGGGAGCTGGCTGGCTGCTGTGGCAGGCTGGAGAAGCGCTCCAGCCACCAATTGCGGCGCTGAGAGGAGGGGTGGCCGCTGGGGATCGCTCCCGGCTCCCGGGGCGCACACACCAGCCAAAGAGAGACGGGCGGAGGGAGGGAGGGAGGGAAGGAGGGAGGAAGGGCTGATTACTGCACACCCAGCTCTCCGCCGCCGATCACCTCCTCCTGCCTTCCCCCTGGTGGCAGGCAGGCTGCCGCCCCTACCGAGCCGTGGCCCCCCCACCTCTTTCCTGGTGCCCTCCAGTGCCTGGCGCCGTGGTTCCCTGTGACACTAGCCTCTGTGGCTAAGACGGGCCTGACTGCCTAGGTAGGCGAACTGATCGACATTTTCCAACGTTACACCATTGAGTTGGATTTGTGGTGCTGCAGAGGGATTATTTTGTACTTGTTGATGCAGCACTTTGGTTTTTTGGATGTTGAGTGATAGGCCAAGCTTTTGCAAAGATATTTAGAATGGTTTGGAGGTCATCCTCTGAGCGTGCGCACACTACGTTGTCATCAGCATATTGAAGCTCTATGATGGAAGTTACGGTAACCTTACTCTTTGCTTTCAGCCTGCTCAGATTGAAGAGCTTTCCATCTGTTCGATATATGATTTCTACTTGGGTGAGGAGTTTCCCTTCGACAAAGTGTAGGATCGTGGCAATGAAAATAATGAATAGAGTTGGGGCAATAACACAACCCTATTTAACACCTGATCCCACTGTGAATGGTTCACTTTGAGAGCCATTGTTATCTGTGATTGTTGCTGTCATAATTTCATGGAGGAGCTGAATGATGTTTACAAATTTATCTAGGCAACCAGTTTTCAGAAGGACAGTCCACAGGGCATTACTATTTTCAGTGTTGAAAGTCTTAGTCAGGTCAATAAATGCCATATACAGGGGTTGGTTTTGCTCGCTGCATTTTTCTTGAAGCTGTTGAGTGGTGAAAATCATGTCCACTGTCCCTCTAGAAGGCTGAAAACCATTTTGGGATTCAGGAAGGGTCACCTCGGATATTGTTACGAGGTGGTTTGCTAAGATCCTTGCAAGAATTTTGCCGGCTGCAGCTAATAGAGAGATGCCTCGATCGTTTCCACAATCAGTACTGTCACCTTTTTAAAAGAGATTGATAATTTTGGCATCACTAAAGCCTGCAGGGATTTCTTCTCTGTCCCAGATATTTTCGATGAGCTTGTGAAGTTATTGTGTAAGTTCAATTCTACCCACTTTGAAGATTCCGGCAGGTATCCCATCAGGTCCACTGGCTTTGTTGTTTTTCATTTGGTTAATAGCTGTACACAACTCTACCAGATTTGGAGACACTGCAAGCTCATCTCTAATTTGTTTTTGTGGAATTTGTGAGAAGACCTCAGCAGCTATGGGGGAGTTGCAGTTAAGGAGATGTTGGTAATGTTCTTTCCAGCGCAGTGCAATAGCTTCTTTATCTTTTAGAAATGTGATACCATCTGCTGAGCGTAGGGGGCATATGCCATGATTTATTGGCCCATAGATAGTCTTTGTGGCTTTAAAGAAACTCTGTGCATCATGAGTGTCAGCTAAGTGCTGGATCTCTTGAACTTTTTTTTTATCCACCAGGTGTTTTTCCGTTCTCTGGTTCTTCTTTGAACCTCAGCCTTAGCGTTGGCATAGGTTTTTTTTCTTAGTGGTATAGTTTCTATCTCTTTGCCAGATCTGAAAGGCCTTCCTTTCCTTGTCAATCATGCGTTCAATCTCACTGTCAGTCTCATCAAACCAGTCCTGGTGTTTCTTGGTTTGGTATTCAATAGTTTGTTCATAGGCTGCAATAGTGGATGTTTTTAGCTTGGTGCAGTGTTCCTCAATGTTATCAGGGAATTCTGAAAGCAGGTGGTCCTTAAGAGTCATTTGGAAGCAATCCCGCAATGGTATCTTGAAGGGCTTGAGTGTTCATTTTGCGCCTTGGTTTCCTTCCTTGAAGCCTGTGTTGAGGTATAATCTTGATAGCCATCATGGAGCGTATTAATCGGTGATCTATCCAGCAGTTGTCAGCGCTCTTCATAGCTCTGGTAAAGGAGCGCATCACAGCGATCTTTAGCACGTGATAGTCATAGTCATAGTAACATAGTCTAAGAGGTGCCAGTGGTTTGAACGAGGATGCCTCCATGAAGTTTTAAATTTATTTTTCTGTCGAAAGCATGTGTTGGTAATAACAAGGTTGTGCGCTGCACATATTGTCAAAAGTAAGATTCCGTTCTGGTTGCTGTTGCCAACTCCTTCTTTCCCAATAGTCCCAGGCCACAGTTCAAAATCTCGCCCGACTCTTGCATTAAAATCACCCAGGAGGATAATCCAGCTGAGAGTAAAATTTTTCTTTAATGTTTTCATTGGCATCCAGTGTTGGTGCATAAGCGCTTATAATAGTAGCCAGTTGGTTTTTGGTGAGCTTTATTCGAAGGGTTGAGAGTCGCTCATTAGGGATTTCTGACAGGAGCTTCACAAGGTCATTTTTGATAGCGAAGCCTACCCCATGTATTTGATGTTCTTGTTCAGATAGACCTTTCCAGAAGAATGTGTAGCCTCCTTTTTCTTCCTTCAGTTGTCCCTCGCCTGCTCTTCGAGTCTCGATGTTAAAATGTCGCAGCTCTCTTGCAATGATGGCAGTTCTGCGTTCAGGACGCTTGCTGTCTGTGTTATCTGACAAAGTCTGTATATTCCATGTTCCAAAGTTCAATTGTCTTTTACGACTGCTAGGTGGTGACCCCACTGGGCGCGGTAATCCAGTCAGGGAAAAAGGGAGGCAGAATATGTTTAGGGTGAGCAGAGTGGATCCTAAAAAGGGCTGCTCAGTCATGGATACAGCTGCTGAGCTGCTCAACTGCCTCATTCCTGAGTCAGAACGACTGAATCTGTATCCACCGCCCATGTACCGGTTCATTACATCATTCTTAGCTCAGGAGCAGCTTGTTTTTCATAGCAGCCCAGCATTGCAGACAGAGACATTCTAAGCACCATTTCTGCTTCCCAGCCAGCTATAATAGCTACAGCCCTTCAGCCCCCACCTGGTGTCCTCCCTTTGCTCTCCTTCTCCTTCCCAGAAAACCCCCGCCAAACACAGTCCCACCCCTTCGGCCTCAGCCATTCCAAGCCTGGTGCAAAAGGCTGGATTTTCCTGTGACAGTCATGCCCCTTCCTGTCACCTTGGCAACCCCGCCCCCCCCCCCAGACCTCAGGATTCCTCTTGGAAGTGATAGTGACTTCCTGTGGTTCGGCTAATCACTTCCTTGTCCCAGGAAACTGGTCTCACCTATATTTTAGCACTTTGCTAAGTCCAACATCTGGCTCCAAGAATTTATTAAATTTACAAACTTTGGGGAATCTGCCCACCACCTCCAGAAACCTACATCACTATGTTCAGGAAGACTATGGCTGTGATATATTATAAACATAGGAGGTTAAAGAAACAACAACCCCTAATGTGGTCCTAATGTGGATCCTTGCAAATAGAGAAGATGCTGATGATAATAATCACTGCCACCGCCATCACAACTAGTTCTTAAGGAGCACTTACTCAACCTCATATTACCTAAAATATTAGTTAAATGTCTTTTGAATTAGTATATGCTGCATATTGTTGCATGCCACCCCAGTCTATGAGCAGTGCAAGATTCCAGGGGTTCCATGCGATTTGGGATGAGGCACAGTGTGGTGCTGTGGGTTAAACCACAGAGTCTAGGGCTTGCTGATCAGAAGGTCGGCGGTTCGAATCCCTGCAATAGGGTGAGCTCCCGTTGCTCGGTCCCAGCTCTTGCCCACCTAGCAGTTCGAAAGCACATCAAAGTGCAAGTAGATAAATAGGGACCGCTCCGGCGGGAAGGTAAACGGCGTTTCCGTGCACTGCTCTGGTTCGCCAGAAGGAGCTTTGTCATGCTGGCCACATGATCCGGAAGCTGTCTGCGGACAAACACTGGCTCCCTCGGCCTATAGAGCGAGATGAGCGCCACAACCCCAGAGTCGGACCTGATGGTCAGGGGCCCCTTTACCTTTACCCTTTACAGTGCAGACTGTGGTGTCTTAATGTGATGGAGGGTGTCCCTGCGATGGAGGGATTCCAGCATCAACACCCCAGGTGGGTTTTGCTTCTTCCTAGGACACAGCTTTTGATTCCAGCAGAAATCAAACATGGCTCTCTCTGTCACTCCAGCTTTCTGATTCTGTATCCAGCTTTTATTTCACATAACTCCAGCCTCCACTCGGGGCTTTTGACTTTCTAACTGACAGGTGGGAGGGGGACCCCTTTGCCCTCTAGCACAGATCCACTCCCTTGGTTACCTTAACAACCTATATTTAATAGGCCAGCTATTCCAGCAATGGTGGATCCAGGAATTAGGGGGGGGGGCGCTCGTGCATACAGTCTACCCCCTGCAAACTCATAACAATACAGAGCATTTGGAAATGTCTAAGGCTCACTTAAGACTGCCACCCTCTTTGTATGCAGCACAAAGATAGATTGGATGACCCAGTATTGTCTGACTCTTCTTTCAAAAATCTCTGTAATTCTATTTCAATAAAGGCTTGAAAAAAGGCTTACATTTCATAACTCCATCTGAAATTCAGGGGATAAAAACGTTTACAAGCAATTTACAAGCAAGCAGCAGCTACTCTTTTAGTGACCCAGCCGCAAAGTATTTTTCACGACTGGAAGGTTGTGGAGGTAAATTCATCCTGGGGTAAGAGTAAAATTATTCCAGTCACAGCAGGAATACCCAGTCAACGCCTCAATAAAGTGTGTACCAAATAGTGTGTTCACAACAGTGAACAGCACTCTCACAATTATAAGATTTCAGTGTGCATTAGGTGGTGTTTGGTGCCATAAACAACACAATCTGTGGTAGCATCTGTTTTTGCTTTCTGTAAACTTGCTTGGGTCACATCTGTGCCATGCTGTCAGGGCGGCAACAGGTTGCTGTGCTGAAGGTGGCAGTTGGATGCAGAAGGAGCCTAGGTCCAACAGTCTGGGCCAGGAACCAGCCAAGGTCGTGTATCAGTACTGGGGGTCAGGAGAAGCCGAAGTCAGGAGCAGTCCACGTCGGAAACCAGCCAAGGTGGGTATCAGTACTGGGGATAAGGAGAAGTCGAAGTCAGGAGCAGTCCACATCAAGAACCAGCTGAGGTGGGTATCAGTATTGGGGGTCAGGAGAAGCCGGAGTCAGGAACCGAAGTCAGGAACACAGGAATCAGGAACAGCATGAGCAAGGACAACCACGCACTTCAGCACAGCAGTTGCAAGTGCTGGCGAAGGGAGCAGCCGTCCTTCCTTAAGTAGCCAGCTTATCACCATGCCTCTTATGAGCTGCAGCTGCCTCCAATTGTTCCCTCCGTTTCTCAGCTCTACACTCTACAGCTGAGAAGGGAGGAGGGGAGGGGGCCTGCTGGCTCCTCTCCTCACAAGGGCCTGATTCTGACTTGACTCCTTCCTCCTCCTGCTCTGGTCTTCCCTCTTTCCGGTCTGATTCTTCCTCTTCTGAGGAGTGCTACCACCAGTCTTCTCCAGGTATGAATTCCTCCATTTCCCCAGACTCTTCCGTGGTTGCCGCTTCACCTAGGGGGGCTTGCCACCACTCCTGCTTGTCTGGTGCAACCCTGACACATGCTTATAGTGACCTGGAAGACTTGGTCATGTTAAATGTTTTAATATATATAGTTAATTTCAATTTAATTTCACTCTGTTGGCACTGCCTTAATACTGTAAGTGTGAGGACCAGTGCATCCATTGGGCAGCTTAGAAAGGTGTCCAAGATGCTCAGTCTTCAGGTGGCTTTTCTTCCTCCTCCTTATCTTCTTGGAATAGATGGTTTCACAGGTTTTTTAATAATAATCGCAGACCCTCATATTCAACAGCTGCAGTGGCTCCAGAGAAGGAAGGAACCACAGGATTCTGTGCAGCACAAATGGGACCTTCCTGCAAACTGTGGTGGGAACTCAACAGTTAGAGAATTGCTTTGGAAAGAGTGACAGGCTGTTGACTGGAGCCAGATGGCAAGTACGTGATTCCCAAGTTACGGCAACTACACAAATCCAAGTGCTGCTTATGCTGTGTAAACAGTGGCGGACTTCAGGCTCTCAAATTTCAACAATGCCCAGTGTGATGCTAAAATTTGGCACCCCTGTGTCTCGCGCTCCATTCTACAGCATTGTTGTAGCACTCCCTGCAGTGTGGTGCCCAGTGTGGCCAAACAGCTCACACTACCCCCAAACCACCTCTGCTATGAAGTCCTAAATGGCTTGGACCAGGATATCTGAAGGATCACCTCCTCCCATACAAGCCTGACTGGGTGATGAGCTCTTTTGGAGACTCCCTTCTCTTTCTCCCAAAAACATCTGATGTGTGTGTTGCTGGGAACTTGATAAAGCATTTTCTCAGTGGCTATGCCCAGACTTTGAAATTCCTTCGCAAAACACCTTTCTTGATAGCCTTGGCTGTCATTCTTTTATTTATTTATTTGTTTGTTTGTTTGTTTATTTATTTCAGCTGCTCTTATCCAAACTTTGCATTATTTTACATTATTTTATTGTGATTTATTCTGATGTTGCTTAATATTTATCATGCGCCAGGTTTATTGACAGCTGTCTGGGGCACTTTTTTTCATGAAAAAGTGGGATATAAGTGTAATAAATTCTCACTTTCTTTGGAGTGATTCACATTGGCCATCACAGTTTTTGAAATACAAGTCACACACAAAGTACCATTCTTGAAGTAGAGACATACAAAATGCATACTGTCATCGCATAATATACATGTAACAAAAGTAATAACGTTGCAATATTATGTGCTGTGGCAGTGGCATAGCTTCATAAATATGAGATTGGATTTGGAAAATAAGCTGGTGCCAACTAAATATGTGGAATGATGAATAGGCAAGGACCCCTACTTTCTTTAACTCAAAACAGGAACTGTTAAAAAAAGGGTAAGTGCTGCTTTGTTTTGCTTTGAATGATGAACACTTAAATTACTCTGCATTCATCTTTTCATTTTCATTTAGTTATTTTGCAGGGACTCGCTGAAGAAAGAAAATAAAATGACAACACTGTTGTTGTTTTTAAAAAACAACAACCACCAGCCAAGACATTATGAAAATACCTTGTGCATATTTACTCAAAAGTAACTCCCATGTGTGCAATGGGACTTACTCCCAAGCAAGCATGCACAGTTCCCAGCCTAAATCATGACACTGCAAACAAAAGAGTAACTTCCTGTTGCACAACAATCTCTGACTTTTCCAGTTTGCAAAAGACACTTCTTCTTCTGAAGAGGTAATATAGATTAACTCTGTTGACCTCACATAGAAGCCAAGATTTTCAGAAACCTTTCGTTTACGTTGAATAAGCCTCACGGTCCCCTGTGGGTTCATTAACTGGCTTACCTCTATGGGTATATAAATGCCCACAGATAGAGATAAATTGATACATTTCTGTCATGTCTGGTATGGTATGTGCCAAGTGTGCACAGCAAAAGTATAAAGGGAATTGACTGAGGAAATGTAATTGATAAGGAGGGTTTAAAGACATATTTATATATGTATGAAGTTGGCTTATACTGAGTCAGTCAGTTGACCCATGTAGCCCAAGTGTGGGGAACTTCAAGACCGGTTCCCAAATAACTGGCCCTCATAACCATACCCAGACCCACATCTCTTGCTTGCCCTTCTTTGCATTCAGAGTGTTTTCCTTTGCTGGAAACTCCTTGAACTCTATCCTACTTCCCAGAATGGAGCCTAGAGAGGCGGGTGTGTGTACAAACCATCTTACCATACAAAGGCTGCTCCGCCCATTTTTGCCCCTGGCCCTGCCCACCACTAGCACACGGCCCTCAGAAGTTTGCCCAGAAAGGAATGTGGCCCTTGGGCTAAAAAGATTATTTCCACCAGTGAACCGAAACATAGACATCCTTTGACATTCATGCATCTCTGAATTTTTCAAAGTGGTTTGCCAGCTAAGTAGCATGTACCAAAATGCACATTCAGAGGTAAAGTTATGCACATAAATGCATACGTCAGAGGAAATAACTTACAAAAATGCATTAGATATGTGTCTATTGGGCAAATACATGTACAAACGTATTTCTGTTAGGAGCAATTCACACCCGAATGGTGATGAATTTTTATGAGGAGTGTTTCCTTTGCAAACGAATACACGGAGAACTGAATTTACAAGTGGAAGGAGGAGAAAATGAGGGAATTCAAAATTAACAAATTAACCAATCCTTAGGAAGCACTTAACAGGAGACCTGCTTGATCAGACCAAGGGCTTGTATAATAAAGGATCAGGAAGCAGATGAAGTAAAATAACTTTGCCTGAGACCAAGGAGAGCTGTTGCCAGTCAGAAATGCCCCCAATTTGCATTTTGTGTGTATGTTTAATTCTAATCTTATTTCAGTCATATTGTCTGTCCTTCTGCCCATCCTTTTCTGTCTATCTTGCGTATGTCCTTTATTTCTTTTTTTAAAAAAGTAGCTTGGCGATGTTCTGATGTTAACAGGCTCCATGCTGTGCCTTTCGTCAGCTGCTAATTTCTTCCCCAAAAGATGCTCTGGATTGCTCAAGAGCAAACCAGGCCAGATTATTTTCTGCTTGGTTGACAATGCTCCTTTGTGCTACACCTGTCACATTTCTATCTGTCACCCAGTAGTTAAAAATCAACAGCAGCCAACCCGAAAATATACAGACACGGCCAACTGAACAGACTTTCAGCCGAACGAGAACAACCCCCAGTCCCACCCGCCTCCCTCCACCCACTTCAGTTTCTTTTAATACTAAATTATGCCATCCCTAGCCAGATTAAGGCCACCCCATTGTGCCTTAGGCTGAAAACGGAGTCTAAAGAGCAACAGCAGGTGGAGGTGGAGTGCAAAAATCGTTACTACTGATGGCTGGCCACCTGTGCAGCTGGGCTGCTGGAGGAATTTTAAAGATGAAAGGATTCTGGGAGGGAGGGAAGGAGCAAAGGAGAGAGAGGGGAAAAAAAATCTGGCTGTGAAAATGTGCAAGACTTCGACATGTTGAGGATTGATTCTCCCCTAGTGTGTGTGCGACAATACAGTTAAGTGCTTCCTCTGATGTCTTCCATTAGCTTCGGGCTGCAATCCTAAGCATATTTACTTGGAGACAAATCCCACGGAACTCAGTGTGATGTATGTCTGAATAAATGTGGTCAGGATCAGGCTATTAAAGAAATGGCAATCATGCATCTATGGGACCGAGCTGCACCGAATACAGCAGGACTTACTTCAGGCTGAACACGCAGAGGACGGAGCTGTCCTTCTTGCTTGTTTCATTCATTCATTTATAAAACTCTAGGCAGATTATAAAACTTTGCTCTTCTGATGCAGATGCATTATTCGAGGCAATTTACATAGGTTCAAATTGCAACCTCACAATAGAACGTCGACATCAAGAAAATATAATAATGAGATTTTTTTAAAAAAAAAATCAAATGTTATCTACACAGCAAGGAATTTTTTAAAAAAAATATGGTAGCTGTTCTGAAGTTGGTTTCAGGACTTATTCCCAGTGGCCCCATATTATTGACTGACTAAGCAAAACTTAAATAGGTAATAAAAAGACGGAGCCACACATCTGAACAGTTTGAGGAACTTTTGAAACTTCCTGACATTCTGCTGCAATCGCTTCTCAGGAAATAACCTGAGCGGCTGTTGGGGATGCAATTACTGTGAGCGAAATACTTGTGACGAAAGGAATGCCTTGGGGATCTGTGACTTTGGGCGCAGGGCACTGACAGCAAAAATGCTCCCCAGCTGCCAGAGCACAAACAAATCATCTCGCAGTGTAACAGAGGACTGAAGTGTGTCATCTGTTTCCCAGTCCCTCCCTCCCTCCCTCTGCACTAACACACAGCTGCACAGAGAAGACAGCACAGCACTGACATACTGTGAAAGAAGTCAGGATTTTAACCAACAGCATCTTACTTGCTTTTTTTGTAAAAAAATAAATAAAAAAATTAATAACAACATTTGTCAAATTTTGGCAATAGGACCCAGCCGTAAAATAGAGATCTGGATTTCCCACAGTTGCAGTTTTGTTGGCGCAAAGGTTCGGTGATGCAGTGCGCAGCTGTTGCTCCATGCATTTTGCAAATGGCAGCTTTCGTAACCGGCTAATCGGTGCACCAGGAAGAAGGCTAATCGAGTGGCATCACTTTCTCTGAGATTGTGCCCCCCCTCCCTTTTGTTGCATCAAATGGTACATAGTGGCAAAATAATATCCCACAAGATGTGCCTTTGAGATACGTGACTTTCAACACGGGGGCACCGACAGTGTAATGCTTTACAGCTGCCAGAACACAAACAGGACTTCTCACAGCGTAGCAGAGGGCTGGAGTGTGCCTTATGTTCTGCGTGGCCAGGGCTGGCAGGGACCTTTCTGGGCAGCCAGCTTGGCATCAGCTCTGAATCCGAAGCGGAGTCATAGCACTCGGTAGCAGAGGGCATCATGTTAACACATGCTGATGAGCAACCTCCTTCTATGTGGGCCTTTGGCAGACACACACACACAAACCATGAAGAGCAGCAGAGAGAAATCTGCAACTCCACTGGTGTGGGGGGTGAACAGATGGAATCAATACAGTTGCTGGGTGACTTGCACAGAATAGATGCTCTAATCCAATATATCTCGTCCCTGACAAAATCCTGTTGCAGAAAAAGAAGGCGGCTCTGCTGGCACAATTTGGTCTTCCTCTTGATTCACTTGATATCCAGTTATGGAAACCACTATTTACAACGAGAGGAGCAATAGCTACACAAGGCAGCATGTGATCTCTGAGCCAAGGTCTCCCCTTAAGAGGCCATGGCCATATGAAATCGTCATCCGTTATGTGGCGCTGTGGTTAAACCACTGAGCCTAGGGCTTGCTGATCAGAAGGTCAGCGGTTCGAATCCCTGTGACGGGGTGAGCTCCCGTTGCTTGGTCCCAGCTCCTGCCAACCTAGCAGTTCGAAAGCATGTCAAAATGCAAGTAGATAAATAGGAACCGCTACAGCGGGAAGGTAAACGGCGTTTCCATGTGCTGCTCTGGTTTGCCAGAAGTGGATTTGTCATGCTGGCCACATGACCTGGAAGCTGTACGCCGGCTCCCTCGGCCAATAATGCGAGATGAGCGCGCAACCCCAGAGTCGGTCACGACTGGACCTAATGGTCAGGGGTCCCTTTACCTTTATGCACTGACAACTTGATAAGTAGAGAGCTAATGTGACTTTTAATCTGTATTTAGTCTATTGTTATTTTAACTTTTGGAAAGTCTTAAATTATTGCTGTTACAATTTCTTATTGATAACTTTATTGTTTTATCTTTTTCGTAAACTGCTTTGAGGATTTTATTTTTACAATCAGGTGGTATATAAATCTTACGAAATAAATAAATTCATGAAATAGAAAGCAAGGGTGCACTTCCTTGTTTAAATCTATGTAACCCTCCCCACCGCTCACCACACAAAATGCACATCTCAGACCAACACCACTAACGCTTTATAATTTTCTATCCTGAAAAACTTTATTGATTTTTATAATAAAGGAAATATACATTTTTATACACAATTATACAAAAATGATGCAGGTGTGGATGGCAGGAAGGGAAATTTTATTTATTTATTTATTTATTTATTTATTTATTTATTTATTTATTTATTTATACCCTGCCCATCTGACTGGGTTTCCTCAGCCACTCTGGGCGGCTTCCAACAAAAGATTAAAAATACATTAAAACATCAGCCATTAAAAACTTCCCTTAACAGGGCTGCCTTCAGGTGTCTTCTAAATGTCTGTTGGTTTAGAAAAGGAAAAGGGGGAGAACAATAAATAAATAGGTGCAATGCATCTTTTGTCATGGAAGTCCAAATTAAGAGAGAAAGTTTATGTCTTAGTTATTAGCAACATACCTTCCCTACAGAACACATACCCAGACCACATCGGTATGAACCAGCAGAGGCCGATGGACTTTTGCGGCTGGCACCACTAACGCTTATGAGGCATCACACCAATCATGCATCAGGTTCACATGCCCAACTCCACTTCTCTTCTCACTCTTCCATCTTCTCTTTGGGCTGGAAGAACATCAGTGGGGAAAAGAACTTTGGATCCTAGCATGGCACTTTCATAATCCTAATAGTCTAACACAGGAAGAAACTAATGGGATTAAAAAGAACATCATTGTCAGATCATGCTTTTCAGCCCATGGGTAAGTATCAGAGGTCAACAGAGGTGGAGATGTCCCACATTGACATAGTTTCTAGTTTAGGACTCTGCCTGGAATTTTCAAGGTGACCTGCTGAATTCCTGTTGGCTCATGCACATTTGTGTCATCCCATAGAATTCTGGCATGTGGACAGTGCTAATCCAGTCCTAGGTTTTCCACGAATCATGTCGACCTGTTCTTGCCATACATGACATCTCCCTAGGGGCCACATGCAGAAGTTGTCAGCATGGCCATCATAGGACTTTATCATGACTGTGATAGGCCTGTGACACAAACTCCTCTGCAGCCTCTCCAGTCTTCAGGAGCCAGGAAAGAATAACCTCTCTATTCTTAATCTGAC
Source organism: Zootoca vivipara (assembly GCF_965207765.1). Taxonomy (NCBI): domain Eukaryota; kingdom Metazoa; phylum Chordata; class Lepidosauria; order Squamata; family Lacertidae; genus Zootoca; species Zootoca vivipara. The sequence goes on along the minus strand of NC_142587.1, from coordinate 67,735,603 downwards.
GGAGTCCTGAAAAAGCAAGGCAGGAAAGTCCAGCACTATAAATAAAGGCTCTTGGAAATAAGAGGAAACAAGTGGGACTTGCAGCAAAGTATTGCAGCATGGACTGCTCTTGTTAGTTAGTTATACCCAACCTTTTCCACTACAGCCACCACACATGCTCAGTCATCACTGGACTTCCCCACCCCAAGGTATTTCTTCCACTAAATATATTTTGGCACTGCTGCTACCCTGAGCATTCCTCAAAGCCTTCCTTCCTCTTGTGTGGTGTTATTTTTGCTAATAAGGAGCAGCACTCAAAGTCCGAGCACTGAATATGTATGAGACATAGCTGATTGAGATAGCTATGTTAATCTCAAACGTATTTCAAGGTCGCAGATTAGAGATCTTCACCCCACTGCCCCAGTTGAACCTAGTGCTGTTTCAGAAACCACCAGTTTCAGCAAACAGATGTGGTCAGCATATAAAATGCTCTTTCTTGGGGAACTTGCCGGCTGAAAAGCTAAGTTGGCATCAGTTTCACTGGGTGCCAAGCACAGCTACTTCTGGTTGCCGTCACTAAAAACAGTAGAGATGGGAAGCCTGTAACAGCTTTGCAAGGACTGCAAATGAGCTGTTTTTCCCAAAATAGCAACACTGGCGTCCATGTGGCATCAGTCCAATTTACCGTACTGAAATCAGCTTGTATGGAGGAGAAAGCAAACATTTCTGCTGGCAAATAAGTTGGTTTCATTTTTTAAAAAGGAACAAACCACCCTAACGTGTAACAAACATATGGAGAACTACAAGACACGTCCCCCCACCCGCTGCTTGGAACCCAGGTCCACTTGATCTAAAGACCTCCTGTTTCATCCAAGATGCGTAAGAGTTGGCAGTGGCTGCTCAAGAGTAAGGAAAAGGTACACAGCTATTGAGAGGCTACACTATGTGTTGAGAAAAACAATCTAAGTGTTATGTACTGAGCTGAATCATAGAACAATAGGATCCAGAATCAGCAGTCTGATTGGTCTGCAGGAGCCACCCAATCCAACTCCAGGTGGAAGTGAATCCGCAACCTGATTGGCCTGCAGGAGCAGCCAATCAGGCGGCTGGGAGAAGTGAATACGCAACCTGATTGGCCTGCAGGAGCAGCCAATCAGGCTGCTGGCAGAAGTCAATCCACAAACTGATTGGCCCACAGGTGTAGCCCCGAAGTAGCCAATCACGCAAAGCCCATTGTGTAAATAGTGTATATAAGCAGATGGTTTTGGGAAAAGGGATTCTTCTCTTCTTCTCCTTGATGACTACGAGCTGAATAAAGAGCATGAAATTAACTCTCGACTCCGAGTTTATTTCACCAAGTTAACAGGAAATTTGGGACTTCCAGGATGACTATGTTAAACCACCAATGTTCTCTCCTACCCACCCTGCTTGGGATTGGAGCCTAACTGAGCTGCTGGATTCTAGATTCCAAAGCTTTCAGGTCAGGAGAAACCAAACTTACCTGCAACAGCGCCCTGACTCTGTAGCAGAAACGGGGTACCAGTGGTCCCCCAGTTGCTGCTCAATCACAATATTCATCATCCTTAACTACTGGCCATGCAGGCAGGAGATCATGCGAGCTGGAGTGCAACAACATTGGGGACAAGGGCCTGATCCTATGCATGTTTACTCAGGAAAGTCCACTGAATTCAGATTCCCAAGTAAATGGGCACAAGACTGCAGCCTCACCCTGTGCATGCTTATTCAGAAGCGAGTCCCGCTGAATTCAGCCTGAAGCATTCATTAATTCATTGCCACGCAAGCCTGCCCAAGGGTTCGGCCTAAAACGGGCTTTCACCACCCCGCTTCCCTAATAACACCAAATGCTCAGTGCATTATTTTATTCTCCTGTTTGTCTAGGTAATCTGAGCTGGATGATCACCTTATCCCACCACCATGTGGCCGCCTAGAATATTTCATTATTGCAGAGTGACAAAAATAGTTCTTAATTTTATTAATCATATGGATTGAATCCCTTCCCCTCAGACACAAGCACTGGGCATGAACTTAATCTGAAGTGACTGATTTAGCTTTAATGCTGCTTCTGTTTCCCACATTGATCCATCAGTGGAATAAATGACATGGATAATTGCTTTTTTTTTAGCAGGCTTTTCTGCTGCTATGGCTGAACCCACTGTTAAGCTTGTGCTTTTACAGAGCACTGTGCTATTTGTTGGCTCAATAATGGGGAGGGGAGAAGACTCTGGTGCACCATTGTGCCATCTTACTGCTCTGCGGATGTGCAAAGCTATTTGCAAAGCCCGGATAGCAAATATTGTACAAAGTCATATACAGCTCTAGATGCAGCAGCAGTAATTACATCTATAGATCAAAGGAACAATAGGGCTCAGCTGTTTTATGGGCCTCGGCAATTACAAAATTGACAACAGTAGCAAGCAATTGTAGAGCTGCCTCCATTGATGAAATTACATTAAATGACACTTTCATATGAAATCTCACATAGACGGGCCTTGCACCTTGGTCCCAGTTAAGAGAATTCCTACCAGACGCCAGAAGAAGCATTATATAGCATCCCCAGATCTGCTATAGCAGCCTTTACGAGGGAGACAAGGGTGGAGCTGTCGTCATCATGAACAAAACTGATTACATCCAAGAGGCCCACAGACAACTTTCCAATACTGCCTTTTACATGAAATTGGACTCAGACCCCACACAAGCATACAAAAAAGAACTGAACAAGATTATTAAGGAGCTACCCCTACACATCCAAGAACAGATCCTCACAAACACACCAGCGGAACCTCGGCCAGGAACTTTCTATCTTCTACCCAAAATACACAAACCAGGAAACCCAGGACGCCCCATCATCTCAGGTATTGGCACCATTACAGTGGGTGTTTCCGGCTATATGGACTCTGTTCTGAAACCATATGCTATCAGTGCTCCCAGCTACGTACGTGACACCACAGATTTTCTGAGGAAAATACAATATTTGAACAATCTTCCTAACAATACTATACTAGCCACTATGGATGTGGAATCTCTATATACCAACATCCCAACATCCCACACAATGATGGTTTACAAGCCATAAGGAACACCATTTCAGATAAAACCACAGCGGACTTTGCTACCAAACTCTGCCACTTTGTCCTTACCCACAACCACTTCAAATTTGGTGATGACCTGTTCCTCCAGATCAGCGGCACAGCCATGGGCACCCGCATGGCCCCACAGTATGCCAACATCTTCATGGCAGATTTAGAACAACGTTTCCTTAACTCCTACCCACTCAAACCTCTCCTGTACCTGCGATACATTGACGATATTTTTATTATCTGGACACATGGACAACAGACCCTGGAAACCTTCCACCAGACATTCAATGACTTTCACCCCACCATCAACCTAACAATGAACCAATCTATGCAAGAAATACATTTTTTGGACACTACTATAAAAATACAGGATGGACGTATAGACACCACCTTATACAGAAAACCAACTGACCGACAAACATATCTACATGCTTCTAGCTACCATCCCAAACATACCAAACAATCCATCGTATACAGCCAGGCCTTACGTTACAACCGCATCTGTTCCAACTCTACAGACAGAGAATCTCACCTAAGAGATCTACAGCAAACCTTTTTAGAACTAAAATATCCACCTGATGAAGTTAAACAACAGATCAACAGAGCCAGACAGATACCTAGAGAGAACCTGCTGCAAGACAGACCCAAAAAAGAAAATAACAGAACACCACTAGTCATCACATACAGCTCCCAAGCTAAAACAGTACAACGCATCATCAGAGATCTACAGCCTCTCCTGGACAATGACCGCTCCCTTTCTCAAGCTCTGGGAGGAAGACCTTTCATTGCCTACAGACAGCCACCCAATCTTAAACAACTCCTCACCCACAATAATACAACCACCAGACTTAACATGGACACTGGTACCAGAGCCTGCAATAAACCCAGATGCCAACTTTGCTGCCACATACACCCAGACAACACCATTACTGGCCCCAACAACATCCAACATACCATCTCAGGACTATTTAATTGCTCATCCTCTAACATTGTGTATGCCATCAAATGCCAACAGTGCCCTTCAGCTCTCTATATTGGACAAACAGGCCAAACCCTACGCCAAAGGATAAATGGACATAAATCTGACATCAGGAACCAGAAGACAGAAAAACCAGTAGGAGAACACTTCAATCTCCCAGGACATTCTATACAAGATCTCAAAGTAGCTGTCTTACTACAAAAGAATTTCAGAAATAGACTGGAAAGAGAAGTTGCTGAATTGCAACTTATCACCAAGCTCAAAACCATGGAGGGACCTGGTTTGAACAGAGATATCGGGTTCTTATCTCATTATACATGATAAGCGATCTTCAGCCATCTCAACCCTTGCTTTTTCATGCAAAACCATTTGCAGTCGTTTGCGGTCATCAACAGCTATCAGTCAGTCAATCACCCATTTCCACCACCCTTCTGAGTGATCCCCCCTCCCCCATCCCCACCCCTCCCCACCCCTTCTCTACATAAGTGCCTGGAAACTTCCATTTCACTGTATCTGAAGAAGTGTGCATGCACACGAAAGCTCATACCAAAATAAAAACTTAGTTGGTCTTTAAGGTGCTACTGAAGGAATTTTTTTATTTTACTTCGATCCAGACCAACACGGCTACCTACCTGTTAAAAATCTAGATAAACAGAAAAGGGCTCAAGACCTATGGGGAAAAAAACTTGCCTGGCATTGATTGAGCTCTAAAGCACCAAGTCAAACCTTTGCCATCAACTTATATTAGCATTTTTCAAGGCCACTGAGGGCCCCCTCCATACTGGGCTTGTATTTTTTTCTGGGGAGGAAGGTATTCTGCAACATGTCCTTGGAGCAGCTAGAGTGCTCCAGAGATGGATTTATACTGGACCATCCACACATTGTTCTACTTTGTTGGTTGCACACTGATGATTCCCCAACATTATCTCATTACTGCCATCTGGAGGGGCACTCTTGCATTATAGTGCAACAAAAGAGGAATTGCAAATAAACGGGAACATTGTGGTATAAAAGGTTACAGGATTTCAGCACCAGTGTACTAACTGAGAACAAAGCAGTAGGTCCGCCCTGAAACATTTGCAGGCGCAGGCAGTAGCAAAAGTGGGATCACATATAACCTCCCTGACACCATCATGAGCACAAATCGTCATGAGTGCACAATGGAAAAGATATTTGGAAGGGCCTTTGCTATGTCCATTTCTGTAAAATGGGGACAATCATACTGACTGAGACAATATATGTGTAAAGCCCTAGACATCTGCTAAATGTTATTTTAAGTGGTCTGACTTTTCCAACATTCAAAGTATATTATCGTTAAAAAGACAAGACTGTGATTTAGCCTGCTCAGCCTTAGCAGAGGAACATAACTGTGTCCTATACTACAGGAGATGGCTGAAGGAGAAGGGCATGGGCTCCACCCACTGTCTGCACAAGACCTCCGAGGGAACACACCAAGGTTATGTAGCCCTTAATAGGAAAAAAAAGCCCCCCACCCCTGGAGTATAAGATTAGAAGTCTGGAGCAGCCTTCCTGGTTGGCTGTTGGTGCTCACATTTGACTCTTGCAACATATCACAGGATCTTTCACTGCTTTCTGCTTTGAAAAATGTAGGTAGGCAACATTTCGTTGCTATCTTGCCATTTCTCCACTGCTTGCCGATGCAATTTGTTTAGTTGGCAAGATTTATATACAGCATAATCAACAAAAGGATAACTTGGAGGTGTTTGCTTAATATATTTATTTTAAAAATATCAACAAAAGCAAATGTTAAAAACACTAGACAAAGGGTTATCAAAGTATAGATTTAAAACCATGCATAAGCAGATTACATCCCTGTGCACATACATTAAAAGCACATGACACCCCCCCAAAAAAAAGAATTATGGGAAGTGTAGTTTGCCTCTCACAGAGTTAGATTTCAAGCACCCTTAGCAAAATACTTCCCAGGGGAAGCTGTGTACTTTAAATGTATAGTGTGTGCACAGCCAAAATATATGGGTGGTCTTGCCTAATCAAAAAGGGGTTTTAGCTGGAGTCGAGCCCAAAACAAGGAATAATTTCATCACATTGCCTAACTAACGTTATGCAATGTTAAGCTAAGCAGCAGTGGTATGGTGCAAGTTGTTAAAAGATATGCGTTCCAATAATTACCTCAAATGCAAATCAATTTGAGCTGTGCACTTGGGAGAAAACTGTGCCAATGTCACAGAGCTGGAGGTGCAGCTGTCAAGTCCCACCATTCAAGTGCTTAAGATTTCCCTGAAGTGAAGCAACAGCTGTATGCTAGGAGGCCTATGCAGCTTTTACAGCAGGATCGAGAAAACTTTAAAATTGTGATATTTTAATCTTCTGAAAGCTTATTTGTATAGTAACCTGGTGTTTGGGTTTGTTTGTTTAATATAAAAGTAAGTCTTGATGATATTTGCATTTTTGTAGGTACTTGCATATAAAAAAACCTGTAGCTCTCCTTTCTGCTACTGCCATTCTATTCTGAAATACAGCTGACTTTGGTTTTTAGTACATTTAGTTTTAGGAAGGTAGGAAATGGCTCCGTTTAAAGCAGGTCTGAATATACATCCATCTAGCCAATTTCAGGGGTTCAGCTTGAGGGTGGAGAGGGGGGCAGGATGACAGATGTATGCCCCACCCCAAACATCCTCACACATACGAGCTCAACTTCAGACCTACCTGCGCTGGGCATGAAAGCATGAAGGGGCCTTGTAAGTAAGTTCAACTCAACACCCTTAGAAGTATTCTTTCACTGGGTTCCCAGTTACAGGAAGACTTCCAAGCATGAGCACACATTTGGGCAATAATTGAGGATTCTGTCTTACTTGCCAATTCCCAATTTTGTTTTGTTTTTTTACTTATGGTATCCAAAGCCACCAGTCTCCATTCTCCAAATCTATACAGGGCAAATAGGCAGTTACTTCTATCTTTGCAAAATGTTTTCATGGTAACTCTTTCATGCTGTACCTCATGAAGCAAATTAAAAATGCTGCACTCATTGCATCTTCTCATTTTACGAAAATCAAGTGGCAAAACAAGATGCCCCAATACATACATGCCCTATCTGGAAATGTAGTGATAGCAAAAGAAGGAAAAAGGCCTATCTAGTTCAGCCCTGCTGTCTGGAGGCCAGTCACGCGTCTTGGGGAAGCCACAAGCAGGAAATGTATCACAATAGGCCTTTCTTGTGGTTGCCTCCCAGCATCAGGTATCCAGGGGCATATTACCTCTGAACTTAGAGATACAATACAGAAGTAAAATAAAATTATATGGTTACGGACCCAGTAAGAGCTTGGAGACACCATATACCCATCATGAGCTGACAGCCTTATTCTTGTCAGATTCCGTTTCAAAGCTATACAGGTCACTGTCTGTCACTTTATTCTGTGGTAGCAAATTCCAGTTTGCTTGTTTATTTAAGGGAGGCGTATTTCCTTTGATCTAGTCTGAAACTTCAACCATTCAGCCACACTGGGTGACCCTGAGTTCTGCTATCATAACAAACGGGGGGGGGGGACTCTTTAAAGTCAGCAGGGAACATTGTACATTTTTGTGCCATCATCGACACATACAATCGGTGGAGCTGCTTGTTTGTGGCCAACGCTGCTCAAGTGCTTGTCCTTGTAGCCACACAGATGGGAATATGGCATTTCTTCACAGCCAGCGCTCATGACCTTCTACAGCGCAGGTGGAGAGCTGTGTTTCTTTGGCTAAGAGCGTTGCCTCTGTGCTGTGCAACAGAGTCCAAGAACAGGGGCTGCCAACTGTAGGACGGTACCAAGACCAGGGAAACGCAGGAGGAACTATATCTATGCAGGTCGTAGGAACATAGGAAGCTGTCTTCTACCAAGTCAGTTCACTTGGGTCTATCACCTTGGGTGCCCAGATATACCTAAACTACAACTCCCATCATCCCTGACAATTGGGTAAGCTCACTGGGGATGATGGCAGTTGCAGTCCAACAATATCTGGGGATCCAAGATTGAAGAACACCAATTCTTGCTTAGCAAAATTTTAGTAGTAGCAATAGTAGTAGTAGTAGTAGTAGTAGTAGTAATAATAATAATAATAATAATAATAATACGTTATTACTTGTATTCCACCCATTGCCCCAATTACTCTTGGCAGCTTCCAACAACATTAATTAAAAACCCAGCAAGACATTCATCATTAAAAGCCTCCCAATACTTGCACAGGCTGGCAGCAGTTCTCCTGGAGATGCAATTCATTGAGTCTGCAGCTTTCTGCATGCAAGGCACATGCTCTACCACTGAGCTGCAGCCCGTTGTCAAGTCATACTTGGGCATTGTAAGCCACACAAACGCCAGTGATTTTAGATCAAAGTTACACAATAACCTAGGGCTCAAGAAATGCAATGTGCTGGATGAGAAACAGAAAGTTGTAGCCATTTGTCACCGAAAGGCTCCAGCAAGAAAAGATCCAAGTCATTTAAGGACAGATACATTCATGGAAAAAAATGGGAGTATAAGAAACCAAAGATTAATCAATGCCCAGTTTACTCTTATCTAGATCACATCATTGGATGTTAGAGTCAAGCAGACCTGGAATCCTCTACCTCTGCAGCTGAATTCACATCTCCAGCATAGAATGGGGAAAAGCCCAAGTGTCATGTTTGATTATGAAAGACAACCATTATCATGTATATTTCAGATTATTTATGATGTACTTCACTTTGCACTTACATTAGGGCTCAAGTGTGCACACACATACATTTTAATCTTCAATTTAGAACCCCAAGTGTGATTCGCGCTATATCTTTTTTTCGTCCACACAAGCTGTCCAAAATTCTACAAATGCACACTCAGACGGACTGACATAATGGATTAATGGGCCAAATTAGACGCAGATTTATTAGGGTTTTTTGTTTGTTTGTTTGTTTTACTAATTAGAATCTACAGGCTTTGAAAAACTGTGGAAGAGGCGCTCTGAGAGAAAGTGTTGAATCCTTTCCCTGTTGTAAATCCCCCACCGCCAGCTGCTACCGGTACTAGCCCAACTGGGATGGATGAGAGAGACCAGAAAGAGCATCTTTATCTGTCTTCCCTTCCCTTCCCTTCCCCTCCCATCCCATCCTCTCTCCAAAGGAGCAAACATGGAAAATCTGGATCACAGATTTGGGCCGGCTGTGCACAGTCCACTTTTATAGTATGCAGCAATTCTGGTGATTTAGTCTGTTAAAGAATCTGCGGCTGCTTTTAACATAACTTTTTAAGGACTTGTAAGCATAGCCTTGCAAAATACACAATGAATCGAACTGATCTGGTTAAGAAGGCACCTAATCATCTATGCAGCACATGTTTACAGGTTTTCTGCTCAAAATTCATTTTTTTTCTATTTAGGGTGAGATTTGGTATTCAGAGTACCTAAGCTATCACTAATAATATATACGGTAAGAAGAATAAGAAGATTCATCATCATATTTCATCATCATCTAGTACAAGTGATTAGGAGAATGGTTAGAAACAGGTGCACAGCAGGTCTTAGAGCATCTGATGACTGCTAGGAAGTTAGTCAGTATGTCATGGGGTGGAAATCACCAGAGCCCCATCAGCAGCTACTATTTCCCCCTAAGTCTTGCCATTTAATTCTCGTTGCTTCACTAAGTTTGGGAATAGTAGTAGTAGTACCCTGCCCATCTGATTGGGTTGCCCTAGCCACTCTGGGCAGGGACCACTGAAACAAGCTATAGTTGGCTTTAGTTTAGAAAAAACACACCATGATCCGTACATCAGCTATTAAGGTACCATAGCTCTATTTCATTCTATTGTGTAGAGATATTTTAAGCTTGGAGTGGCGTACCTCTGCACATTCAAGTAAGGCAGAGGAAGGAGAGATGCTTCCTTACAAGGGACTTTTTTAAATCATCAAACGATTCTCCAAACTCATTAAGAAACTTCTTTTCGACAGTAAAATACAACCACATTTAATGCAGATATGTGGCAGCAACATTAGTCTAAATACAACAATGGAGCTCAAGAGTGAACGTAATGAGCAAGTTTGTGTAATGAAAGTGGGAGGATTTAAGTAGGCAGCCGAAAAGAATAAGTTTGAAAATTAATTCCTGAAATTAATTCAATTACTTAGCATGTATTGTGGTTTAATCCACAAAAGTTTTAATATAAGCAATGGAGGGGAGAGACTGAACGAAGGCATAAAAGCGGTAAATGACTTGCCAAGCAACACACACCCTGAATGGATTGATATGGCTGTGGCCCCACTGCACCCCAATTTAGGAAACAGCCCAAGACATTTAGAAAATTACAATAGACCCTCTTATGTGGATGAAGATGTAGGCTAAACCATTGTTAATCTGCTGCCCTTTAATGGTTTCCAAAATCTGTTTTTTGACACAGGCAGCCTGCCTGATGTTAAGGCCAGTCGTGCACCAATTGTGTTTGACCAGATGAGCTACTTGGCCACGTTGGGAACATCTGATGCGCATGATTCACCACTTCACTGTCTATTGCCACAGAATGAGTGAGGACGTAAAGAAGACAGCCCACGCCCTGCAGTTCATACAAACTGTTTCATTGTAGGAAATGGCCTTCAAATATGTTGCTTTTATCATCATGTGAAAGTATTATTGGGTGGGAAAGTTTGCATGCTGAGAACTCGCTTAATGATTACCAGAGAACTAGTGATGTGAATTCAGCCCCAAGTCATTGCTGACCTACACTTGGCACCATTTAAACTCTACTGAAATCAGCTGAGCTATGCTCCAAAGAGATGTGACCTAAGCACTGAAGCAAAGGATTGCTTGCAGTCCAGAAACTACCTCTTTTTTTCAGCGCTAGAGGTAGAAACTACCTCTTTTTTGCTTGAATCGCCAACTAATGATTGCTTAAAGGAACAGGACATGGGACTTTCAACTGAGCTGGATGAGCAAACAGCAGCTGGATGATGTCAGTTTTCCTGGAAGCCTCGTGGTAAAAAAAACAAAAAACAAAACAAAAAACCAGACAGAAGAATGTGTTGGGGAAAACCCACTGTAGGGAAAGGATCCAGGAAGCAAAATTATAAATGGCTAACAATGAAGCACATTGTTTCAGTGGACACACCTCACTCTTAGGCAAGTCACATGAATTTCAGTTACTTTGGAAGTGTTCATTTGTTCTGAACACTTGCAGCCGCTACACAACCTCCTACCCCGATCCTAAAACTTTTCTCGCTGCAAGGATGTCAACCATATTAGTGAAACAGGTTTTCTAGAAAGCGCAGGCAGCACCCTGCCCGAAATGATTAAGGAAGCTGTTGCAAGGTTAAGACAAGTTCCCAGCAATGTCAGAATTTGCATGCAGATAATCAAGAGAAATTTGAATTTTTTTTACTGTACATAAGGGTTTGAAAAGAAGCCTTTAGTACATTAAAAAAGGCCTTTAAGATAGTAATGCTGAGCACGCTTAGCTAGAAGCCCAACCGCAAAAATGTCTGCCTACATTTTGAGCAGCCTAAAATCAGCAATAATTTTACATTAATAAATCAAGTGCAAAATACATCACAAATCAGTATATCAGATAAATACATTGACAGAAATGACTCACCCCTCAGTGAAAGCCTGAGTCAATGGATGAGTTTTAAGCAGGCGTCTAAATGCTTATACCAGTGTTCTTCAACCTCAGGTCTCCGGGTGATGGATTAAAACTCCCACCATATCCACCCATCATAGCCAAAGGTCAGGAACGAAGGTGGTTGAAGTTCTGCAACATCTAGATACACTAGCCTATAATGTAGGCACCTTCCTAACGTTCATTGGTAGAATATTCCAAAAGGCAGGAGCCACCACACTAAAACATCTAAACAGACATGTATAGGATTGCACTGTAAGTGTTAGGAGAGTTTGCCAAAGAATGTGTAGGTTGATTCTGAGCACAATCCCCTCCCTGGCTGTAGCTCTCCAGATTGTTTTCTGGCCCATGTAACCATGTTTAGAACAAAACGACGATGCTAATCCACTTTTTAAAAACTTTTTTAAAAAAGAAAAAGGCCTGATCAGCCAGACTACCCTGATCTCACCAGCAATGAAGAATCTTTCCTCCATGTTTACAGCCCATGCAACCTCAAATAAAGCACAGGCGACCATGCAACAGGTTGGCCTGCCCCCCACTTCATGCAAGGCATCAAGGCCTCCAGTTGCCAGGGCAAAAGGGCTGTACCACACCCTCACAACAATGCTGGGCTTTGGCTCATTACTGGAGCAGTGGGTGGGTGGCGGGCATCTGCCATGACCTGCCTTTTTCAGCCAGCTACTCTAGAGAAGGTGAAACTATGCAGCTGATGGGGAACCAAAAGGGAGCAATCAATAGACCCCTCCCTCACTGCTTTCAAACAAGCAGTGTGGACTCAGATAGGAGGAAAAAATAGCAGCAAGCTCAAGTGAGTTTAATGACATGTCTCTCTCACGTAAGGGCATACCCAAGATCGAAATGTTGCAACGCAACGCTCTGCATGTTTGCTGAAAATCAAATCCCACTGACTCGCAAGTGAGTTTCTGTAAGATTGCAGGTTTAATGTGTGTTGCTGAAGAAAGAGCAAGGAGTTTCTCAACAGAGCCCAAGGTTATCTTGGACACAGCGGGAGGGATGCTACAATGTTACATTCATTATCCTCCACAGCTACAGATGCACATTTCATGGTTCTGCTGACAAATCCCAAACAAATCAGCCCAGGCAATGCTTCAGAGTCTCTACTTATGTGCCTATCTGTGAAGTCAATTTAGTTGACGAGCACAAGAGACAGGATCACTTCTGCAGCGGCTCCCCAACTGTGTGGAACCCTCCCCCTCAAAGGTATACATGGCTTTTATGCTGCAGATAATTGTTTAATAATAATAAGCAGCTTTTAAAACATCTTTTTCAAGCTGTATTTTGCTAATTGCTTTTTCTGCAGAATATGTTACAAAATATAGTTGTTCAGTTGTTTTATTAGTCTCTGCGACTGTTTCAACTGACCTTTATAATAATTTTGATTTGATTTTAGACCATTGTATTTACTGTTTTTTATTGTCATGAACTGATCTGGATGGGCTATGTCCAAAAATGTAACATATAAATTTTATAAAGAAAGAAAATGAGCAACATTCTTTATTAGTAGGCATTGATGTTTCAACTTTGCTGGACACTGTTCGAAAAAGGACGCTACAATTAACTGGGCAGTTCCCCAAATCCTTTTTGTAGAGAGATCTAAGACCCTCAATGGAGAGGCCCCACCTTTGACTCTGCATTATTTTTGTCCACTCACCCATTCTTTAACAGTTTTTTGTTTGAAATCTTAACTGCAGAATGACTGCTAAATGTTAGAACTATGTGGGGTTCCCCTCTCTCTGTGTATAGTTTATTGTCCTAATATTTTAGTAGCCGAACATACACGGCTTTTATCTTTTCTTGATAATATGCAAAATAATTAATATGTCTATTTTATTTACAAACCTACAATTTATTAGTAAGTGAATTTGAATTATTCTATGTACCAACTGACTAAGCATGACAATAAATTAAAATGTGTTTAATCAGGTTAACAGCTGTATTTAAAACCCATTAGAGACTAATGAGGCTTGTGCACAAAAGGCATGTCAGCTCAAGCTACAACCCCTTCACTCTGAATGGGAGAGATCTAGGATCTATTCTGTAGACAAGTTCCTGGGATAAGGCATTCAACTCAAAGGGGAATACAGTGTGATTTAATTCTGAACAGACTGCATAGGATTGCTCTGAGTTTATTGGTAAAGGTAAAGGGTCGTGACCGACTCTGGGGTTGCGGCGCTCATCTCGCGTTATTGGCCAAGGCAGCTGGCGTACAGCTTCCAGGTCATGTGGCCAGCATGACAAAGCCGCTTCTGGCGAACCAAAGCAGCACATGGAAATGCCGTTCACCTTCCCGCTGTAGAGGTACCTATTTATCTACTTGCACTTTGTCGTGCTTTCGAACTACTAGGTTGGCAGGAGCAGGGACTGAGCAATGGGAGCTCACCCCGTCGCAGGGATTCGAACCGCCGACCTTCTGATCGGCAAGCCCTAGGCTCTGTGGTTTAACCTTTAAATCAATGAGGTCTGAAAAATGCTTGACTGGACAGTGGCATAATTTTTGAGGGCTCATTGCTAAACCAGCTCCTTTATACTAACAAGGTAACTAACCCTGAAGATAGTTCAGTACTCTGTGTAAAGTAGGCAGTTTGCACAATAGTTTGACAACCCTGATCTGAAGCCTATGAAAGGGAAAAGGCACCATCAGCCTTACTGATTGCTTACAGTTTTGCAACACTGCATTTTCACCCCAGATTTTTGCTTTCCAATACATCCACCACGTTCAATCCAAGTCCTTTGGCCTAACATACTAGAAGCTTGTGAATAATTTTTTATTAATACTTTTTATTTCCTTTTCTTTTTTTACAAAAAAGTGTTGTGTAATAAATCTTAGACACAAAATGCAATATGACTGCATTTATACAGACAGATCTGTAACATTCTATGCAACATGAGATACATAATGTAAAAAAAAGTACAAAATCAGATTTGCCTAGAATAAAAAAGAAAATCAAATAAATTTAATAGGTACCAACAATGGAAGAATCTGGAATTACAGTAGCATGCATATCTCTAGTCATATTTGATTTTTCTTTCAGCTTTGACTGGAGTAATGTGTGTTCTACCACGCCAATTCGTATGTCCATCTGAATAGTTTCTTGCTTCAGTTTGGTTAAAGCTTGTTTAATTTTGACTAAGGGAGCTGTTAAAAAAGAAAATGCAAAACAGTACAGTTTCCTGTTAGCTTTCCACACAATGAAAGGTATTGTTTTTTCTTCCTAATTTGCTCTCTTTGCTAATCGGGAGAGAGACTTAAATGAACAAAAGAATGACAATACTCTGGAGGCATGATTTTATGGATTCATAATTTCACATAGAAGCTATATTAAAATGAGGTTATCACATTTTTGACATTTTGGATCTCAAAACGTGCATTAAAGGGTACATACATTTTTTTAACATAGTTATAATGACAGAATTACATTTTGCACTGGGGAAGGAATATATCTTCTACAGATTTATTTTTCTGTACACGCTAGTACAGATTCAATCAGTTTCTCAGAGTACCAGATGCAGCAGCCTTACAAATCCTGAGGCTAAAGCTATACACAAGACGTTTCCCCCCCCAAGAATGTGATGCAAGCCCAGGTAAGGGTTTAGGCTTATGCGGATTTTAAAATGGAATTAAGCCACAACTGACAAGTCCTATATGCTTTATCTTTTTACCAGCTGTGAGCATACCTCTCGCCATATGAATGATAGAAAATGCTCAATTAATCACTCCCTGTCTTCACAAAGGCCCCAGCACAGGGTTTCACGGCCCAACAGGGCAGGAAATCTTTTGCAAACCTGCCATTCTGGGTTTGTTGCTCTGCATTAAGAGTTTTTGCTTATTATGCTGCTCAGAAGGTGGGAGTTTTGTCTGAGGAAGAACCTGAAAGGCGAGCTTACCTCCATCAGTCATACTGCTTCCCTTTTCTTCCATTTCCTGCTTTATCTTCTCTAATTCTTCAGTTATCTTAAGAGAAACATAAGCAATGAATCATTTGCAAAATCTAGAACACTTTGAAACCAAAGATATCTCCACTGGTTTTACAAGGAACAACCTGGATTTAAGCACTCACAGAGACATAAAAAGGTGAGAGATGGGAGGGTTCATTGTTCTCTGTGTTAAGACAGGCATAGGCAAACTCCGACCCTCCAGATGTTTTGAGACTACAATTCCCATCATCCCTGACCACTGGTCCTGTTAGCCAGGGATGATGGGAACTGTAGTTCCAAAACAGCTGGAGGGCCGGAGTTTGTCTATGCCTGGGTTAAGATGTAATTGTGACAGAGGGCCCTTTATTCTTCTCTTCTTATGTTTCCATTTCTCTACTGTCTTCCTTTTCTTCTTGTTTTTTTTTCCTTTTCTTATTTTTCTTCTCTAGATTATTTTGGCTTTTATTGTATTTTATATTGAAAACTTTTAATAAAAATTGATAATATTTTTAAAAAAGGTTTCCCGCGATGCCACTACCCTAATTTTTTTAGTCTCATGGCTTTTGTAAAAGGAAGATTCCCATGCAGATTTTAATACTATCAGCCTCAGAATAATTTAAATACAAGCCAAAAGTAAAGTGACCAAATACCATCATTGTGCATGGATAGCCCAGTGGGCTAGAGTGTGGTGCTGATAATGCCAAGGTTTCAGGTTCAATCCCTGTATGAGGAAGCTGCATATTCATAGCATGCGGGGGGGGGGGGCGCTAGATGATTCTCAGGGAACCTGCCAACTCCGCAATTCAATGATTATGATTGATTAATCTCTCTAGGATACTAGGATTAATCTCTCTAGGAAAGATGGAGGGCACTAGGAGAAGGGGACGACAGAGTACAAGATGGTTGGACAGTGTTCTCGAAGCTACGAACATGAGTTTGACCAAACTACGGGAGGCAGTGCAAGACAGGAGTGCCTGGCGTGCTATGGTCCATGGGGTCACGAAGAGTCGGACACGACTAAACGACTAAACAACAACAGGATACTAGTTGCTGATTGTTAAGTGCATGTCTGAAATGAAGAATGGCTAAATAATATATAATTATTAAATATGTTAAATAATAAAAAATAATAATTTATTATTTATACCCCGTCCATCTGGCTGGGCTTCCCCTGCCACTCTGGGCGGCTTCCAACAAACATTAAAATAAATCAAATATCACAGATTAAAAACTTCCCTAAACAAGGCTGCCTTTAGGTACTTTCTAAATGTCAGGTAGTTGTTTATCTCTCTGACCTCTGATGGGAGGGTGTTCCACAGGGCGGGTGCCACTACCGAGAAGGCCCTCGGCGCTGGACCTCAGTGTCCGGGCAGAACGATAGGGGTGGACGCTCCTTCAGGTATACTGGACCGAGGCCGTTTAGGGCTTTAAAGGTCAGCACCAACACTTTGAATTGTGCTCGGAAACATACTGGGAGTCAATGTAGGTCTTTCAAGACCGGTGTTATGTGGTCTTGGCAGCCGCTCCCAGTCACCAGTCTAGCTGCCGCATTCTGGATTAGTTGTAGTTTCCGGGTCACTTTCAAAGGTAGTCCCACATAGAGCGCATTGCAGTAATCCAAGCAGGAGATAACCAGAGCATGCACCACTCTGGTGAGGCAGTCCACAGGCAGGTAGGGTCTCAGCCTGCGTACTAGATGGAGCTGATAAGACAGCTGCCCTGGACACAGAATTGATCTGCGCCTCCATGGACAGCTGTGAGTCCAAAATGACTCCCAGGCCGCGCACCTGGTCCCTCAGGAGCACAGTTATCCCATTCAAGACCAGGGAGTCCTCCACGCCTGCCCGCCTCCTGTCCCCCACAAACAGTACTTCTGTCTTGTCAGGATTCAATCTCAATCTGTTAGCCGCCATCCATCCTCCAACCGCCTCCAGGCACTCACACAGGACCTTCACCGCCTTCACTGGTTCTGATTTGAAAGAGAGGTAGAGCTGGGTATCATCTGCATACTGATGAACACCCAGCCCAAACCCCCTCCCAGCGGCCACATGTAGATGTTAAAAAGCATGGGGGAGAGGACAGAACCCTGAGGCACCCCACAAGTGAGAGCCCAGGGGTCTGAACTCTCATCCCCCACCACCACTTTCTGAACATGGCCCAGGGGGAAGGAGCGGAACCACTGTATGACAGTGCCCCCAGTTCCCAACACCTCTAGACGGTCCAGAAGGATGTTATGGTCGATGGTGTCAGAAGCCGCTGAGAGATCCAGCAGAACTAGGAAACAGCTCTCACCTTTGTCCCTAGCCCGCCGAAGATCATCAACCAGTGTGACCAAGGCAGTTTCAGTTCCATGATGAGGCCTGAATCCCGACTGGAAGGGATCCAAGTGGTCTGCTTCTTCCAGGCGTGCCTGGAGTTGTTCAGCCACCACTCACTCAATCACCTCACCCAAGAATGGTAAATTTGAGACTGGGCGATAATTAGCTATATTTGTCGGGTCTAAAGATGTCTTTTTAAGAAACGGTTTAATGACCGCCTCTTTCAGCTGGTCTGGGAAGACTCCCTCACAGAGGGAAGCATTCACCACCCCGCAGAGCCCATCGCCCAGCCCTTCCCGGATCACTTTTATTAGCCAGGATGGGCAAGGGTCAAGGAGACAGGTGGTCGGTTTCACTCGTCCAAGCAGCCTGTCCACATCCTCGAAGGTAACAGATTGGAATTGATCCCATAGAACATGACTAGACAGGGCTCTGGCACTCTCCCGCCCTGGGCCCTGCTCCCACGGTGGTGTCTACCTCTTTCCGAATCTGAGCGACTTTATCTGCAAAAAACTTTGCAAAAGCATTGCAGGAGATCTTGGGGTCCTTACCAGGCCCCGATGACAAAGGTGGTTCTGATAGATTCCAAACCACCTGGAACAGTCTCCTGCTGCTGTTTTCTGCATATGCAATGGAAAAAGTGAAGAAGGTCCTCTTTGCCGTCGCCTGCCACTTGGTAGGCTCGAAGTTGAGCTCTAGCCCGTGTCCGGTCTGACTCAGAACGAGTTTTCCGCCACCGACGCTCTAACCGTCTCAACGACTGTTTCATCACCCTGAGCTCCAGGGAAAACCTCCGGGCTCCATGCAATCGGAGAGGGCGCTTCGGAGCCAGACAATCAATAGCCCTGGTTAACTCCACATTCCAGCGGGCCACCAGAGAATCAGCTGAAAGACCATCAGCAAGGGATAAAACATCCCCAACCACTCTCTGGAAGCCAATTGGATCCATTAAGTAGCGGGGGTGGACCATCCAAATCGGTACCACCTCCCAGCAGAGAGGAAGGGTCGCGGAGAAGTCCAGTTGCACCAGGAAGTGATCTGACCATGGCACTTCTTTTGTTTCGCTTTTACTTAGTGTCAGATCCCCAACATCCATAGAGGTAGCCTCTATGTAGCCTCAGGATTAGTATCATTTTGCCATATTAATTCTATATCAAAGTTTGCATAACTGAAGTGGATCTATCCAGGATTCTGTTAAAAGTGAACTAAACTTGGTGGAAGTTGCCCTCCCAGCCATGCGAGAAGTGGGGAAGGGAATGGGAGAGCACAAGGTTTCTCCTGGGCTTGTTTGGGCTGCCCATGTATTGGAAAACACAGCCAAAGAGAGGAGGTTATTTGGCTTTTACAAGGGCATTTTGCTTTATGAGACACAAAACGCTAATAGATATTTTTTCTGAACTTCTGCCCTCCTGTGAAAAGGGTCATTTTCCATCCTCACATTTTGTGGAAAAAAACCTCAATGTGTGCATTAAGCTAAATGAACTAACAAATTATTCTCAGCCCAAACTGATCACTTTGAAAGATATTGTTGCCAGTGATGTGTGTTTACTCAATACTATCCCAGTTGGATTTGTTTCATATACAGCCAAGTTTTTCATTTACTCATTCCATGATGGTTACAGGCAAGGGCAGAAAAGAAAATATAAATGTTCACGAAATCATGACAGTAGTGCAACCAAACCATTATTTTGCAGTTAACTGGAGGTCTTGAATTGGATTCTGTTACTTTAATTACCTGCTCTTACAGGAGCCCTGGTTAAATGAAGGCTTCATACCTATTATTTCTTTATTGTGCCAGGACTGGCATGCAGCCAAGATGAATATGCATGCTTTTTCACTTTTCCATCCGGTATCATCAAGAATGCAAAATGGATTAAGGGAACAAATTCCATTAACTGTGATTTGGTGCAGATGAAAACACTCATCTGTGGCCCATCTTGTCATACAAAGTTATGCACTCCTGTCATTTAATATTAGTCATCTCATAAAAATGAAGATTAAAGCTTAGTGCTTATAAAAAAGTAATTTGAAAAGGAATGGTAACTCATTCAGCCTGAAAAACTTTACGGAAGTCAGCAAAGCAAACCACTTAACTAAGGAGTTAAGTGATATTACCTCAAATGAGAGAAATGCCTGATGAACTAGATTGATTAAGTCTTTGCTCTCAGTTTGTTTACGATTTCTAAAATACCAAGTCTGTGTCCTTACTTGGGAGTAAGCCTTAGAACTACTAATTGCATCACAAGCGTACTAGATGAAGATTGAAATGCTTGTCTTGTCATTATTTTCAGATTTTCAGATTCTGGAGAGAAAACACACACAAAACATCTGGACTGTAAAATACCACTGAGAAAAGTTCTACCTCAGAAAGAATTCTAGCCCGCTCTGTTACTCCTCCACTTCCTTGTTGATATTTCTCTTTGGCCTGTGAATAAAAGGAAAAAAACTTTTTTAACCTTGAGAGAAAAATGAAGAACCCCTGCAATATGTCCTATTCCACACAAGCAACTTAAATGAAAGACTTGTACGATCTGATCTATAATCAAAAGGCCATGAGAGCAACCTAGAGAATTCTTTATGTTTACATCATTAATAGCACATGAGTAAAAGTCACAGCTTGAGCTTTAACAGTAGAAACCTAGAGTTAATGGTGAAAGAGGCAACACTACAGCCTCTTAACAGCAATCCAAGACTACAGAAAAACAAAGATAGTCCGCTTGTTACCTCACTCAGAAGTGCCTGTGCAGAACGATACTCTTGAACCAAATGCTCCAGCTGGTTGTTGATATACTTTTCTCGACTGCTCACTTTTTCCAGAGTTCTGCTTATTTCATTGTGAAGTTTGTCGAGGTAACCCTGTCAGAGTTTGAAACAGGTCAATTCTCACTGAAGGCTGGCAAGGATATAAAAATCTACTCAAGAGCTTGGGCATGCCCAGTAGGACTTCAGACTCTCTTTTCCATTGACCATCAGGTTCTGATCCCATATGCAAGCAAACTTTTGGAAGTTCTCTCACTTTCAAAACCAGCTTGCATAGCTCTTTGGACCATGCCAATGCATTACTGAAGTAACATAGAGAGTTGGCGGGGAAAATATTTCAACTGCTCCTCCAAAACTAGATCCAAAGTTCTTAAGCAACAGCACTTCTGTTGCAATTCAAGCTTGCATGTACCCCAAACTTCCACTGTATAAGAGGAGTGACAGCTAACTGAGAAAATATAGCACAGGAGGAAACCAAATGCCTAGCAGCAGTTCATTTTACTAACTAGTGACTCAGAAGCACTTGAGACCGCACATACACACAAAGGGGAAGTTCTCCAATGAGAATCCCCTGAATGGTCACATACTCATAACCACCTCCATTGTATGTGAATTACTTATACGTATCAGAGACTCACCCTGGTATCTTTTAAAGCACATTCAATTCCATCTTGGTGCTGGTGCATTTGATCTACATGGATTCGCCAGTCCTGCAAGTTAAATAAAAAGGCTTTATACAAGTGATATGCAAGCTTGTGATTTACTTCAGACCTGTCAAATCATGGCTTAGCAAGTTTGTGGCACACTTGCAAAAGGTAGCATGATTCAACCTTTGGATTGGTGTCTTAAATATTATCTAAATATATGGGGCATCTTCTTTTTCCAAATAAACTTCTGAACATCACTGTGCAACTGTTGGATAGAAGCGAACACTGTCTGCAAATTGTTGTTTGTGACGATTCTTGTTCCAGAAATAATTGTGCTCTGAGCACTGACATTAATTCCAACTCCACTCCTTCTGATACAAGAAAAGAGGTTGAGATTGCATTTAATATACAATCAAACCCTTCATTGCAGCCTTCACTACAGAATAGTTCAAGTTTAGCACTAGCAGAATTTTAATCACTTTGAAACAACATACAATAGCAAGTACCAGCACCAAGAGATCTCTGAAGGGAAAAGGACTGGCCAAGAGGAACACACAGCAGGCAGCATAAGAGAAGCTCTCCCAGACATAGGAGATGGATGCATATGGACATAGAACTATGCTGTGTTGGAGATATCCAAATGTACTAGCTAGAGAAAAGGTGAGAGAAGAATAATAAAGGGGTTGCACAGCTTCTCTAAGAAGCCTCAATGTGTATTACAACACTTTAGTCTTACAACAAGTCATCACATTACGATAGAGACAGACTGCTAGTGCCTTCCATAGCTCAGTGGAAATATGAAGCTAGATTTCTTATCTCCAAGCCCAACACTCTAGTCGTTGTGCCACAGTAGATGAACTTGTGTGAAACACAAAAACAAGAAGCTTATACTTCTCTCAAACAGCAGATGAAGCGTATAAGTCTGTGTCTAAGCTGAATACTCGACTGTAAATAAAATTTCTCTATACTTAGGTAGAAGGCTAGGCTAAACCTAGAGATTTTTTGTATTTAGCAGCATCCAATCATGCTCGCACACCCCTGTACACCAACCCGCACTCCTAAGTGGGACAGGTCAGACACAGGTTGACCACCTCATGCCCCGTTTATGAAAACAAGGTCTCTCAGGAGGAAGCTGAGATTGAGGGAAATAATTCAAGGTAAAAAGGAATCATTGCAGGCTTGAGAAGAGGAATCCTTAAAGCAACAGGGAAGCTACAAGATTTTAGCAGATGTACTTGGGATAGAATGTGGAAGAAAGAAGAGCAAGACAAGAACTGTATTTGTTGAAAGACTGAGGTGAAATTAGAGAATAATCCTTTTAAAATCTGAAATTATAACTCTGCTGCTGTCATAGTTTTGTATAGACTGTAAGAAAATGTAAACTGATTTCAGCACTTTTCATTTGGTTATTTTATCTCTATTTTTTCTATCTACATTAGTTGAGATAACTGCAGCAACCATGAAAACGGTAGAGGTGCATGCTAAGAAGTAAGCTTGTATTTTTATATATTTGAGAAACAGCAGCAGTCACCTGGCATCATATGGGATATGAGAGGAGTATCTGAAGACAATCCCAAGGTTCTTATGCCTTCCAGACAGGATGTGGGGAGAAAGATGGAGGAAAACAATTTGGATAAGAAGAAGAGCTCCATCTTCAGAATGTTCAGATTGGAAAAACCCATCAAGGAATCATGAGTAAATGTTAGCAATATATTTAAACGTAGCTAGATAGAAGTGAAAAGTTACATGTAGGTGGATAAATGACGGTAATTAGACTCATGTATATGGATGAATACAGCCAGAGTGTTCGTGTTGAGGAAGGAGAGTAGAACCCTGACAGATTCCAATGAAGTCTACTAAGTGTGAACAGAAGAATACAGTCACACGTGTGTGTGTGTATAATACATGAACAGCAGAGCGATCAATACTACTAAAGACAGCTGAATCCAAAAAGAATACAGATGAAAAAGAGGCCCTTAGATTTGGCAGTAATAAAATCAACAGGAATCCCTGATGGTTTACATTTTGCTTCAAGCAAAACAGATGCTATAGGCAGAGAACTAGATGGAGACTGGAGGGCTACACCAGGAGAAAGCTGATATAGCAAAATGGGGACAGTAGAGCTCACCACAAAATGCAGAAGTCAAAAATGGTTTGATGCCAACTGTCCAACAGCTAGACTAATTTGGAGACAGCATCATTAAAAACTGCTCTCCTCAGGAGAGGCTTAACCAACATAAATCAGAACATCCAAGGCATGGGTAGTCAACGTTGTGCTCACCAGATGTGGACAACTCCCTTCATCTGTGATTAGTGGCTATGCTAGCTGAGATTAATGTGGTTTGTGGTCCACAACACCTGGAGATAACTACGTTAGCTACCCCAATCTATGTTTAAATAGTTGAGGGAATGCATTTAATGATGCCCTTCCAAAAACGATTTGTTTATACATCTGCACCACCTTCAATAGGATCATTACATCTAAAAACTGTGCAAACATGTTTACGCTGGGTTTCAAGTACTTTGCTTGTAGACACTAATCTATTTTAAGTGCTCAAATGTCAAGTAGCTTTAAAATAGCACTTCACATTTAACTGTGAAATTTTGCAGAAGAAAAGGCAACTAGGATCTCTAAATCAGATTTGGAAATGACTGTTTATGATCGTTTATAATGTGTTGATTACAGTCTAAGCCTTTAAAGACACATGTGAGGGAAGGTCATTTCAGGAATTTGGGTTACTGCATTAGGTCCTAGTCTGACACTACAAAGCACTGTCCTTACTCACCTTATTATCAGTTCTGATTGTGACTTTCAACTGTGGTAGTACCCGTTCCACTTCAAGGTTCCACTCAGCTGCATCTACTGTGGATTCTAAAATCTCTTCTTGCTTTGATTCAATCATATCCTATCAAGAAGTTTACATTATGCATTCATCAGCAAATGATGAAACTGCAAAATGCAGTAATACCAGAGAGAACACAAATTTCAAGATCTGCAGTGCCAGCACAAGCATTGAAGATGATGCATACCAACATTTAAATGATTACTAATTCACATTATTATTATTATTATTATTATTATTATTATTATTATTATTATTATTATTATCTGCCCATCTGATCGGATTGCCCTGACCACTCTGCGTGGCTCCCAACAAAGTATTTAAAACACAATAAAACCTCAAGCATTAAAAACCTCCTTGTACAGGGCTGCCTTCAGATGTCTCCTTTGCCACCACTTGTAAAAGCCATCAAATAATTAACACGAGGAAACTCCTGAAATTAGCTTTTGTATTACTTAAGCACAAATTATAATGCTAGTTTGATAAGTTAGCATGTGTATACTTGATTTGTAGGAAAGTAAACAAAAGAGTTATTACAATGATGTCTTTAAAGACTCTATGTGATGCATAATTCATTGTGCATTCTATAGCTATAGTCAAATTAAACGTTGACTGACATTGTTAACACAGTCAAGATGCAATTCATAACTACTACTGCAAACTTGTAGAATTTATGGTACATGGAATTGATGGTATATTGTAGAATTTATGGTATATGGTAGATGGACTAAGCTGTCATGTGTGCTTCCAACGATGCATTAAGTGAAACTCAAAGTGCAGGCTGAGGCTTTCCACATCTGCTAACGCTTGTGCTTCAAACACAAACACACACACACACACAGAGAGAGAGGGGGGGGGGAGGCAAATGGCTTGAAGAGTGTGGACATCCTTCAAAGGAGTGTGAAAAGCTGTAGAGCAATGCAGCAGCAACGGGCACCATGAATGAGCAGAAGTGTATTTTACTTGCACAACAGCACAATGTGAACTCAAGAGAAAGAACACTTACCGATTTGTAAGTTTGTGCCTTCAAAACATTCAGATCAATGTAGTTTTCTTCATTATCTGTCTCTTCTTCCTTAAGAACATAAAAAATATCGTTCAGCAAGAAATGCAGGATTGTGTTTTAAAAACAGTTTCTGAACTGCATCACAACCGTTGCCAAAGCAAAAAGGGTATTATGTACTGACCCTGGGATAGCTCAATCAGTACAGCATGAGACTTAATCACAGAGTTGTGGGGTCAAGCCCCACATTGGGCAAAAGGATTCTTGCATTGCAGTGCACTAGATGACACTCATGGTCCCTTCCAACTCAAAAATTCTGTGATTCTACTACCCATGGAGCTTGCGTTAAAATATCACTGGTGGTTGGCTCACATAATAAATTTTGCTCCATGTATGAGCAATTCTGGACACCCACTGTACATGTATTTAAATGAAAAAGGCAACATGGCAAGGAAACCGAGCAATCATGGATGCAGCAGGCAGAAATTCCTATGATTATGACAGCTGGAAATTTGCTGCCACATTAACATGAAGTGTTGCAAGCTATATCAGTCCTTTTCATTCTATATGCTAGCTTTCGGTTCATGCAAGCATGTGTCAGAGAATGGTTTGGGCTGCTAATATACAGTACAAAACATCTAGAGTATTGAACCCTTTGATTTGCAGCAATTTAAACTACAATTTTCACAATTGTTTAGGCAACAATTCTAGCCTACTCTGCGAGTTTCTAAAAGTCCCCCCCCCAGTGGCAACATGAAAAAAGGGGATCATCCAGAATGAACACTACCACCACACTCTGCTGCCATATGTAGAGAAGCCTAATTCATAGCTGCCAAGTTCTCCCTTTTTTAAAGGGAAATTCCATTATCCTGAATAGGCTTCCTCACGAGAAAAGGGAAACTTGGCAGCTATGCTAATTGGCTTTCTAAGTGACAAATCTACAGTACTGAGCATATATTAGATCAACAAAATATCCAGACTATACTGCTACTTTCTCAGACTGACTACTGAACACTTCTTAATTCAAGACAGTACTATTACAGAAAGAGCTAACAGTTCTCATAAGCATTTCATGTGGAACACAAAATTATTCCTTTACCTCATTTCCACTTCCTAAGAAAAGTGTTTTCACATTTAACAATAAAATTAATGTCAACAAAAAATTACCTATACCTACCGCAATTACTTCTTCGACTTTATTAAGGGTCAGTTCAGCATCATCTTCTGTTATTGCTTCTTCTTCTAGCTCCTCTGTTGGATATGTTGCCCTAAAACAATGAATGTAAGGCCTCTGAGAATGTTACAGCAGATATAGACAAACAGACAGAAAGACAATGTAAAAATGCAACTGTTTTGAACGCAATGCTAGGCAGTGATATGGGATAGACAATCTTCTGCTGCTATATTTTTCTGTGGAAAGTTTCTAAAAATGCATTGTTTCATAAAATGAATTTGAAAAATATGAGATCCATCAAATTGGGCAATTTAAAAGTTGTAATTAAGTTTTTCAGATGTTTATGCCTAGGAAGCATCTATGCAAATACAATAAACATAAATGTATAGCTTTTTGAGTGTGCTAAAATTAGTATGTTAATAGTTTCAGTGCTTTAATTTCTTTTGCTTAGAAATCTAAATAATGTAAGGAAAGTGTATGCTATTGAATGGCTATTCCTTAATTTTTTTATAAGCATTCCGGGGGGGGGGGGATTTCCAAGCAAATCATTGAGTTGATTTGAATATAATGTTTAAACTAAATTGGTTTCTTCTCTTAATCAAAGACTTCAGTTCAAATACGTTGGGCTATTGTAAAGCTCTCTGAGATATTTATGCAGAATGTAAAATTAACATAATATGCTATAGCTTTATATTAATTATAAGCCAAACACGCCAGTCAAGCAACGCTAACTCCCAATCCATGTTGCCAGTGTGTGTGTGTGTGTGTGTGTGTGTGTGTGTGTGTTAGGATGTGGAGGTTTGCCCTTAGCTATCTCTGCTGGGCTTGTTTGTGTGTCTGTGTGTGTGTGTGCGTGTGTGTGTGTGCGCGCACACATGCTCCCCCAGTGCACAGGGTCTCCTGCATTCATTAAAAGCACAGGCTGCTGACAGGCAACTACTGGTGTAAGGGCCTGAAACAGGCTGTGAGGGGGTAGAGCAGAGCCAGCCATGGATCTGCTGGATCATAAGCTACTCCAGTCCTATCTGCTGCATCAGCCTAGAATTGGTGAAGCAAAATCTGGGTAAAATACTCCCCTCTTTGCACTCTGGCTGGTGGTAGCAACAGGGCTTTGGATGCAGCTGTGGGTCTGCCACTCCTTACAGCCCACTGTTCTCCGGTCAGGAGTATTGCTTCCTAAATCATATCCTGATTTAGAGCATTGGGAAGCCCTTTAAAAACACACACACACACGCCTACCTGCCTGCTTGCTTGCTGCTGGCCTACTGCTCTTTGGGCCATGGTCTCAAACCAGGACCTTTCAAAGCCCGAGTCCTCCAACCACAGCAGTTCTGAGGAAGAGACTGATTTATTCCCATGTAGGTCTGTTTACACCAGAGCCTTCCTTAGCCCCGATAAGAGACCTTTGCCACCAGATTTGGATGGCTAGACTATAGATTTCCATGGGGATCAAGAGTGTCTTGGGAGATAACCACAGCTGGAAATTCTGTTACCCCAAAGGAAAGATCGGCTGCAGCAAAAGGCACCAATCTTGTAACTAGCCAGTAGGCAGCACTCAGGGATGGGGTGGGGTGGAGCCTCCAGTCAATGACTACCTAGCCCTGCTGTAAAAACCCAGCCAGTTGCTTCAGGATATCAGTGAAACAGCTTGGAGGTTTTGGCTTCACTGGCAAGAGCACCATCCATGATCTTGAACCCACACTTTGGATTAACTCCAAGGTGGCTTTGGAACAGGAGACTACTGACCTTACCTTGCTTAGGCCATCACATTTGTGGTGGGTTTTCCTTTTAGAATACCAGTGATTAACTTTAAAAGGGAAACAAAAGCAGCTAGTTTGAAATCCGCATATAAATATTTCTATGCAATGCTCAACAGTGCTCCTTTGCTATGAGTCATTGCTATTTTGAGAGGTGACAGAGACACCTGTTGTGGGGAAAAAAATCCAGCCCATGTCATGTTAATTTTCATCAAATTCAAGCACAGTCCATTAAAAACAACATTTGTGGGATATCTGTTAGCCAAAACCATCAACCAATCTACACGGTGGATCATGGGAATATCTGCTTCTTGGTTTTGGGATTTTTGCAGTACTTGCAGTTGCCAATAAAATCTTGAAAATTTAAACCAATTTGTTCCTCTTTTGTATATTTGACGACTTCTGCATGCATCTTTAAATGATACTTTCTGTTTTCTTTCTCTTTTTAAATGTGTACACCACTTTCACTGTCTGCATGGCCTGGTATACATTGCCTGGTTTGTATTGCTGCAGCTTGCCTTTAATTATTATAGTATTGTAGCTATTTTGTATTTTAATAGCACTTGTACTGCAATCTTTTTGTAAATGGCTTTTTATACTGTAGTTTAAATGCTTTGTACATCATTTTTAGTACCCTTGTATGAAAGAGGCAAAGAAATATAATAAATAAGATCTGGTGTGTGTGTGTATCTGTAACTGAATGAGGCTGACAAATGTTATCATTTCCCCAGAGAAGGAAGGAAGGAAGACATTAAGAAACAGTGTGACCTGCCCAGTAAGCTTGACGCTGAGCAGAGATCTAAAATCAGAACCTACAACTCATGTTCTTAAGCACTGCCTTTCACCAGCACCTGTGATACTATGAGCACTAGCTGATTGTTTGCAGAGTTGTGGCTACAGTGTGTGTGTGTCTTGGGCATGGACAGTCCAGATTCAAGTCTCTGCTCAATCTTTCCACATGAAGGTATTGAAACAAGCAAGTCTATCTCAGCCTTAACCTATCCCACAGGGTTATTGAGACAATAAAATGAGACAACCCAATATGCTCCACTTAAAAGTTCCTTGGAGGAAGGGTGGGCTAAAAATTTGAGAGATAAGACAGTCATGGAAATAGGTGGCCTTGCTAGGGAGAGCACTACAGTTTACCAGCATCAAAAATACTATGATTCACATGGTAGGAAAACAAAACATATATGTAATAGAGCCTCCATCATGAGAAGGACATCTAGGTTTCACACAACAACTGAGTATAAAAAGTGACTGACTGTGAAAACATACAAGAACAAAAACTGAAGTGGTGTGGAAACTTAGGTATGTATCTCAAAAGACAGCATTAGAAGATGATAGTTGGATATGACCTGCTTGCAGTGCTCTGGCTCTCTCATTTTATATAATTAATGCCTGAATTCCCAGAAAAGAAGAAATGTAAGAGATTATCTTGTTAAGATAGGATACCTTTTCCATGCAAAGGCTGTGTACTTTAAGGCTTCTTCAGCTAAACAATCAAGAACATAGCATGCTTGCTCTCCATAACCTGCCTTTAACTTTGAAGGAGGAAAATCCACAGATCTGCCCTAAAACAAAGATAGATATCATTACCAGAAATGCAAAATCATTACATCTACTAACTACATTTCTTCATTCACAAAGGGGTTGTTTGTTTGTGTGTGTGTGTGTGTGTGTGTGTGTGTGTGTGTGTGTGTGTGTACACAGCACCAAGAAGCAAAAGTTTGTGTGAGTGAGTCATCACATATGCAACCAGTTCATACATTCAGCTGGAAATATCAGGTGATGAGAAATCAAGTGTTATACATGCATGTATGAACCAGACCTCTGATTGCTGCAATCATGATCCACACTGGCTTACATTAGAGTTTTCTATTTGGATGTACTGTCTAAATGTGAGCATGACAGCCAAAACATTTAATAGTTTCTCATTGGCTTTTAAGAGACCTTTCCTGGCAATAATCCATAGCTACACTACTTGGATTGGTGCTTACTCAGTTTCATCTTTGATTCCTGGAATTACTAAAATTGCAATTTATTCAGAATCTAGGTGAACATTTTCCTCTCAGTACTAGTCAATTCACACACCACACCAAATGGTAGTTAAATCAGCTTAACTATGACTGGTAGGATGTCCAAGCTGAGAAATTATGGTACTGAATCGGTTGGCAAACCAAAATTAGAAATAATAGTTTGCAGTGGGTTTCCCAACTACGGGTAGTGCTAACCATGATTTGGTGTGATGTCCGAATTGAGAAGTCATAGTTACTGCCATCACTGTGCCTCCAGAAGCTTGCTGCACCATGAAAGAAAATTAAAACACAGTTCTAAAATATGTATGTTTGTCTGCTGTACATTTGGAATTGCAATGCATGATCTCAGTTTCAAGCTATGCTTAATTCCAACCACATTTTGATATATTGTTTACATGTAGCCAGAGGATCACTTAACACATGAAAAAGTGTCTGCTCGGGCTTTATTTCTAAGAACTGAAAACAGCATGAGAATAAAAAATTACTGGTATATTCAGAACCAACTCCCCCACCCACTTATTAGAAGCAACACTGAAATGAACTGATGTTAATCACTCCCATACAAAGCAACTGCTGTTGCATCCACCCACCTGCTCCAGAGGAGAGACAGAATCACTCTTGTTCAGGAGGAGGCGGATGACAAGGCCCTGTCATTTTTTCCACCCTGCAACTCTATATGACAAATTGCACCTGCTGAAGTTCCCTCTTCCACACAACTATTCAAGGAACAGGAACCAGTCCTGTCTTCCATCTGGTTGTCCTAACAGTAATAGTGTTGTTTGGTCTATTTTCTAAGAAAACTTCTCATTTAGTCAAACTCTGTATCAGAACATGCACACACATTTGTGCAAAAGCTTTCAATAAACTAAGTAAGAGAAGATAAGCTCAATTCTTAGTCACCTTCCTTTTAAAAATATAAATTCAACTGCAGTATACAAGCATATCTGCTGTGTTTTCATTTCCATTTGATCCTTAAAAACAGCTCCATTTTTCTCTCCTCCTCTTTTTAGTTCCAAAATCTTCAGTAATCCAAAATGCAGCCGACCTAATAGAAACTCAGCATGATTACTTCCAAGTAAGTGAAAAGATGGGAAATGTAGTTTCAACCACAGAACACATACAGTGTGACACTTGGGTTGTATTGATGAACTTGGGTGTTTGACAATCATGATTTAAAATCAGCCCAACCACACATGATAAGAGTGACAAAACATATCCCTGGTCTGCAAAACCATTGTAGCTACGTATTTAAAAATCAATATAGTTCTACTTAAGGATCAGTTTGAAAGAACTAGCATATAAGTCACCTACAAAGTGATTATGACTGACCAAAAAATTTCAGATATACACAAAATATGATCCACTTACAAATGACCGCAGTTCTGATAGTATGCTAGATATTGTTGCATTTGGGTCATCGTATTCCTGTGGCTGCTCAAAAGGATGCCCTGCTTTATTAATTAGCCAGGCAGCAAGGGTGCAGAACATGTAGAATTGTTCACCTGGGTTAATGGGCAATGCAAAGTAGTGCCTGTTTTAAAAGGGAAAAAACAAAGATTAGCCTCCCTATATTGAAAAATCTTGTCCTTCTGGCTAACAGAACTTATCTGTATTACTATAACCCTCTATGCCCCCAAATTGCTTTTCTCAAGGATGACATTAGGGCTGGTATTTCACTGACAAGTAATTTCCCCAAAAGATGTGCTATTTTCTTTGCAGTACTTTCAAAATGTTATGCCATAACGAGCCATGACTTCCATTGTGTATGTACACCCTGCAGATAATTAATTTGAGTCAAAAGCTGTAAATGCAATTCTCAAGAGTATTAGAGCTGAGCACTTGAGAGTTCAAAAGGGATTTGATTATCAGGTAGTTTATAAAACTTTTTGCAGCTTGACCCTCTATAGAAGTACACAGCAGTTCAGACAAATGCACAATACTTCATATTGTCAATAAAACAGAAATTTACTTTAGAAATATTGTTACAAATAAGAAATGTTCAAATTGGGGCATGAGGGGCACATTTGTTGGCATCCGTCTGTCTTGAGAGACAGAGAATGTGCCCCTGGTGGTAAAGGCAAACCACTGTGTTAGAAGCACCAAAGTGACTTTCCTGGACAGTACTGTGTATGGAGGTCCTGGGCTGCCCCAGTGACAAGACTCCCCTCTCATCCTTGCCGATATGGTCCAAAAGAAGGCAGAGTTATACATCTGGCACCAGCTTGATGGCAGGAGTTGCCAAAAGGAGGCGTGCAAGATGTAGCCCTTCTCCTAGATGGGCTACAGTCCCAGGCTGATGAGCCCCAGGCTGATGAGCTTTCCCTCTGCAGCACATGCAGAAACTGCCTTCTTGACCACTGGACCTACTATTGATCTTGTCCGCTCGATCCACCAGAGGCCTGTGTTTGCATACAGAGAAAGTTCCTAACTCACTGAGGGTTTGAGACCCTTCGGGCTCCCTCACCTGGTTTAGTTGGCCAGTCGAAAGCATTCTCAAGGTGTGGCCACTGTCACATGTTGACAGCTTCTAGGAGCCACAAGTGAGAGCTGAGTGCAGGGTGGGGACCAAAGGTGGACAAACTATCCCCAAAGCAGCATTTTCTACCCTTCCCCTAACTCCCCATACAGGTATCATTTCCTAAACTACAGTGTCCACAATTTATAAAGCAAAAAGAGAGATTAAATTTGGCCAAAAAAGCATCCTCTCTTAAAATGAAGTTCTATCTGCTAAGTTCAAACAGCAGCTTTGGAAGTATTTTGAAAAAAACTGTTTTTTTGGCTCACTTATGGATTCCAGGGAGATGGACAGTTGATTATTTTAGTACTAGTGACTATTTAAGGTATTCGTTTAATTTTAACTGAATTTTAACAGAGTATTTATATTTGTTTTAAAAATGTACTGTTACCGAGCCTAGGCCTTCAACATGGAGTATCCTAGAAACTTAAACAAGCAGTTGTTATTGGACATAAAATCAAAGAATCTTTCTAAGATGTATAACTTACTGCTGGAATGGCAAACAAAGGACGAGCAGACAAAATCGGTAATGATCAAATGGGCTAAAGATGTAGGGCATAACATAATGATGGAGGAATGGGAAAGGTTGTGGAAAAAATCTATTAGGTTCACTGCATGTAATGTGTTGAAAGAAAATGTTATGAAAATGATGTATAGGTGGTACTTAACTCCAGTCAAATTAGCAAAAATTTATCATACATATGATAATAAGTGCTGGAAATGCAAAACAGTGGAAGGAACATTTTACCACATGTGGTGGACTTGCCCCAAAATAAAAGACTTCTGGGAAAAGATTTATAATGAATTGAAGAAAGTGTTTAAAAACACTTTTAAAAAGAAGCCAAAGGCCTTTTTATTGGAAATAGTCGGGAAATAAATACCCCCCAAAAATGTCACATTCTTTTTATATGCCACAACAGCAGCCAGAATTTTGATAGCAAAGAATTGGAAGACTCAAGAAATACCAATGGTGGAAGAGTGGCAGATGAAAATGCTGGAATATATGGAATTAGCTGATCTGACAGGGAGGCTTCGCGACCAGAGAGAAAAATCGGTGGAAGAAGATTGGAAGAGTTTTAAAGTTTATTTGAAGAAATATAGTATTGTAATTAATTAGTAAGAAGCGGATCTTGAAATACAAATAATGTTGTAGCTTGGGAACTGGTTTTGTGATGAAGGAAAATATGAAAATATGATAGACAATGGTTTAGTTTAGAATTAAGAATAAGTATAATTATAAAACAGGATAAAAGGACTATGAAGTAGAAATTGTTAAAGAGGATTAGCAGAGAATCTCAGTATGGAGGATCTGAGGAAGTCACATCACAATGATTAGACAAGAGGTTAAGTTTATGAAATTTTGTATTTTCTTGTTGTTGCTGTTATTGTTTATTGGTTTTTGTTATTTGTTGTGTTTTGTTCTTATTAGATGTTTTTTAAAAAATAAAAAAATTGAAAAAAACAAACTTAAACAAGCAGAATGAAACAAGAACAAAATATTAAAACTCTTTAACAAAAATGAGGAAACAAGAAACATAACACACAGGGTACATTAACATAAAGCCCTGCAACTGGAATGTTTGGGGACAGCATACCAGAGGCTACGCGAGGGGTCCAATAATCAAACTCCTTAGCTGTGCCACCTTGGAACTTGCACAGCAAACAATTAAACCACCAAGCGACCTTCCACCATCTGGCCAGGCCTGCATGGTTTTGAATACGATAGTGCAGCTACTGCTTTTATTATATCAAATGTAGCCAATATCATAATACAGTGGTACCTCAGTTCTCAAACGTCATCTGGTCCGGAAGCCTGTTTGGCTTCGGAAATGTTTGAAAACCGAGGTGTGTCTTTCCATCAGTTGCAAGAGCTTCTTGCACTCAGGGGAAGCCGCATCGCATGTTTGGGTTCCGAAAAACGTTGAAAAACAGAAGCATTTGCTTCCGGGTTTTCGGCGTTTGAGAACCAAAACGTACGGCAATGGAGGTGTTTGGGAACAGAGGTACCACTGTATAAGCAAGTGACACCTTTCAACATGCCAGTGTTTTTCTTTTTGGGGAAAGTATAAAGAGTTCTATAAACTTTAATAACAATATGTACTTTTGCAGTGACATTCTTCCCGAGAAATAGAAACATTGACTTGTCTCTTTAGGCAATACTTTAAACTCCAAACTCCCAAATCCTGCCAGTATCTTGAGAACAGGATACTGTATAGCAATCAGTAGTATTAGGGGAATCTGATTTATTCATATGCAACAATATTGATTCAATTCTCATATTATGAATGCCTTAAATATGTAATAAAAATGGATTAGAATTTATTTCAAAGAACTGAATATCCAGTTTGGGAAAAGAAAGTGTTTAATAACTTTACCATTTCATTAAAAGCATTTCCAAATTAATGCAAGTTTTCTATTTAAACTGAAGTAATGAAACTATACGACATATCTTGGAACTGTTAATTGGCAGATCTGCCATTTTTGCCCACAACAAATCAAGTCTGCAAATCAACTACACCAATATGCTAGTGAATAATATTCTTTTGAAAATCTGCTAATTTTTGGCACAATCCAAACCCTGGATGCTGCCTGGTGGGGCTTAATGGAGCAGCAGGGCCACCCATCCCTGCTGTGCAAGCTGGCTGGGGCAGAAAGGTAGGGGAGGACAGGCACATATCTGTGCCAGCCTGGTGTTGGTGCAGCAATTAATCCCAGGTGGGGGTTGATGCCATTATATAGACATCAGTGAGGCTGCATTGAGATCCAAGGAATCCTGGACTGGCTCAGCCCCATGCCACCCCAACACCCCATGGGGGGAACTTTCCAGTCACCCACACATTAGACAGGCAGAAAGAGGAGCTCTGAGCCAGCTGAGTGACACTGGCATGACTCTGCAGGCAGAGGCTTGCAGGGGTGAACAGAGGGACACCTCTCCACAATTCAACCCCCTCCTCAAGTCTAGGGACCTGGACTGCCCCCTTGCGTGTATACTAATGTGTCTGGTGCAACATCAATGCTGATGCGAAATCATATTTTCTTCTGTGAGCCAGAATATATATTTTTATTTCACAGAAGAGAATAGATGATTTGATCTGGACTGAAGGGAATGCATAAACTGTAGTTTCCTAGTTCAGACACCGCAGGAAACTAGTCTTAAGAATCAAAGACAGCTTTGACAGAAGTGGACATGGGAGGGGAGGTGGGAAGGGGCAAAAGGAGGACTACACAGGTCATTTCAAAACAAACAACTATGGTTTGTTTATCAGGTGATGGATAATGATGTCTGGAACAAGCCAGCATCTCATTTTGTATTTTCATCAACTATGCTTTGAATATAGCTCAGCAAGGGTGAGAACAAAGGCTTTATCTTGCACAACATAGAAAACATTTTAATTATAGCTGAGGAGTCCTAGAAGTTGTAACTTTCACTGATGAACAACAAAGGACTAAAATGTGTGCAACAATAACTGATGCAGTGAGGTGCTATGAAGAGTTGTTCAAGAAAAAGCATCATCTTCTTAACCTAAAACCTCATTCAGATAACAATTAGTTTGCGGCAGTGCAATCCCTTATGTGTCTACACAGAAGTTCTGAGTTCAATGGGACACTCCTAGGTAAGTATGTATAAGTCAAGTGTACTACATATATTCTCAAGTATAAAGCCTAGGAACATTTAAAAAGAAAGCTTGAACACTGAAACTGCAAAAGTTCTACTCTGCACAGCATTTGAGCAACATACACAAGTTCTCTGAACACAGCTTTCATCCAAACTGCAAAAGGATTGACACTAACAGTCAAGCTGGCAAAAAGCCTAATTGGCAACGCTTACCTAAATTAAATTATTCCAGGTTTACATCCACTCTGCAAGAGCTACAAGAGGAACGATATGAACAAATCAGGCTGATTAATGAATGAATACTATTTTGTATTTTCTTTTATCTGTAGATGAAAAGAGTGCTACAATTTGAGGATGAAAATAAAACCCCTAAAACTTGACTTTGGTACTTCAAAGATGTAACAGACTCTAGTCAGAGCTAGAGCTTAAATTCCTGCAAAACTTTCACCAGTCACAGCACAAACAATTCTGAGCAACAATTACCCTTAAGCAGCAGTAATCAGTAAGCCACAGTCTGATAAGGTTCACATTTTATAACTTAAGATCCAATAATAGTGTCTCCCACTAGGAACTACTTATCTTTGATGTATTATAGAACACTAGAATTTATGATGTACGTATTACAGACCAGAACAAAGAACAGGTCCAATGTTCTCCAAGGATCAGTCTTAAGGCTACAGATGAGGAAAGCAGAACAAAACAAATGGAAGCAGGATACACCAAAGGTATAAGACTGCAATGAACAAGCAAGTTCTCCCCTCATAAATACAACCAATTCTGCTGACTCTCACATAGAGAATATGTGCCTGATGCACATCCAATGTACAATCTCAACACCACTCTCAAACACCAGGCAAATTTAGGTCTCTGCCATTACAGGACTGAGCACTGTAAATGGAACATCTCAATGTCTAAAAACTACTTATGCACGCTAATTAAAAAAAATGACATTGTTTCTTTATCAGTCTGAGCGGAAAGACCTTTCGTCACCAAGCAAAATCTCAAGAGTTCATCTAGAAAAGTTCCATATTAACACTGGTAGGATCACAACCCCCTGCTGCACTAGATGGCACACTTTTATGAGCAGATTCCTCCAAAGAAAAAGTTCTCCGCCTTGTAAAATTTAGAAGGGCACTAATGTCCCAAAACGCATATTTATAGGGTGGTATATAAATTCAATAAATAATAATAACAATAATACACCCATCATGTTAAAAACAAAAATCACCAACTCTTGCAGCATAACCACATGCATGTTCCATCAGAAGGAAGTTCCACCAAGTTAACAACATTTTAAGAAAACGTGCAGCCGTCACAGTCCTAACTCATCCAAAATGCAAGTTTTTAATAACTTAGCTTTTCAGGGGCTGCAGAAGAAAACGCGTGCCCTGGAAAACGCACGAAGCATGCAGACATGCAGCACTAAACCTATGCATGTTTTATCTGTCAGTCAGTTCTCTGCTCCGGCGGAGTTGCTCACCCCGAAGAGAGCGCGGGCACAGAGCCGCAGGACCCGACGGCCCCGCTCTCCAAACAACATTACTCGTCCAGCACAACTTCAGCGTGCGCAGCCACCAACCGGATCACCTGCAGGGGGGAATGACAGACCACCAGAGTTCCCATGGGGCAAACTCAACTGTCAGCCACCGAGACCAACCAGGGGCAGGGCTGACCCAGCAGGGCGCGCGCGCACGAGTGAACCGTCCCTTGCCGTGGACACGTGTACGCCTCGCGGGCAGGGCCGAGCCTTTCACTCTTCGGCCGGGAGCTTACACACACACACACACACACACACACACACACAACCCCAGCGCCGCCGCCGCCGCCCGGGCTGGTGGACGGGAGCGAGGCCCGCCTGGCCCGCTTTTACCTGGAGGGCGGCCTCATGTTGTGGCTCCGCAGCGCCGCCTCCTCCTCGTAGTTGAGCAGCTTCAGCTTCTCCAGAAGGTCCTCCATCATGACGAACATGTGGTAAACCGCGCCGGGCCCCCGCTCCATGGCCCCCACCGCCGCGTCGCCTTCCTCAGCGGCCGCCATGACCATCCCTCAGCCAGCCCGGAGTTGCCCAGCACAACAACACACAAGCGGCGAGGCCGGCAGCGGCGGCGTAGCCGGGGAAACAAGCCCCTCCCATCCGAACACTCGCCCGCCAATCTCCTCTCCCCTGGTGCTTCGGGCCAATCGTTTCGTCGTCGTCTCATTGCGCGTGCGTAGAGCGGCACGGCGCTCCCCTCTCCCAGTCGCCTCACGCGTACGCCTCCCTCCGCTTCGCCTCCTTACCTCCCTTTTCGTTGCCAGGGTTCGCGAAAGGGGCGTGTCCTCGGAAGCGGAGTCACGTGCGCTCAGGCCGCTTCGCCAGCTGCGATGTGGCAGGCAGTGGCGCCGTGGCATTAAAGGGGCCGAAGGAGGGAGCCGTTTCTTTTCGGTCACGGCTGAAGGGAACTGGTTAAGCCCTTTGCGCGTTTGTATGCGCAAAGGGCTTAACCATGCGCAAAGGGCTTAACCATACACACAGAGACGAGTGTATGCATCGCCGTAAAAAGAGGAGACGCGTAGCACACACGAACCCCGAAAAAAAAATAGGGTGCACAGATTTGATGTGCGGGGTATAAATCAAATTATTATTATTATTACTACTACTACTAATTATTTGCACGAGCTGCATTTTATTCCCATATGCAGATTTAGAAATCATGACTGTAATTTAAATATACTGGTAGATGTACCGTATTATGTATTTCATTGTAATAGAGAGGTAAGCTGTCCAGGCAGGCACTGTTAGCGTGCAGTTTTCAAAGGCCCCTGCTCTCCCTTCTTACTATGCTTCTCTCTCCGCATTTCCTCTCTGCCTATGGAATGTTGCAGCTGAAATACCATGTAGTTTTGGAGGGAGAGTGACAGTTGAAATGAAAAGTTCAAGGTAGGTATTTTCTTATAATGCCTTTATGGGCACATCTAAAGCATAGGAATATAATTTTACATGTCTTAGACTGCGCAGTGAGCTAGCCTGTAAGTCCATCAAACAAAGTAAACTTGCATAAGATTGCACTATTAAAAAATAGCCCCGATTTGCAGAAAAATGGAGATACAGACGTACATACACAAAATTAAAGCTTAAACCCATGCTTTTTAGTGAATATCAGCCGTCAGTAGGCTAATATAATTCAATTGGCATTGGAGTGAATATCACTTG
The DNA here is from genome assembly GCF_965207765.1 of Zootoca vivipara. Lineage (NCBI taxonomy): Eukaryota > Metazoa > Chordata > Lepidosauria > Squamata > Lacertidae > Zootoca > Zootoca vivipara. Next base: position 67,696,151 of record NC_142587.1, on the reverse strand, counting down.
ACACTACCAGCAATGTATGTAGATGTCAATTAAAAATGCTAGTTGCACATTTTTCTCAGCATCCAGAGAATTTTAGGAGCTCTTGAGGCATCAGACCAATTGAATGCCATTCTCAATTCTAAACATAAATTTCCATCTGGGGCTTGGATGTGTGTTCTTTCTGCAGTTGACTGTCAGAACATGACAGTACTGGTTGGCATGGTGCCAAATGACTTGGTTCAGTTTCTTCTTTGCTGGAAAATGGACCATATATTCTGCCAAATTTCTGCTTGGCCAAGTCAGTGACATTTGTTGGCCATCTGCATATGATAGCTAAACTTGCAGATAGCAAACCCCTGACTGCCTTCAAGAATAGTGTTCTATTGTCAAGTCTCCATGAGCAAAGGATGCTTTTCTAAGATCATATTATGAATGCTTATCAGTCATGCTGTTAATAGGCTAACATGCTGTTCATAGGTTTTGTTTTATATAGAAACATTGGGAATTGCCTTATACTGTACTAAGTCAGACCATTGTTCCATCTTGTTCTTACTGGCTTTCCAGGGTTTCAGAGAGACATGTCTCCCAGCCCTGCCTGGAAATATTGAAGATTGAACTCAGGACCTGCACACAGAACAGATGCTCTACCACTGAGCAATGGCCCTTATTAAGGATACAACGTTTCTCAAGAAAACAAATGGCTTGGGATGGCTGGTAGATGTTTCACTAATGGCAGCTAATTTTTGTAAGATGGCTTAATGATGCAGAGTTTTCTCTGGAATCACCAGAGAAAACACTAAATGAATCCCCCAGCTGAGCTCTTTATCAGAGGCAAGAAAAGCCTTTCAGTGCCAACCTGGGCAGAACTAACAGCTACAAACATCAGAAAGGAAAGTGAAACTAAATAAAAGTAGCTGCTTTGCCCCTGTCGGATAATGTCAGCGCTATTAAACTGTTTAGTTAGGCTTAGAGAACATTCCCAGATGTCAAGGATATGTCAGGATCCAACAAAAGGCATCACTTTGGAGAAGGCGTCACCCGCTCCAACTAAAGGAAAGTATCTGGTTCAGTTCAAGGTAACAACAGAAGCAGTTTTTAAAGCAGAGCGAGCTAAAGTGTGAGAATAAACTGAAGGCACCTTGGGATGCAGGTACTTCTTGCATCCACACACACATACTGTACAGGCAGATATACCTTTGTGTACACACTACCTCTGTCCTTAGCTGTTTAGATCAGCTGGAGTGCGCATCATCTCCTCCACACTCATTAAATGTTCAATTAAATGCACAGGGTGCATTGCAGCCCTTTTGCAGCCCTGGGCTCTGCCTACCCCAGTGCTCTGTGTGCTTTACTTTTACAGTGGTACCTCGACTTACAAAGCCGATCCGTTCCACAGCGTTCTTCATAAGTCGAAACCTTTGGATGTCGAAGTGTCCATTATGTGCATGCGCGAAGCGCAATTTTGCACTTTGCACATGCACAGAACACGCGCAGGGCGAAAATACGTCCGGGTTTGCCGACTTCGTAAGTCGAAACCTTCGGAAGTCAAGGCATTCGGATGTCGAGGTACCACTGTATTTAATTTCAACCTTTTTCGCTGCCACTGTTAAAATATGGTTGGGTCTTTGATGCCAGAAAGGTTTGCTTGGAGCATATTAGACCTTCAAACCACCCCTGTTCTACATACATATTTAGAAATAAATACTTTGAACATGTCTAAAGTCTCCAGCGATCTCTTCTCCAAAAGGAAGTGAAGCCTTAGCACCGCTGCCCCTGGAACTTCTCCCAAATTTGGGGCAGTGGGAACTTTGGGGTTTACTGGTGTCTCATCCCCTGTCCTGGGCAAACAATAAACCAGGGCCAAACTGTACAAGACGATCTGAGATTTCTGATTTATTTGTTTTTTAAATAGTTGGGGCAGTGGCTCGGGGCGAGACCATTTCCTCATGCTATTTTCCACTTCAAAATACTGCTCTCCAGGACTTGTATGTTTCCATATGTAGGTCAAGTAGCAGCAGCGGGGGTGGGCAATTTTGATTTGGAAAATGACATAGGGTGAAAGAGGTTTGAAAAACCCACCTCGCTTTGCGCTATGGCCTCCCGGGGGCTGCTTTTAACTCAAAAACCATTGATGGCAGGAGATGCAATCACAGATCTCTCACCATTTGTCTAGCTGAGCCCTAAGAATGAGTATGTGATGCAACTGAAGCAAGGATGATGCAACTGCCCCTCTCTTCCCCTTAATAATGTATTTTTTTAAAGATAGAACGAAAAACATTATCAGAGCACCAACATTTAAGCGAACAAACAGTTCTTCCTCTGCACCATCGCGTCCAGACGAATAGTTCTACTGGCAGGTTGCATTTGCAATTTGGGAAAGAAATGCACCATTTCTCTCTCTAAATATTTATATCTTTCTGCATTGCCTTTTAAAGGCTGTAGAAAAGTAACAGGGCAATTGTCTGGAGACTATACCCTGCCTTGGTCTATTCTGGTAATGACAAAAGCAATTCACTGGAAGAAATGTGTGCCGCCACCATTACAAGCAAGATCAACTCCTGGATCAAAACCCCAAGTACAAAAATTGAACAGCCCTTTTTTCATGCAGAAATCCCTGAGGAAATGTACGTGCAAACACATTAAAATTGCATAGCCCTCAGCTGAGTGACAGCAGCTTGTACAGCTGTTATTGGAACACAACTCTGGATACAACAGAAGCAATAGTTAAGCCGGGAAAACTGATAGCAGGCTGAATACACCTTAACTGCATTATACGTGTTGGCAATCGCTGCCACACACCTTGGGCTGTACATATCGCAGCATTTCAGGGATTCGGATAAAAGGAATGTAACTCTGGGAGTAGTGATACAGGAAGCACAGTGCACAGATTTTGGAAGGAATCCAATCTGCAAGGAATCCAACCGTGGACTTCCTGCTAGAATGTCAGAGGTAGGGCTATTCTATGTAGAGAGTAGTCAAAATATATGCAGAACTGCCTCATAGCCCTCTGTAGCAGCCATGTCTGTGGAATGAGTGTAGGTTGGAGCCCGCCAAGGTGCCTCTGAATGAATGCTCATTCATAAAAGAACCCTGTTGGGGTCGGGCCAAAGGCCCATCTAGTCCAACATTACAGTGCCCAACCAGAAGCCTTCAGGGATTCCCCAAGCAAGACCTGCTGTAGTTCTCAGCCTCTGAATAAGGCTGGTAGTGGTCTAAACCACTGAGCCTAGGGCTTGTCGATCGGAAGGTCGGTGGTTCCAGTCCCCATGACGGGGTGAGCTCCTACCACCTAGCAGTTCAAAAGCACGTCAGAGTGCAAGTAGATAAATAGGTACTTCCGGCGGGAAGGTAAACGTTTCCGTGCACTGCTCTGGTTCACCAGAAGTGGCTTAGTCATGCTGACCACATGCCCCGGAAGCTGTCTGCGGACAAACGCCAGCTCCCTCGGCCTATAGAGCGAGATGAGTGCGCAACCCCAGAGTCGTCCACCCCTAACGGTCAGGGGTACCTTTACCTTTATATTGAATTGCATTTGCCATTCCACTACTTATCCACTCGATTTGGAGAGAGGCTTTTGGAGCTCTTCAGTGTCATCGACCACCGTGAATGATTCGGTAACTGGGAAATGTGACTACCCAAGTGTTCAGCCCTAGCTCTAAATCTAAACGAACAAGTTAAAAAGCACAGGTCTGGATACTGCTCCTTGGGGGATACCACTTAATGTGCATCTTAATTCACATTAATGTGTTTTAAATGTGCATTTCTTTTCACTACATTTTTCTTGGCGTTCATCCTAATGTGCATGCAGCAGAGCCTCTGTATCCTCCACTGGCAGGTAGAAGGGCCACAGCTTAGTGACAGAACACATGCTTTCCATACAGACAATCCTAGATTCGATTCCTGGCAGGCTGGGCTCGAAGAGACCTTGGGGGCCACTGCCAGTTCATAATACATTACTGTTCAATGGCCTGACTTGGTGTAAGGCACCTCTTATGTTGACATCGTATTTAATGCTTAGAATTAAGATGACCAGGAAAGTTCATTTCAAATGGGAATCTCTCACATGAAGAGGAATGTGATAATTGCATGGATCTAATGCCAAAACTAATATTACTCAAAATCCTCTATTACAACATTTTTCACAAAATTGGTTCAAATATGTATTCATTTCTCAAAATATATCCCATGAGTTTTCCCCATACTTGTGTTTGCAAAGTTTGTTTTTTTTTCCTTGTGCTGAATGCTGGCAATCTATGTGTTTCTAAATGTAAAACAAACCCTAACAGCATATATAGTGCAATTTTTGAGAAAAATAAACTGTGGTTGAAATTTTTTGAATGCAACCTTCATCCTCCAACTTCTGCTTTCTTTTTCTTGTTTGCCATTTATTTGCAATGAACTTTTATAGCTCAAGCACAGCTGGCTGAAATTTTTCGGAACATGCAGTACAGAAATTTTCAATTAAAATGTCCCCGGAGGTATGTCCTATAGTACTAGCTCTAACAGCTCTTACTTTGTATTTGCGGGAAATGATCAGATGGAACAACATCCCTTGAATGAAAACAGGCAGGAAACTTCTTCAGGAAGCAGAATGACATTTTGAAGCCATTGGGGAAAACATTGCTTTCCAATTGTCATAGACAAAAAAAATGCAGTCAAACTTCACTCATTCTGATATAATATAGACTGCTCCTACTGGTATATATTATATTATATCATATTATATCATATTGGTATAAATTATGTGGGATACTGAATATTAGGTCATAGAATAGAGTAGACTAATTGAAATCAATAGACTTATATATAGCATTGCACTGTTCAGTAACTTTGTGGCCAGGCCCTAGTCTACAGATTTCCCTTTGATTCTGGTAATTGGGGTGGCATTATGCAACTTCCAGGTTCCCCCGAAGAAATATCACCAGTCTTTATCAGAATTAGACCGATAACCCAGGCAGTACAGGTCACCAGTGCTCAGCCAAAGTTCAAATCCAACTCTGATCTACTTTTGCCAAAAAAAAAAAAAAGTTTTCGGCTACGCTTTATGCATTTACAAGGCACTATAGTGAGGCAGATTATTCTCTTGCCACAGGGATCTATACTATAGGGCTGCCATACACCTGGAATTTCCTGGACATAGTCAGGATTCTGTCAAAAATGGTGTCTGGGCAGAATTTTCAAAAAGCAGTTAAAATGTCTGGCCATATCAGAAGTGTCTATTTTTTGCCTAATTTCCTTTTAAAAAATAGCTTAAAAACAACAACTTTTGTGTCTGGTGTAGATGAGTGAACAGCAATAATAACTACCTATACAGAGGAATAGCCATGATTGATTTATGTGCTTATTAGTCCCTTTACATGAAGGAAGATTGGTGCAAGTTCATATAAAACCTAAGAATTCACTAGCCTTTCTGGAAGTAGACACCCATTTTAACTCCTAAATCCTTAATTGCTTTGTCAGTCATTAAGAGCAGCCTTCCCAAACTTGGTGTCTTCCATATTTTTTGGACTACAACTCCCATGATCCCCAGACTATGACTATGGGTGGTGTAAGTTGTAACTGAAATCATTTGGAGGACACCAGTTTTGGGAATGCTAGTTAAGAGAAATGTGTTTAAATCTTTGCCATTGTGTGGACGTGTTGTCAGTGTGTGGTGTGTAACCCTGAAGTGACAAGAGTGCTAGTCGAGTGCTGGCTCATATTTCAATGCAAAGCTTTAAAATCCCTCGTGGCCATTAGATTATGCATTCAAGCCACTTTGTCAAGGAAGAATGGAACGCAGTGACAGAGGTACGCTTTCCAAAATTAAAGACTATGTCACTCTCTCTCTCTGAAGAATCCACGAATAGTCTGGAATCATTAGTACATAATTACTTCATGTCTTGTCAGAAGGCACGCCTGACTTAGGTTTGACAAAGTGGGTGGAAGAGCATTGATGCTGTCAAGGGAAATCTGGCAAAACCAAAGAGGCTTCCACATCTTTGCCTTGGACCTAGTGGAAAGGATTGAGGCCTCCTCTTCCTTCTACTCTCTCCTCCAAACCCACCTTTTCTGTGGAGCATTCGGCGCAACCACCACTCCCCTTACCCTACTGTTACGAAACCTAAATACATATACAGTCATGCCTCGGAAGACAAACGAAATCCATTCCAGAAGTCCGTTCGACTTCTGAAAACCAAAGTGTGGCTTCTGATTAGCTGCAGGAAGCTAATCCGAACATTTTCGAAGAATGTTTGAAAACTGGAGCACTCACTTCCAGTTTTCGATCATTCAGGAGCCGGAATGTTCAACTCCCAAGCATAGCTGCCAAGTTTTCCCTTTTCTCGCGAGGAAGCCTATTCAGCATAAGGGAAAATCCCTTTAAAAAAGGGATAACTTGGCAGCTATGCTCCCAAGGCATCCGGGAGCCGAGGTACGACTGTACTGTCTACGTACGTAATAATGCATATTCTCCCTGTTCACCTTTCTTTCATCTGCCGTCTCCCTTTGCAAAGTGGATTTAAAACCCTCTGGGCAAAGGCCTGTCTTTGACTATTAGTCTTGCTGACAGGGACCGATGGAAGCTGGAGTCCAACCACAGTGGGGACCTCAGGTTCCCTACCCCTACTGTAAAGAGTCATGCACCCTGAAGCCGCTATCTAAGGATAAATAAGAAAAACAAATGTCCACCAGCTACTGGCAGCTACTGGCAGCCAGCTGTGATGGGAAGTCCCTTTGTAGGACTCCAGATATATGAATGATTATGCCTGAATATATACTATAGATCCAGGCTATGTCCCCTTTCAATGAAAATCTTCAGCGGAAAGGTCAATGAAAAGCAGAAAATATAGTGTGATAAAATTGGTAACATGCATAAGCCTAATAAGAGCTATATTTTCCTTGCTGCTTTTCATGGAGTTCCTGGCTCCTTTATCTGAATGCCTCAATCTCTCCATAAACTGGGTGACTGCTGAGTTATTACCTATCTCTAACGTCTTGTCATCTCACACACCTGCTCATGCGTCTCACATCTTTCCTATATAGAGGAGATCTGAAGCTCACAACATCAAGGAGGAGATGCTAGAAGATTTATCCTGCTGGAATTCGAGATTGGTACAAGCCTTTGATTGGGAGTTAGGGCCATGTATGTGACAGACTGTTCTTTGCTAAGGTAACTCATTATAAAGTCTTCAAAGGGACTTTTTACATAAAAAGAAGAAGCTATAGCTCACCTTCTTTGAATTTCTTGCAATTCCAAAAACAGAAGCTTGGCATGGGAGCATTTAGTATGCTTGACTGTGCCTTTAAACCAGATGACCACCTCTAGACCATGAATAAGAGGCTATCTGACTCATAGGTCTAGGGCAGTGGTTGAAATCTGTCCTGTACAAGCCACATCAAAAGGCAGTCATTAAGCAATTTCCAGATATTTCAATGGGGATTCCACAAAAAATGTTTTCCCGTGAAATCTGCACTTTATCTCCAACATCCTAAATACTAATAAAAAGTGCTGAAATTGTTTCTTCACATCCTAATACCAAACCTTGCGAAAAATAACCGAGAATACATATAACAAGGGCACCAGCAGATTTTAATTTGATATCTGTTTATTTGTTAAGATGCCTGTTTTCTTCTGCTTCAGCGGTGGGCTGCTGGTTTCTATGCAAGAACCAGTCTAGCCGGCAGCTACTCAAGGCATAATAGGTTTACTCCTCATCGTGAACCTGAAATACATTATAAAATATGACAACACAGTTTAGGCTCAACAGAAATGACTGCATGGCTTTTAAAAGCAACAATCCTTTACATACTTCCTAGGAAAGATGGCCCACTGAATTTGTCCTGAATTTCCTATGTGGAAAGCATTTTTGTGTAGGAAAAATATACAATATACTGGTAGATAGAAGTGCAACGCAGAATGTCTTACAAGGTTTCAAAAAGTACCAGGGCACAATATGTCATTTGCACATAGCTAAGTACAAAATTAAGAATGTACAGTAGCATCCATGAGGAATGGTGCACCACCTCATGGCTGTGGCATCCAGTGATGATTTGCATATAAAGCACTATGTGAACTGTAGCAAGGTGGTGTTACGCTGAAACCCCATGCCCACTTTCTTGGCAGTAAGACCCATTTTGCACAATGGAGCATACTTCTGAGTAGACATGCACATAATTGCATTGTTCCTTGAACATCATTCCCACCGAAATCAGTGGGACAGATTAGTCAAAACTTCCATTAAGTTCAACTAATTTATTCTTTACTCTGGTCTGCTGCTTTAGCTCCCCCCTCCCCGCAATTGGCCAGTTCAAATGGAAATTTTGTTGGCCAATCCCACAAGCCCTTTCAGCCAGCCGGGGAGGATTACACCGGCCAGCCATGAGGAAAACAATGTTTCCCATTGTGCCCCGGGGAGCACTGGGTTGAGCTGCAACCGCTGCCCAGCCAGAATTGGGGTGAGTGCCCATTCTCTTCTGATGTGCGAGTCAGGGGTGGAGCTTGCTATCCCTGCCCCATACATGTCTGTTCTACCTGATTACATTACATGTAAGAGGGCCAAGTGTACAGGAAACAGGTGTATAGGTAACCAAGGGCTGCCACATGGAAGACAGAGCAAGCTTGTTTTCTCCTGCTCCGGAGAGTAGGACTCAAACCAATGGATTCAAGTTATAAGAAAGCGAATTCTGACTAAACTTCAGAAAGTACTTTCTGACAGTAAGAGCTGTTTGACAGTGGAGCAGACTCCCTTGGAAAGTGGAGGACTCTCCTTCCTTGGAGGTTTTTTAAACAGAGGTTGAATGGCTGAGATTCCTGCATTACAGGGGGTTGGACTAGATGACCCCCGGGGTCCCTTCCCACTCTACAATTCTATGATTCTAAGTAAACTGCACCATAGGGAATGAGGCTATGAAGGGGACTTTTTGAGCCACTCTGTCCACATACCATGGGAGGTGGGAAAGGGAGATATTCTGAAAACATTTGGGCAGAAAGTTTTCCTGGCTTTAAAAGGGAATCTGTGTCTTTAAGAACTATGTGGAATGGAGAGGTTGAGTAAGGGTCTAGTGTTGTGGTGATAAACAAAGCTGCAGCTTCCTCAACATTATTAAAAAAGCAAAGCATGTTTCTTCAAATATCAGGTGCTGGCAGGGTTAAAATGTAAGAATTATGAATAACCTCAGTTTTCAAGATATCAGGTGCCCTGATGTATTAAGAAGTATTTTTTTAAAATAAATGTTGTGTTTTCTATTTGCATTTTATCTGCATGGATTTCTGCTGCCCAAACTAATGCGGAAAAGTAGAATGAAGGGTAAATCTCTTTACTAAAACTTGGCTTTGGGTGTTTGGTGGAGTGTGTTTTTCTTGTCTCCTGAAAAACTTCTGGGAGAATTCTATTAATATTTTTTGCATAATGATAAGCCTACGATGCATGTGATTATTGTTTACTGTGTCACCTCTCTTTGTTTGGGAACCCTAAAAGGCAAGAGCGTGATAATGACTTATAGCTACATACATTATGCTCATCCCACAGTATTTACTTCTAAGAGCAGAAGCAGGCAACGTCTAATCTTTTCATATGTTTGAATGACAGCATGTGCATAGTCCCACATCTATTAACCAGATCTTGTCCCCTGTCCAACACCTGCATTTAGCACTGCTTGACCTGCATGTGGAAATGCACTTCTACTTGTGAGTAGCATTCTTTTGGTAATGTTTGAAAAACAGGAAGAGGAGCTAAATGGTTTTGATTTGGGGGGGGGGAGTTATCCGCCTCCAAGTTTCCAAAAATTGCTAGGAACTGCCACCTCCACTGTGCATTACAAAATCACAACAGGGATTTATTATAGCGTTGTAACGGCTTGTAACAAGACGCAACAGGCAATGTGGGCACTTTCCTCACCTGCAGTGGAAATGGTTGTGAGTCTCTGACTATTACAGACATCATGTGAAGGAGGAAGTTTTGCTGCTTCACTCAGGTTGAAGCACCCCGTGGAGCTCCCAGAATGGTGGCCATGACAACAGCATCATTGGATTATGCAATATGGATGTTGGCCAGAACAGGCTTCCTCCTTAGCCTCTACTGTTCTGTGGGGGGCTTTCATTTATATTAGTGAATAAGATTTTTCTCAATACCCATCATTAGAGAAAATAATGTTGATATAACCAGAAAATATGAGTTGCAGCTGCCAAAATAATGCAAATAAGCCAGTGCCAAGGTTGTTAACTGCTAGTTTTAGCTGGTTTTAGGATGTAATCCAAATCCTAACAAAATCATTGTCAACCCTCCACATTGATTTTAATAGATCTGGATTGCACTTTTGAGGATTAATTCTTATATTAATTACAGTAGCTCCAAAGGCATCATTACATGGGCAAAACATAGAGTTTGAGTGATTAATATGTGTTGGGCATTATCTGGTTTTGCCTAGACTAAATTAATATATTGATACCATGTAGTTTGGCTTGGAATAACAAGCATTCCACAACAGAATGGCTTCCTGCAGTCTGCAGTGTTTCATTCACAGCTGTGCCTTTGTAGTGTTCTTTGCTGCATACCTTGCTCAGCTGTAAATTGTCAAGAAAGATTCAGCCTTCAGTGGTTCTTGGCTGCATTTTGGGACCTCAGGAGTCAACCCATCAGGCTGGAATTGCTGCCCCTTCTCCCAAACTGGGCAGGCAGAGGAGAAATAGGAAAGACTATTCCAAGTATGCAGGCACATGGATGGGTTGTCTGAGATGCAAGCCACGAAATTCTCACCTCACTCCAATGCTCTGCCCTGCTTTTCTGAAGGTTCTACCAGAAACATTCTCCCCTGATTCGCTTGACATACCTTTTTTATGCCAATATCTCTTGACTTGGTCCTGAGCTTATTGACCTGGGATTCAGCTATTTCGGCCCGTTCTTCAGCATCATCCAACTCATGCTGCTGCTTCCTGTACTTTGCAAGGTACTGGTTGGCTTGAGCTTCCTGGTAGGAGGGAGAAAAGAACATCAAAAGTGCTTTGCCTCCATAATCTAGCAAGTAGTGGACCTTCCACTACTTGTGAAAAGCACGTGTGAGTCAATGGTAAACATTTCATGGAACTTTGTGGGATTTGCTACCCAGAAAAAGCAATTTCATCTTTAAAAGTCTATCTGGGAGGCCATCAATGATCAGTGAGAGCGTTTTGTAGATGGCAGGTAGTGATTTCAAGCCTTTAATTGGAAAGCAAACAGCGTAGAAAAAAATTCATCCCAGTAGCACCTTAGAGACGAACTAAGTTTGCCATTGGTAGAAGTGTGCATGCACACAAAAGCTCATACCAATGACAAACTTTGTTGGCCTCTAAGGTGCTAGTGGAAGGAATTTTTTTATTTTGTTTCGACTACGGCAGACCAACACGGCTACCTACCTGTAGTGTAGAAAAATTCCACATTCTGTGGTGAAGAAATAGCAAATTGCTCTAGACCCTTGAGTTGTGCTACTATCACAAACACTTCCAAGACTAAATAAGGCAACCTTTGATGCCCTCTAGATGGTATTGGACTGCTACTCCCATCATCTCCAGCCAGCATGGCAAACAGTTAGAGATAGGGATGGAAGAGAAATCTGATTCAGTTTACATTCAAAGATGAGCCTATGAATTTTTCACTTTCCAAAATAATACAAGAACTGAAACATTCATCCTTTGAAATTTGCACATATCAGACTTTGGCAATGCAGTTCTCCAGCCACATAATGTGTACAAAAAAGCATATAACCATAGTAAAATGTCCATAAAAACAAATGCATTCGTAAACATAGCATAACCATGCATTATATTAGGGCATATTATTTTGGAAAAATGTGTATTTTAGGCAAAATGGCATATAAAAAAATGTAAATTCACACTAAAATGCTGGTGATCTTCCGCAAAGATTTTTAAAAAATTGCAGACTGATGTGGAGATGTGGAACTTAAGAGAGAAATAAGAATTGATAGAGTCACCCATCTAAAGTCAGGGATAATGGAATTCAAGAACATCTAGAACAGTGGTCCTCAACTTTGGGCCTCCAGATGTTTTGAGACTACAATTCCCATGATCCCTGACCACTGGTCCTGCTAGCTAGGGATTATGGGAGTTGTAGGCCAAAAACATCTGGAGGCCCAAGGTTGAGGACCACTGATCTAGAAGACACCAAGTTGGGAAAGAGATATCCGTAGAATCCATAAACAGTTCCATAAAAAGCCTTGTGACTTAATCCAGAAATGTAAACATCTGAGTTTACAGGAATGCTCAGCAACAGATTTTACTGCTGTAAATAGGCCTGCCTCGCCCTTTGAGAACTCTCATTCTAGGCAGAAAGCCATGTGAAAGTTGCTTGTACAGCCAGTGGCTGTGCTATGGAACTCCAAATACGTTGAGACACTTTTAGTAAACACATACTACTTTGTTTCAGATCTTTAGTGCATTAAGTCAGAAGATCTGTCTGTGGTATTCACTGAAGCGAAAACAGGAATGCAGAGTGAAATGTTTTCTGACAGCGGCATCATTTTGTCAAGCACTGGAATGCCTAGACAAATGATTCTGTACCAAAGTATCATTCATTTCCCATTCTGTGAGATGAAAGTGTATTTAGATTTGTTGTAGATAATGGAATGCAGCGGAAACATCATCCTCTCTGTTTTTGGTAAGAGAGGCAGCATGCACGCTGTTGTGTATGAAGCCAAAACTGCAACACACCTACATAAGACGGCAGTATCAGCAGATGAGAAGGAACGTGCAAGGTTCCAGGAGTACAAAATATCTGGAGAAAGTAGCCTCTAAGGTTGTGAGAACCTATCAAGACGGCCTAGTCAAGACTGAATGTGCCCAGTGACCATGAAATACTGCCTAACCTTTTTTTTTTCCAAGGTGGGGGAGAGGTATACCTAGAAAACTAGCAGGGAGGAAAATGGAATGAAGTCTGACAGAATGAGGCATGATTGACAGTGAATAGGGGTGCTTCACAATACATCAGTTTGCTGAAGGCCTGCATCCTTATTTCTTAGGGGGAAGAGATGGGGTTTTAAATTAAAAAAATGCACCAAATATTCCAAAACTGGGAAGCTTCTGTGCTGTGCTTTTTTAAAAAAAAAAAGAAAAACAAACACAACCGTTTATGAAAACTGAACAAAATGAAGTAACTGTGCCTAATTTATTTGTGCTTCAAATTCAAGTTTTTCTTGTTGTAAGATTAGATGTTTTGGAAAGGTCTGGTGTGGTTGAGGAAAAGAAAACCATTTTAAAAATTGGAGTTTGGAAACATTCTGGACTTAGGATCAAAGCAATGACACAGCTCTCTGTGCCCCACAGTTTTCAAAATCTTTAGCAAGAGATTTACATGTACTCTCTAAACTTTCCTCCACGCTTTTGAAGGTAGAAGAAATGTGCTTTTCAAAAAGGGAAGAGAAATTGCTGCAATGTTCAGGATTCTGAGGCGATTTGATCAGATGATACCTGTTTGTGCAGTGCTGTTGTCACACATAAGCAGTTTGTCTTCCTTCCCCAGTTTGAATAATACAACTCCAGTCAGAAATTAGGTGAATTACTGATTTGATAAGAGCCACACATTACACGGTACCAACTTACAGCTTCTTCTGCTTGATGCTTGTAGCTTTTCACTTTCACCTGCAGCTTATCAATCAGCTCCTGCATCCTTGTTAAGTTCTTCTTGTCTTCTTCTGCCTTCGTAGAACAAAATAAAAATAAAGTGTTAATTTGGCAACCATCCACTCCTCAGAATTAGATACCTTGTTTCACTGGAAATCTAGAATTATGGAATTCAGATACTCTAATTTTTATCTTACCCTTATCCTACCCTTCCTCCAATGAGCTCTGGATGACTTAAATTGAGGTTTCTGCTGATAGTGAGTTGCACAGAGAACTTCACCCAGAGAAATGTGTGGATGAGCAAAGATTTTGAACCCAAATTTTGCAAGTCCGGTACTCTATCAGCTGTAACATACTAGCTATAGGGATGCTTGGAGAATTCCATTGACCTCTCAGCTACCAATCATCATTCTCATTTCCTTGTTTCAGTGTTTCCTGGAATGAGTCAGAGGCTCAGGCAGAGAAGGAGACAGAAACTGAAGAGTGCTGGTGAGATAAGAACATTTCCTCCTTTGACTCAGACATCTCTCTGTCCTTCATCCCACAAAGCTATTTTAGTCAGCATGGAGATGAAAGAGCCAGAAGGAAAAGAGAAGTGGTAGAGAATTGCCTGCAGGCTGTTAGCTGCTGCCCATAATATATAAAGTCTTTGGTAATGCTGCTTTACATCAGAAGAAGTTTCTGTGATTGGAAATTATGTGCATTTGTCCTATCACAATATTTCAGCTCACCCACTTTAATTATTATTACCTGGTATGTCAGCTCTTTGATGCGCCTTTCATATTTGCGGACTCCTTTCTGAGATTCCGTATTGCGGCGGGCTTCTGCCTCTAGTTCATTTTCCAGCTCGCGGACCTGCAGCAGAATCAAAAGCATTTATGGCTCCTGTTGGGCTCTGCCTCATAGGAATAGCTCAATAGCAATAGGTCTTCAGAATGTTCTTTGTAAATATCTATTCAAAAGCTTTTGGCACGTTTGTTGAGTGCTCCTTTACATCATTCTCCAGCACTTAGCATTTCAAAATAAAACATTACTATTCTAGCCAGAACTGAGCTCCTGTTTTAAAAATGAACATGCCAACCATTTTCCAAGGGGGCTGACACAACAGGTTCTAAATGTGGACTCTTAGAAACCTACCCTGGATTCCAACTTTTGAATCTGCTTCTTGCCCCCTTTTAGAGCAATTTGCTCTGCTTCGTCCAGTCTCTTCTGTAGATCTTTAATGGTCTGTTCCATGTTCTTTTTCATTCGCTCCAAGTGAGCACTCGTGTCTTGCTCTTTTTTCAGTTCTTCAGCCATCATTGCTGCCTAGAATAACATAAATGAGTGAAACGCCACCCCAAACAAACAATGAGTCCCAATAATTTTGGTGATTTGAGACAACTACAAAATCCTGGGAAATATCTACAGTATAACAAGAGGAAGGGAACCAATAGTGGGCTACAATGCATGACCATTGGACATGCTGGCTGGGGCAAATGGGAGTTGGAGTCCAACAGCATTTGGTGGGTCACAGGTTCCCTCTGGAGAAAGTAATGAACCATTTCTGGGTCTTAGGGCTCATCCATACTTGCCTTGCCCTGCCACTTCCCACCAAAAAAATCTGAATTGGAGCAAACTTAAATAAAATTTTCTCAAGGTTGATGTTGGCTCTGATTTATCGCAGGGGACAAAACCGCTTGGACCCATGCTTCCTAGGCATGGAACAAGCACAAGGCTGGATGAGCCCTTAGTCTAAAATTTCATTTATAACTTCATGTAGTATAATTAAGCACAATGGTATTATGTACGGATATCACTTTGCGTGGACAGGCGGAGTTCCCCAAACCCCCAGGCGACCACCTGAGCGGAATAAAGACGCAAGACAACATGCTATGGGATTCAAATTGGCCACAACTTTATTAAGATTCAGATGTAGGGAGACCTTGGCTCAGGCATTGGGCATTATCCTTCCCAGTCCCCAGCCAGGGTTCTGGGAGGCTTTGGGGTTATCCACATGTATGGGGGTTGGGGCTGGCTCTTGAGAACATATGTTCAAGCAGAGAGAACCCACCCACTCCCCACTCCCGTTTGCCGCTGCTGGAAGGGCGAAGCAATGATGGCTATTGGTATGGTCAAGGCTTTCCCCAATACCCTGATCTTGTTGCCGCAAGGGGCTGAGGTCTCTGCCTCACACCCCTCCCTCTAGGAAAATTGCCAAAAAATTCCGCCCAAAGCCTGACACTGCCAAAGTTGTGACATATTGCTACGGGAAAGGTGAAACCTGCCAATGCAGGAAAATTCCTTTCTGGCTCTTCAACAGCAGCCTTGACGTAGCAGCACCTGTGTGCCTGTGGAGAGAAGGTTAACCTCCAAAGAACTTGAACGAGGGTGTGGAGGGTGGGAGAAGCTCTGGAACCAACTGCTGCTTGGAGGCAAGATTCAAATTCTATTGTGTGATCCGGAAAAATCCCTCCCCTTACCTGGCCATCCCCTGGCAACACCTCCCCAGGCAGGATTGGACACTAGGCTTGGGTAGGCGGAGACCCCTGGCATCCTACCTGGGAAGGCGGTGCCAGCCCCAAACTACCAGGGAGTCGCCTTATGGGATCAGGGGGCTGCGTGCGACCACGCAAAAGTTGCCCCCATTTTATGTGTGGAGCGGTCATTATGATATCCCTGCACTTGAGCCATCTTCTAAGCTGCAACTGAGCACATTTGTAATTATTACTAGAGCTGGCAATAGGAAAAATCTGAAACAGACACAGTTAATATTTCAGAGAGGCAAATGCTTCTCCCACCCAATTTAGGAACACCGCTGTTATTCTACCAATTTTCGCCAAATTTCACATCTGGGTTTTTGAAATGTAGTGAAAGCCAATCTGCATGAAGACATATGGGGAGAAAAGGTCACTTTCACTATAAAAATGCCAAACATTCTTCTAAATTATGACAGATGTTCTAACACATATGACCTCTGAAGGCAACAGATCACCACTGCTAGTGAATCTAAATAAATAAATTTTCACAATCCCTGACTTGCCAGCATGCAAAGCAGTACCGCTACTTGATTCAGAAACGAAAGATCAGCAAACTAGGAAGAATAAAACTGGACATCTGTGCAAGCAGGAAGAAGCTGTCTACTTACATCAGTGATTGCTTTTTTGGCCTTTTCTTCGGCATTCCTGCACTCCTGGATGGCTTCCTCCGCTTCATTTTGCATTTGAGAGATATCAGTCTCCAGCTTCTTCTTCTGGTTGATCAGGCCTGTATTCTTGAGTTTGAAAGGAAGTGGAGAAAGGAAGGTCCTTCAGGGACACATGATCATCTTTATCACCTTCTAGGACTAGTGCTACACTGAGGCTATTCACACATTGTACCTGGGGGTGGGTGTGTATAATTCACAAATTATACTTGGGTGCACAAGCAAATGTGTGTCATTAACTACCTTTGTACTTCCTAGGCAGACAATAGAATTAGAAATATAGAACAAACCAAAAGTATCAGTAATGTCACGTTTTTGCTTTAAAATAGAATCAGAGTGATATCTACCATTGGTCATACTCAGAGTAGACCTAGTGAAATGTGTGGACATGCATCTTAAAGGCATTGATTTAAATGGGTATACTCTGAGTAAGATTAATATTGCCCTCGGTTTTCAGCATCAGAATTTATGAGAGAAATTAATTCAGTAGTGTAGGGATGTCTTTTGCTTTTTACACCTGATGTGGAAAAAAATGACATTTGAAAGCATCCCTCATCAACATTACTCAAATATCCCTTAACCCACTTCTCTGGATAATTAAGCACACAATCAGTATTGGAAGGATACTTTTATGCTAATCTGTGAAGGAGAAAGCTAGAGTGTGATTGAGCCAAAATGATGCCTTTGTAAATCTCATTATTTCCATAAGAAAGAATTACAATTAACAGTTACCTGCTAAAATAATTGGATTCAAAGGTAGCTAATATTGGCTGGATCATGTCCTGATCTCAGTATGGTTGACAACAGCAAAAAGGAACATAATGACTGTGCCAAAACGGCTAATGTTTTACTATCAACTCAGCTGTTTCCTATTGGAAAGTTCTCAGAAGTAGTGGTTGGTGTCATCTTTTTGAAACTTGGACACTGAAAACATTTTTAGCAATAAAGAAAGGCTCCATTTATTGAGAATAGTCCACTCTAAGGTACAGTTCAATCTGAACAATATAGGTAAGGCCAATTTTAAGGCAATGGAACCTGGGTGAATACGCTAAACTCTCCCTTGACAGGGATGAGTCTTTAATGTTATTGCAGCAGAGATTGGGATAAGCGAAGAGTAAAATCATGAAAGAGATCATTTTGACAGAAAGAGAGCACAATGGGAGGCAAACTAGACAATTTTAAAAGGTGGTAGAAATGTTCAGCAAAGCCATTTTTCTTTTATCTGGAGGCTTTCAACCTATAAATGTGTTAAAATTACTGTTTTGCACTTTAATCCCCCCCCCCCGAATGAACAATCTTTGTGTACCCTTGTTAATGAAGTTATACCTTGTCTGAAACCTGCATTGCACTGAATCACTACTCGACGTAATAATGTCTGTTTTATGATCTAATGTGATAGGGGGTGCGGCAGGTGAGGGAAACAACGTTTGGCATAATAACCTGGGTGTGCAGAAGGTTCACACGTTCAGTGGCTTCCAGCAGCTCCTGCTCTGCCAATTTACGGCCACGTTCTGTCTGGTCCAGCAGAGCCCTGAGCTCATCCAGCTCGGATTGGAGGAGAGTGTTACGTCGGTCAGTGACTGCCAGCTGCTCTTTGAAGTCTTCATTCAGGTGTGTGGAATCATCAAGCTGTACTTGCAGTTCCTGAAGAAAAACAGCAGCATGCTCACATACTGGGCCCAATGAAGTCAGGCTTTATTCCTGTTATGCAGAGAAGAAATCTTATAGATTGGTTCCCCCATATCGCTGTCTTTCAGGGTTAGGGTTGACTGTACTGCACTGTGCTTAAAATGGAAAGCGTAATGCTGGTGGTCAACAAAAGAGGTTTAAAGACTGTCTCAAGGCAAATCTAAAAAAATGTAGTATAAACACCGACAACTGGGAAACACTGGCCTGCAAGTGCTTCAGTTGGAGAACAGCCTTTACCCAAGGTGTCATGGACTCTGAAGATGCTCAAACACAGGGCAAAAGGGAGAAATGTGCTAAGAGGAAGGCATGCTTGGCCAATCCACACCATGATCAACTGCCACCCAGAACCAATGTCCCCACTGTGGAAGGACGTGTGGATCCAGAATTGGCCTCCACAGTCACTTACGGACTCATTGTTAAAACCGTGTTCATGGAAGACAATCTTACTTGGCTACGAGTGATCGCCAAAGAAGAGGAAGAAGTGCTTTGAAGCCCTGGCAATCAGCTGATGGTTGGAGCTTTAAAGGGCTTTGCAAGCACCCCTAATCTAGGCTAGGAGTGCCTGGAACCCCCTTTCATTTTCCTACTGTGGGTTCACCTGTCCCATATATTTCACTTTTACCATATATGATGTCAGGTATAGGGCAGATGGTCGTGGCTTGGCCAGAATGACCTGGCCGGCCAAATGGGTACACCTGGCAGACTAATCAGGCTGTAGACCTGAGGTTGCCTGGATACCTAGCACAACAAATCCACTTTTCTTTGCTCTTTTTGCTGTTATGAAAGTGATGGTGAACTGCATTGAAATGAATGGAATGGTTAACATGAAGGCATATAAACACCCGAGAACCAAATAAGGATGCTCATTGTTGTGTAATCGCCTTGCAAACAACTCAGAATGAAATCTCAATAAAATCAGCGTGGGGAAGAGGACAGGAAACGGTTAAACACCCTCCCTCATATTCTCCCCACTTTGCAGTTATTCCCCAGAAACCACTTTAGTACTACAAGGGAAAGGTAACTTCTTGTTTGCCTTCTAACCCTAAGTTTGAAGCTGAAGGAGCATCTCCACCCCCAACATTCAGCAAGAAGTGAAGCTAAAGGGAACCAGGCAGTGGCGCTCACCCTGTGGAATGCCCTCCCAACAGATGTCAAGGAAATAAGCAACTCTCTGACTTTTAGAAGACATCTGAAGGCAGCCCTGTTTAGGGAAGTTTTTAATGTTTGATGTTTTATCATTTTAAAATTCTGTTGGGAGTCGCCCAGAGTGGCTGGGGAAACCCAGCCTGATGGGTGGGGTATAAATATTATCATGATCATGATCATTATTTTGAGTGCAATCGCTCAAAATAATTTTTGTTAATGCACAGGTCCCCAGAAGCAACAAGAAGTACCTTTATCTGAGCCTGAAGGATGCGTGTGGTCTTTGTTGCCTCAGAGGCATGCCGGTTAGCATGGCTGAGCTGGATTTCCATCTCATTGAGGTCTCCTTCCATCTTCTTCTTCAGTCGGATGGCCTCATTTCTACTCTTGGCTTCCGAATCCAAGGTGGACTGTAACGTTTCTATGGCACGTTGCTGGTTTCTCCTGATTTTGAAATCATGTTATGTAAGCAAATGTGGGCACAGGCTTCTCTTTTCCTAACTTTCGATTTCAAGCAATGCCCTGTGCTCCTAGTGAAATCTACCTTTTCACATATAGGTTTTTAGCATAAAGAGTAAATAGGAAAATCTAGCATTCCTCTCCATTCCCATCTCCAGATCTTCTTACTTCTCTCTGTAAAATCATTTCATTTTGAATCTCTTCCCTGAAATACTCTCAACTGTGAAAGATTCCAGGTTTTTTTTGTTTTGTTTATTGCCTCTTGTTTATTAATGTATCTTCTGTCAACATATTGTGCAGACAGTAATTATCAATCAGCCTTAACAACATTCTTGCAAATTAAGACAGCATGTACAGATGGCAAAACAGATACATAAGCAGAAGAAAATTGCCCTCTTCTACATAATGTGTTACTGCCAGGACAAGTTTGAGAAATTCTGATGATTGGTAAGAGACACACAGATCATTTGTGTCTAGTTCTTTAAAAGAAACAAAAAACCTGTGTTGGAGCCAGACTACATTAGGTCCTATTGAATTCCATGGGGCAAGATATTCATGATTCAAGTCCCATTAGTTTAAATTGTATCTAAGTTCAGTTAACCTACTCTGGATACCGAGAAATACTAATACTAGAAAACTTGTTTTCTTTTAGTTCCAACTCTGTTCTTTTTTTAAAATCACACTTCATATACAACTTGGCTTTATTAACTGCATTGTGTGCATACTATACCTGAAATTATCAACTTCTTCATCTTTTTCTGCCAGTTTTCTTTCAAAGTCTGCTTTAATTTGGGAAAGTTCCAGTTGAAAACGCAATGTCTTGCTTTCTTCATGTTCCAGAGCCCCCTAAAATATATGTAATGCATGTTAACAGCATAGAGATAATAACTTTGAAATGTGCAGCCTAATCCTATGCTTAATTGTGCAACGGAACATGGGATCCAATCCTAGTGTCTAAGGACACTTTCTACAGCTGCATGGGTTTCTAGGAGTCAGAATCAAGGGATATCAACAGCTATGTGTATCATACCCTAACAGTGCAATCCTATGTACATCTACTCGGAAGTATCTCCCAATGAATTCAGTGAGACTTAACCCAAATGGTCATCTATAGGATTGCACCGCTTCTCTCAGGCAGTGTGTCAGGGACTGGTAGGATGCTCATGAGTGTGCACTGGGGAAGTCTGACTCAGGAGAGAGGAGCAGTGATGGCAAGAGTCAGAAGCAAGGGAAGTTTCAGAGCTATAGGAAGAGGAAGAACAGGTGGGTCAGGCAAGTGAAGGGCTGGTTCCTTCCTCACCCTCTCCTGCACCACTCGCTCCCAGAATCAGGAGCGGGTGGAAGTGAGAAGAGCAGCAGCAGCTTCCACACAGGCACAGTCTCCGGCTGTGTGTGTGCAGCCTGTTGGGGAAAGATACAAAAGCTGATGGAGGGGACATGGCTCCTTGTTGCTGCAACTGCTCCATAGAGCTCAGACCTGGGAATAGCTGCCTAGATGCTAAACTGCCGTGGAGCCTACTGTAACTGTGAGGTTTGATTGACAATATAGAGCTAACTATCTGCCGTGTGCTTTCCTTTGGCTGGGGAGCACTGTTGACCCAGGGCTAGCCCTAGCACTTGCTGTGTGGTTCAGGCGACAGATAAACCTGCCATTGCTGCTGTCTCCACTGCAGTTGCCACCTAGTCACCAATCCACCATGAGGCACTGCTGCTTTTGCAGGGAAGCGGAGCCCAGGCCTACATCTCCTCTTCCTAAGATTGCGGCAATGTGGGTGAGGTGGCCTAGGGTAGCAGAGACCAGGCATCCCCAAACTTCGGCCCTCCAGATGTTTTGGACTACAATTCCCATCATCCCTGACCACTGGTCCTCTTAGCTAGGGAATCATGGAAGTTGTAGGCCAAAACATCTGGAGGGCCGCAGTTTGGGGATGCCTGGCAGAGACTCTTAAATTTTAAAGCAGCAATGGGAAGTCTGTGCCCCCCCCCAAATGCTATTGGACTGCAACTTCCACCATCTCGGGCCATTAGCTGTGCTGACTGGGGCTTGCTGAAGTCCAACAACACCTGGAGGGCCACAGGTTTCCGTAAACAGTATTCAGCCATAATTTCCACCACTGCGGCAAAGCAGGGGCAGCCCAAGCACTCTCTGGGGCCACCCAGCAAACAATGCTTTGCTCTGATGAAGGACCTCTTTCTTAGAGTTTGACACCGAGGCATGTGGTGATCCCAGTTATCTTAGAAGTGATTCTTATGCTGGTGCCAGCAAGTGTTTGACTAGGTGAGTCTGCATGTTAATGCGGCAGTGGAGGCAGAGGAGGAAGACAATGGAAACAGCCCACCTCATTCGGTGCAATGTCTTGCACCGACGCTGTTCTCAGGTTAATGAGCATTGGGTAGCAACCAAAGTGATGTCAGAGCAGCTTCATAAGTAACACCAGCACAGCTTTGCCAGAGTACTTTCCTTCAGCAAAGGATGCTCCGGGAACATGCCTTGTGTAAGACACTGCTTGTGTTGTTCTAACATCTACATCAGTGGACTCAGGCGGGGGACTCAAGATGTAAGTTACAGTCTTTCGTTTTATTCCTGCACAAATATCCTCTCTAGCTGACAAGACTTCTTATTGATCCCCTAAAATATCAATAAGAAAGTTCAGTTTTGCTATCAGAAGAATTGATGTAATTTGCTCTTGTTTCAACTTCTATGATATGGGATTTTGTGGCAGGCTCTTAAGAAGTGAGACTGGAAGGAGTAACCCTTCCCCACAGCTACTGTTGTTAAAGTGGGGGGGGGGTTTATATTAAGTGCATTCACACATTTTGCCTGCAATCCTTCGCATACATACCTGGGATTGCAATCTTATACCTGAGTAGACAGGTATAAGATTGCACTGTCGTGTCTGTTTTGGCCATTGAGTTCATCTCTTTTCCCTCTTCTTGCATAATCTTTTTGCAGAGTTTATATTAAACATGCATAAGAGTTCTCCCTTCCATCAGCTGAGAAGCAAAGAGGCATGGAAGGTGATAAAAAAAGAACAGCTTAAGTGGTAAGGCTGGGGGTTTGGGGACTGACACTGAGATAAGTCAAGGAAGAACTTGGCATTTCCGCAGTCTAGGAAGTACAAAAAGACATGGAGATTGGCTGGATTGTGTGTGTTTGTGAATGTAAGAGTGTTGTGGACCTAAATCTATACGGTAAATAAGGCTAATGGGTTATAGGGGCTCTAAGGGCTGTTTAATTCTCTCTCAAAATCCATAAAAATGAAAATCTGTTCTTCTTTGTGTACAGTTTATGCCACCATACTATGCACTAGATAATCATTGCCCTCAATATGAAGATCAGTCAGAGTCTGTGGAGTTCTTGACTATCCGGTCATCAGCAGATGCCATCTGGGAAATCTGTGCCATTCAGTTATTAGCAAAAGCAGTGCAAATGAAGCAACAAGTTTACCTGATTTAAACAACCTGTCAGACAGAATCAAATAAGGTCTTTATATAGTTATTGGATATGGTTTGGCAAATACTGCCTTTAGAAATAAAAGACAGAGGTAATATCTGGCTGAATGCTGTCCAGTATTGCTTTTGGGTTGTGACAAAAGTCAGAGAATTTTGAAACGTTCTATGAAAGATAGAGGTTGTTTTTGTTTTTTACTCCAGGATAATAGCCAGCAAACACACACAAATACATCATGCACTATTTGCATAAGTAATATTTCACTCATGCGCCTCCTAATAAAAACCCATTTGTGCAAGTTGGGAAAGGAGCGGTTTCTACTAAATTAGCATCAAAAGGCAGCCACTTAATATTGGCTGCCTCATATCCTAAGCAAATAATTTGTTCTTGGGTCTCAAATCATGGAAGCAGTAAGGTACATAATTCCTGTACTGAAACTGTTGGTGATCTACAATTGACTCAAACTTTCTACCGGTAATAGTTGGATAATGCTCAGAAGCAATGGCTGTGAACTTCCCCCATCTGGAGTTAGCAAGGGGAAAGATGCATGGCTTAGCCGGGTTCTGATTTCTGTACAATAACTACCACTGCAGAGTAATGGGGCTTTTGGAGAGGGAGAGCAGGATGCTGGTAGAGTTTAGAGGATACGTGGCTTGACTGTATCAGGCCTTTGGAGCTGTTCTCTTTAGCGTGGATGGCCAGGAATAGCAGACAACTGGAGGGGGGGGGAGAACCACCCTCATTAATGATATTGGATGTTCCCAAATGGCTCACAGCTTTCTTTGGTGTTTCCAAGCACCAGTCCCTGGCCCAACGCCACCACCACTACTAATGCACAGCCCCTGCCAAAGACTTGAACCCCAATACTGCCACAACAGAAAAGCAGAAATTATGCATCAGCAATGGCCAGGGGTGGGATGATACCAAGTGCAATCCAAAGAGCTAAAGGGCTGGGAGAATGTCTTGAAAGCATTTCTGCAGTTAATGGAGACCGGCCTCCACAGTCACTTACGGACTCATTGTTAAAACCATGTTTATGGAAGACAATCTTACTTGGCTACGAGTGATCACCAAAGAAGAGGAAGACATAGGATTCGTCAGTTAGTGCGACACACTGCTTAAGACGTGGGGAAGAGCAAAACACTTCCCCTTCCATTTTGTTTACAGGTCTGTGGCCGTGCTGCTTTTAGCACTAATATGCCATGGCACGTTCTAGGGTGATCTGCCAAGGTAAAGCTCTTGAACACACCACAAGCTGATGCATTATGACCAATCAGCTAGAGTATATTCGCAACATATATTATATATAAAAATATAATATATCTATCGTCTATCATGCTTAGCTATTCAAAGCAGTGGAATGAAACATGCTGTTCCTCTGCTTTGATAGCAACACCTTTTTATTTGGAGGGGAAATCCCTGCAAAGTACAAAACAGCCTGCAAGATAAAAAATAATAATATTTTGATAAACATTAAATAGCTTAAGCTAAATCTTATTTTCAAGTATTCCAAACATTTCTAACAGATGAAGAAACGGAACTTTTTTTAAAAAACAACAACCCTAATTATGTGTGATTCTTTAAGGTTAATTCATGAAAATGCCCTTGGTGATATTAAATTATTCCGCAATATAAACAAATCATGTTCCAGTGCATTGAACAAACCTCCAGATATCACAGAAAACGCAGGTGCCAGGTGGGGAAGCCAAAATGTTTCAGGTGCTCAAGAGAATAACTGATGGCTTTTAAGAATATATTCACTCTAGCTTCATAAAAATGAAAGTGATTTGGGGGTATGTTAGCTTTCCGTTCCTCACATTATCCTGATGGCATTGGCTGTATCATAGTAGATATGAGCAGCTTTTTTTCCTCCCTTCAAAAACACACCTGGGAATGAGGCTGATGGATGACTGTAGTTAGCTTGAAACAGTGGCCAGGCATAAAGGAAAATTAAAAGAAATGAGAAGAGAATTCCTAGGCTCTTATTTCAAGGTAAGCCCCTACTCTCCCCCAAAAGGTGTTAGAATTTTGCCTGCACCCAAGAGTCCTCAAATATTCAATCTCATCCTACTTTTGCAGGGAACCAATGATCTCATGATAGTCTTGGGGGCACTGGCGGAGGAAGATGGGGTGGGGGGAGTGCACCGCCCCCGGCAGCACGATCCTGGTGGGGTGCCATTGCGGCTGCCCCCTGCCTGTGCGGGGTGCCACACCCCCTCAGACAGCGCACCACACCCCCAGGCTGTGTGCCACGCCCCTGCAGGCAGCATACCACGCCCCTGGGATGCACGCCAGCCACGCCCCTGCCTTCTCTCCACCCCACCCCCCGGTGGTGGAACATGAAGCTCGGCCACTGCTTGGGGGTACATTGGGCATATCTTTAAATGCATTTTTTAAATCCCATGACTGAGATTCCCATCTCTTTTTAACTAACAGCAGGAGAAGTTAAGTGGAGGCAATTCAGATTGGGAGCATGGTATCGAGGAGAAAGATTTAAAAGTTCCACCAGCCCCATTTTCTTTTCCCAGTGAAACTGCCCCCTCATGCCACTTATTTGAGGCTAACTAGTAGCATTCAACAGTTGTTGTTTTTTAAGGGGGGGGGGGATTTTCAGCAGGCAAATGGCAGGATCAACCCCCCTACATCTGCTCTAAAAAGAGAAAGAGGATCCCAGTTATGAGATTCAAAGCCTTGCTTAACATCACATATAGTTTGATCTTCAAGACCATTTGATTCTCTAGACTGTGTCTGGAAACCAGGAATGGTCAACGACACCATCAAGCTGCAAAACCTTTGCAGTTATGGAGAACATGCTGTACAGCCTCACATTACATCCAGATAGGTCCATCCGTTTGCATATTGCATATAAAATCCAAATGAGAGATGTGATATGAAGTGTAGAATCCCTCTTTCTTACATATGTGTTTGTTTAT
Organism: Zootoca vivipara; assembly: GCF_965207765.1. Lineage (NCBI taxonomy): Eukaryota > Metazoa > Chordata > Lepidosauria > Squamata > Lacertidae > Zootoca > Zootoca vivipara. Next base: position 67,669,722 of record NC_142587.1, on the reverse strand, counting down.
TATCGTTTTAAAAAAATATTTTTATAGTTTGTTTTGTGTGTGTGTGTGTGTGTGTGTGTGTGTGTTCCTTTAATTGCACTGTGCAGGAATAGATAAATATAATAACAATTGAACATGTTTTGGCAGAGTCACCAGGGACCAGAACCTTGCTTTTGGGTACTGCTGCCTACAAGCCATTCCTTGTCCATTGATGCAGCACTCTGTATAGGCTTGCCGTGCTGGCTCATCACCATATGCTAACCAAGGATAGGGTGCCTATGGCGCTCAAAATGTTGTTAGACTACAACTCCCATCATCCATGGCCATTGACCATGTTGACTGGGAACAATGGAACTCAGGATTGGGCAATATCTGGAGGGCTGCGAGTTTCCCATTGCTGCCCCAGAACATGCCCAACACTCCCCTATGGCTATTTATTACAGGGTAAAATAGGTAATGGTGGAAAAGCTACCTTCAGGGAAGCTTGTCTGCCATTCCTGATATACCCAAGGATTTCTAGAATCCATAGCTCAAACGTCTAATCTGATTGGGTTTTCCCCCCAAACTTTTTTTAAACCCACACTAAATTCAAATGGAAACTTCAAATCGTGGAAGTTGAAATCTTTTGAAAAGTATACTGCAACAGCACTTGTACATAGCCTACCTTAGGATCTCTACGTGAAGAGAAGGGGAGGAAGAAATCTAAATCACAATAATATCCCATATAATAACTACTGAATCTTTTTGCCACCCTTTGTTTTCCCCGCCTATGCACATGAAGCAAATCTTGCTTATCCTTTGTTTCCTCTGTTTTTCTTTGGGATGGAAAACTTACAGCGACTCTCTAGAAACCCCATTCCTTGTTCCAAACCTTTGTCTTACCTCAGCTTCTTCCAGGGCTAGCTGGACTTCCGATTTTTCTTGTTCAATCTGCTTCTTCATCTTCTCCACCTCATGAAGGCTCTTGTTTCCTTCACTGATCTGGTCAGTTAGATCTGAAATCTCCTCTGATATTTTTTTTAAAGAAAGAAAGAAAATGAAAGAAAGAAAGAAAGACAGAAAGAAAGACCAAAGCGTCAGAAAGTCCTGAATGTACCAAGTTATCTCTTTTCAATGGCAATTTAAATTTTCCTATCTTGCTGGAGTCTTGCTAAAAACTGAGAAATTTGTGTTTATCTATTTATTTTATATGCAGAATTCATCATGCGAAAGGCTGGACTGGATGAATCCTAAACCGGAATTAAGATTGCCAGAAGAAATATCAACAACCTCATATATGCTGATGACACAACCTTGATAGCAGAAAGTGAGGGTGAAAGAGGACAGCGCAAAATAAGGTCTGAAGCTCAACATAAAAAAAAAATAAGATTATGGCCACTGGCCCCATCACCTCCTGGCAAATAGAAGGGGAATAAATGGAGGCAGTGAGAGATTTTACTTTCTTGGATTCCATGATCACTGCAGATGGTGACAGCAGTCACGAAATTAAAAGATGCCTGCTTCTTGGGAGAAAAGCAATGACAAACCTAGACAGTATCTTAAGAAGCAGAGACATCACCTTGCCCAAAATGTCCATATAGTTAAAGCTATGGTTTTCCCAGTAGTGATGTATGGAAGTGAGAGCTGGACCATAAAGAAGGCTGATCACCGAAGAATTGATGCTTTTGAATTATGGTACTGGAGGAGACTCTTGAGAGTCCCATGGACTGCAAGAAGATCAAACCTATCCATTCTGAAGGAAATCAGCCCTGAGTGCTAACTGGAAGGACAGATCCTGAAGCTGAGGCTCCAATACTTTGGCCACCTCATGAGAAGAGAAGACTCCCTGGGAAAGACCCTGATGTTGGGAAAGATGGAGGGCACAAGGAGAAGTGGACGACTGAGGACGAGATGGTTGGACAGTGTTCTCGAAGCTACGAACATGAGTCTGACCAAACTGCGGGAGGCAGTGGAAGACAGGAGTGCCTGGCGTGCTATGGTGCATGGGGTCATGAAGAGTCGGACACAACTAAACAACTAAACAACAACAACATTTATTTAAAAATTGGTGGGTGCGTGTCATATAGAACCATCAAATTTATTAAACAGGCTTAGAAATGAAAGCTATTGACTGCATCTGAAGATCACATAAGTTAAAATACATTCATTGCCCTGCTTTTTTGGGAATATTTGTAAGATATTTTTTTAATGGATAATGTATTCTGTATGTACTTACTCTGAGGCTTATTTTTGCTTTGTGATGTGTGTATTGGTATGAGTGTGTGCATGCTCTAGGCCTACTTGGCCAAAGAACAATGAAATATTTCATATATTTATGTTTTTTAATGATAAAAAGTGATAATGATAACAATACAACCAGTCCTCTAGAACTGGGTTTTGACCTCCTTCCTCTATGGTTCCCAGCTCCTGAAAACAGAGGTGAAAACTCTTATTCGACACAGCTGAAATCAGGGAAAGCTACATGGCTACATTTTCATCCTGACAGAACCGCTTAGAGCAAACATTGATTGGTTGGCTCCAGCTCTGGCAGTTCTGTTCACAGTTGCAGACAAAACAGGATGCATGCCAATCGACTGGAGCAGGGTAATTGCGGTGCCAATCTTTAAAAGGGGGCTTAGAAATGATCCAGCCAATTCCTGCCAGTAAGTCTTCTTAGTATATTATAAGCTAAACACTTATACAATAAATGAATTGACTAGATAGAAGCACAAAGTATATTATTTAATGAAGGAGCTGGCTTTAGACAAGGCCAGTGATCTTATATCATTGCTGTCTACTACTCCATTCAGTTGAGAAGTATATTCAAACAAGGGCCAATTGACCTGAAATCTGCTCTTGCTTCTTGCTACAGTGGCCTGTGAAATTTAGTGGGATAAACGGACAGTTACCAGTACTCCACTCCAGGCTTGTTGTGGGATGAATGGCCATCATACCACTCCATCCAGCACTTTTCAGGGACTCAGACAGGGGTGCACACTGCCACCAATTATTTTTAAAATGTGTTTATTAAGATCCAGTGTCTCCTCTTGCAGTTGTCGATTCTTATCCTCCTGATTTTGTAAGTCCTGTTATATAATGGCAATACTGTCTTGCTCTCAAAAAATCTGCTGAGTCCGGAAAGGCTGTTGCAAATCTCATTAAGCTCATTGTATTAATGAATGGCTTGTAATTATCATTAAGATAGACTCTATCTGGCAGAGGGGGAAAGATCCTCCAAGCTCAGTTCAAACGGCTTCCTTAAAGTTAGGGAATATTTTGAACAATCACATGCTATTTTATTATAAAATGGTCAATATGCAGTCGTTATTAAAGAACATTTTCTGTGGAAGGACAAAATATTGAATACATTGTGTCAATGTATTTCAGTTTAGTATATAAAACAGCATTAACATGGGTCACAGAAGAGGCAATGAGAAGACATTCAGGTTTACTTATGCACATCCCGGTCCCATCCACATGTAAATCATGGCTGGATATCTTATGGGATATTGAAATGGACTCATGGGTGAGAACAGCTGTGCCTTCCATCCTACACTGCCTCACATTTTAATTACGGTTACAGGTAGGTAGCCGTGTTGGTCTGGATCGAAGTAAAATAAAAAAATTCCTTCAGTAGCACCTTAAAGACCAACTAAGTTTTTATTTTGGTATGAGCTTTCGTGTGCATGCACTCCCATTCATCCACTCCCATTCATCATCGCTATCATATCTGGTCACCACCCTCTCACCCACCAAGGAAAATTAAGGTTGCCCATGCCTGCTTTAAGTGAACCACTTCATATGCTTCTGAATACCAGTTGCTGGAAGCCACAGGAGAGGATAGTGCTCCAGTGCTCGGTCCTGCTTAGGCAAGTGGTTGGTCACTTTGAGAACAGTGTGCATCCACTCCCATTCATCATCGCTATCATATCTGGTCACCACCCTCTCACCCACCAAGGAAAATTAAGGTTGCCCATGCCTGCTTTAAGTGAACCACTTCATATGCTTCTGAATACCAGTTGCTGGAAGCCACAGGAGAGGATAGTGCTCCAGTGCTCGGTCCTGCTTAGGCAAGTGGTTGGTCACTTTGAGAACAGGATGCTGGAATAAATGGGTCATTGACCTCGTTTTATGTTCTTACAACTACATCTATATCGCCAATCTTTGAAATAGCAGGAGGATCTGATACCAGCTGGTCTCACTGGAGAAAAGCTAGGTTCTTAGACTAATGACAAAAGGCATCTTGCCCCAATATATCTCTCAGTCCTCAGAGCAAAAATATTTTATGATGTAGAGACTGTTTCTTTGCCTTGTTTGTCTAGCGCAATGGTGAAGCTAAACCGCTAGGACTCATTTCTTTCACCTTCTGGCTTCTCCCTCTGCTCCCCGATTCAACTCACTTGACTGTCCCACATCTCAAGTGAAGGACTTACCTTGGAGATTCTTGTTTTCCCTCTTCAAGGTCTCCAGATTGTCCATGCTCTCTTCATATGCATTCTTCAGCTTAAATAATTCTGTGCTGAGGCTTCGGGCTTCCTTCTGAGCACCTTCAAGCTCTGATTGGGACTCCTCATACTTTTGTTTCCACTCACTAAGGATCTTGTCAAAATTGCGCTGCTTCTTGTCCAAGGACCCTGCTGCTGCATTGGACTTTTCCAGATCAATCATCATGTCCTCCAGCTCATTCTGCAACCTGTGCTTTGTCTTCTCCAGAGAAGAGCATTTGGCATTGGCCGCCTCGATGGCTTCCTCAGCCTCTTGGAGGCGAGCTGCCAACTTTTTCCTAACAGAACAGGTACATGGTAAAATCACCCACAATGAAAAGGCTCTTAATATTACCAAAATCAAAACAGTGTGAATTTCCCTTTGTGTGGCATTGTTATTTGCTACATTAAACCAGGCATGTCCAAAGTGCGCTTCGGGGGCCTAATTCAGACCTAATTCAGCCCCCTTGACAGTAAAAATCCTTTAAAAAAGCTCAACAACTTTGGAGGAAAATTTATAAATAAAGCTCAACAGCTGGGGGTTAAATCCTAAAAAAAGTTCAACAACTTTGGTCGGCCCTCACACATGTTCACTTCATCAAATCTGGCCCTCTTTGGAAAAAAGTTTGGGCACCCCTGATTAAGCAGTCAGAGTGGCTTACAACTTAAAATAGCAGTTTACAGCTTAAGATGCCTGGTATAAAAAGGAAAAGGAAGGGGGTGTAAAGGATGAAACTAAGCAAATTTCATGTTTCCTTTTATTATTATTGAGCATTCTTATATACCGCTTTGTGTAAAACAGGATAACCACCTCCAAGCAGTGTACATTGAAACCAAGAATACCATAGGGACCACACCCATGCACACGCAAGATGAAGAATACAGTTAAAACCCACCAATAAAATAAAATCATGCTATATTATGAAGCTACATTGTGAAACTGCCAGAGACAGTTCTGGGTCAAGAGGAATCAGATGGCCATTGGCCCTAGCCAAGCCAACAGAGGGGGTCTTGCTGTTTTATCTGTGCTTCTCATGCAGCCAAGAGGAATGAAAACTGGTAAGACATTTCAAGGAAGGGAGGAGCCAAAGGCAAGCTGATGGAGAGGGTTTTGCTGTCTCATCTCTGCCTCCAATGCAGTCAAGCAGAAGAAGAATTGATGAGACATTTCTGGGAAGAGAAGAGCCAAATAGCAGTTGGGCCTAGCTACCCTTTGAAAGGGACCTCACACTTCAGCGGGAGTGTGTGCCACAGATCAGGAAAGGTGCCATGAGGATGTCACCTTGGTTAATGAGCAGAGTTAAAGAAAGTATTAGAGGCGAGAAGGCTTCCTTCAAAAAAATAAATGGAAGCCTTGTCCAAATGAAGAGAACGAAAAGGGTCACAAATTTTGGTGAAACAAAGTGCAAGTGGACAGTTAGGGAGGCTAAAAAAAATTGGGCCCATTGCTAAAAAAAACATTGAATTTGACAAAATAAAGTTCTTTAAGACAGGAGTGCCTGGCGTGCTATGGTCCATGGGGTCACGAAGAGTCAGACACGACTAAACGACTAAACAACAACAAAGTTCTTTAAATAAATTTGCAGTGGAAGACTGTCTAACAAGGTAGCTGAATGCTTGGATGACAAGGGAATCAAAGGTGTACTAAAGGAGGATTAGGAGAGAAAATGAAATAATTCTTTGCATCTGTCTTCACAATGAAAGATATAGGGTGATCCCAATACCTAAACTAACCTTTGCTGAAAAGGAGTCTGAGGAACTGAGGTGGATAGCGGTGATGAGGGATGAATTATCAGACAAAATAGAAACTGAGAAATTACCAGCTTCAGATGGCATCCACCTGAAAGTTTCCAAAGAACTCAAAGGTGAACTTGATGATCTTCTAACAAAAACATGAAACTTGTCCCTCAGATCAATCTCCATACCTGAGGACTGGAAAGTAGTCAATGTAACATTATTATTTTTTAAGGGATCTGGGGGGATCCTGGAAATTACAGGGCTGATGGCTTAATGTGTGGCCTGGGAAAACTGGTGGAAAGTATTGTGAAAGATAAAATAACAAAAAAAAGAGCCAGCATGGCTTCTGCAAGGGGAAGTCCTGTCTCACAAACCTATTTGGGTTCTTTGAGAGTGTCAAAAAGTGTATAGGTAGAGGCAGTCCAGTTGATATAGTGTACCTGGACTTTCAAAAAACTTTCAACAAGGTACCTCACCAAAGATTCCTAAATCAAAAAATAAGAGAAGAGATCCTCTTGTGGATCAGGGATTGGTTAAGCAGCAGGAGAGTAGGAATAAATGGACAGATGGAGAGATGTAGAAACTAGAGTCCCCCAAGAATCAATATTGGGACCTGTGCCTTTCAACTTGTTCATAATCAGTCTAGAGTTAGGAGCAAGTGGTAAAGTGGCCAGGTTTGCTGATGACATGAAATTGCTCAGAGTTGTTAAAACAAGAAGAAACCATGAAGAGCAACACAAGGAGATCGCCAAACTGAGTGAATGGGTGGTAAAATGGTAAATGAAATTTCATGGAGATCTGAAAGATAGCAGTGACAGGGCAAGGGATAAATGTCTAGAGAGAGAGTTCTTTAACTGGGGCACCACACACAGCCACACGCCTTACCACCCAAGGCAGGGATGCCTTAGATGAATTTCTCAAGTACTGAGCAGGCTCACATTGGTTTTCCTGATCATTCTGGATTACTGACATGATTGCAACAGGAAGCCATAAGAAATAAGACGTTGATATGTTTGGATTGTAATTTATATTCACATCTGACCTGGATGCTTTAGCCGAGGATCCTGCATTGCGGGGGATTGGACTAAATGACCCTTGGGTCCCTTCCGGGTCTAAGATTCTCTGATCTCACTGCATTGAACTGCATGCAGTCTGTGATCTAGAATGTAACAGTTTAAAACAAGAATACACATGGAAACATAGGATGGCATCTCTTATATATCTTACTTGGCATCTTCTAGCTCCTCAGTCCTTTGAATAGCATCGGTTTCATATTTAGTTCTCCACTGTGCCACTTCCGCATTCCCCTTGGAGAGTGCCCTCTGAAGCTCTGCCTTGGCTTCTTGCTCCTCCTCAAATTGCTCCCGTAGGAGGTCACAGTCATGGCGGGCAGCTTGCAAAGCATGGGCGAGGGCATTCTTTGACTGTAGGAGGGGGGGGGAGCTGTAGTTAGCACATTCAGCTGTGGACAAAGCAGCTACTACAAGCACTGAAACTCATTCTGATGGTGGGTTCGCCATCTGGAAATTTCTCCCTTTCCAAACTCCGTACTCCTATTTCTTCCATCACACTGTCTCAACCTTTAATAGCAACCACAGCACTTCCGAGTCATACTATTGTATCCCCAGAATTCTGTATTTCATCGATATCTCCAGACTGAGGCACATCCTCAGCTTATGCAATTAAGTGCCATTCCACTGCACTTACTTGAGCACATGCAGTCCTATACCTGCTTCAGGGCAATACCTTAAAACCGAGCCGTCATTTCAAGCTGAGTCAGAATCATGTTGGGAGCCTCAATCAAAGCATTACCTTGGTCTCTTCCTCCAGCTGCCTTTTAAGCTCCTCTATTTGCTGAGTGAAAGACAACTTCCCTCGGGAAAGTTGGTTTATAAGTGATTCTTTCTCTTCCAGCTGTCTTGTAAATTCACCTGCCGGAGGGTAGCACAAAAAAAGATGATGAGCATCAGCTTTCCAGGACAAGGGAGGAGGAGGGCAAGGGCTGTGCTTCCAGAGGAAGATATTCCCAGGAGTTCTGAATAATTGAAAGCAACCTGTGACCCTTTTGCCCTTCAAGCATACAGGGGTGGCTTGATAAAGTAGACGGGGGATTTTGTGGCATTGGACATAATTAGCTAGGTCCACATTTTTCCTAAGCCAGCATTACAGGAGACATCCTAAGAAGTCCTCTGGACACAGTCAAAGGAACTGGGGAAACCGTAGCATTTGATGATGGACTTGAAACATGCATGGGAGAGTCCCGCTGATCACAATATTAAAGTGCTCGTATGCTATGCTGAACACACTACTGTAACATGCTCTGTGCAGGGCTGCCATTGAAAACCATTCAGAAACTTCATTTGGTGCAGAATACCGCTGCTAAAATCTTGGCTGTTGGGGTCATGTGATTCCCTTTTATTCTATCAGCTGCACGGGCTCCCAGTCAATCTTCTAGGGCCGTTTACTGTGCAGTCAACTGTATTCCCTGTGCTGAGTCTTTAATCCACGTTCACATGACTTTATCCAAACTGCATCCTGTACTTTGTTATAAAATACTACTGTCTGATGTGTTGTTTCTCAAACCAGCTTCATGCCAATCGGAGTCTTTGAGCCATTCCTAATTCATGGGGTGAACACCTTTGCATAGGGTAAAAAACATCCCATCCCCTCAATGTTTGGGAAAAGATCACAGAAAGCTGTTATTGCAAGCTGAACCGGAATGAGTCCTTGGTGGGCAATGGACGGAGTGTTGTGGAAAGACAAGTGAATTTTGCATCAGGAAATTCCTACTGAGCATCCAATATAAATCAACAGCAGCAGTAAAGGTTGGGAGTCAATCTGATAAATGTTGTATAGCCATGAAACTGGTCCTCCCTCTTCTCCCATGTTTCATCACTTGGACAGGAATATAAGAAGAGGACAGAAAACTAGATGGAAAGGGAAAAGCAATTGACCAGGAGATGAAAGGAATCTGCTCTTATGTAGGGGAAAGGGAGAAGACAGAAACATGAGTTCCTCATGAAAATATTGCACATGTGCAATTATGTGGGGATGTGCAGATCAGTGTATTTCTGATATACATATTTCTGATAAGTTTTAAAAAGAACAAAAAGTATGAAACTTAAAAATGTGTGTTCACCATATTTCTGGCAGTACTTTATGTATATTGTGTGTGTGTGTGTGTGTGTGTGTGTGTGTGTGTGTGTGTGTAGTATAAAATTTCTCACAAAATTTGGAGAAATACAGTATCCAAATGATAATTGCACTTCATTCCACACAGTGGTTCAGTGAGTGCAAATCAGTTTGTTCTGCAATCACATAAAGATGCGGACTGAATTAAGTCTTCAAGCATCTCTCCTGACTCATATAAGGTGTTGCCATGCTCACACTTCCTGTGGCTATAATAGCGTTTGCCCAACCTACCGTTTTCCGTTTGCAGCTTCCCTTTTTGGGCAGTGAGGTCACTCACCACACGAGTCATCTCATCCACTTTAGTTTTTGCCTCATTGAGATGGTCTTCCAGAGTACGACAGAGTTTTTCTGCATTTGCCTAATGTGGTTGGAACAAAGGTAATCAAACACCATCCCAATCAACATTAGGGCCACAATTTCTGTGCAAATTATAAAATATGGTTTACAAAATTTGCAAAAATGAAAAGGACCCACCACCAATTATAATTAGAAAAAGAGAAATAGCTGCAATGATATTTTTTAAAAGTATTTTTATATGCATATACCAAATATTCAGTTTACTGGGAGGAATAATAAAAACATATTCCTTTAAAATAATTAATTGTGTCCAACAGTTTTGAAGTGCAGTAAGACTTACATAATTTTGCACACAAGACTATGACAACCTTTTGTCTTTATCACATACATACTCACCAGTTTGCTTCAGCCATATTATATATTTTGACAAGAAGAACATTATTTTCTGTTGTTAATATCTTACTGGAGTCATACAAAAGCAAAAGCACACTGAGCTACTATATGATTGTTGTTTGCACTGAGAGTCTTGTGGCACCTTAAAGATGGAGAAATTTATTATGACATAAACTTTTGTGGACCAGAGTTCACTTCATCAGCTGCAATGTTTCCTGTAGGCCACAAAAGCTTATGCCATATGAAATTTGTTAGTGCTTAAGGTGCCACAAAAATCTTTGTCATTTTGCTGCAAAAGAGCACAGCTACTCCTCTAGTAGAAATCATTACATGACAGTGTGTGGCAAATGGAAGGGGATCAATCATGTAATTAATAACAGCTCTGAATTATTGAACTGAATTGATGTGATGGAAAAAAGTTCACACTGAAAATTACACATCTGTGAGCCATAAACACATCCTTCTTAAGAGATTCCTTAAGAGTTGCTTGGGAGTTAAATATCCCCAGAGGAGTATTATTCAATTGCTCTGTATATCATTTATCAAACCTACGTATGATGAGAGCTTTCTAAAGATCATAATGTGGAAAAAAACATACTCCACCGCCAAAATCAGAAAGTATACTAGTTTAGCATTCTGTATGAGAAAAGTGTGATCTGCAAAGCCATCATAAATCTATCAGAATACCTATGAATGGAGGACGCAAAAGCTTACATGCTATTTTGTGATATTTTGGTTGGCCTAATAAATATATTGCCCTAATATGGATGTTGACATTTATTAATAGCGATGCACTATGGTTTGCCATAAAGCTAGTACCAAGTACAACTTAAGGAGTTTTAGAAATGATTACAAGATGATACGTGGAGAAAATTTAGGAAACCCCAGTGTCTGATTCAACATAGTGACTATCCTAGAGTAGTAAGGCATAGTAAGATGAGCAAAAGTAAAGTATATAATTCATTTAAGAAGTTAAAATGGACACTTGAAGGCTAACAAGTTAGGCAAGCATGATTCTCAGAGAAGGCGGGCACTCAAGAGAGAAACTTATTGTTATCAGTTTGTGGTGGGATCAGACTCCCCTAAAAGAGTTCGAATTTCAGCAAATCCCTAAATTCCTAGATCAAGCAAAGGTTGGAAATAATTCACTTGGCCAGCTTCCTCATGAGGTAACCACTTAATAATGGCTGAGTCTTTAACCCAACCAAAGGTACCAGATAGGTCATGTGGAGATTCAATGCCAGACATCCAAATGGGTAAAGCCCCTCCCCGGGCTCTGATTTTAGTTAATAAGACAAAAGGCTAGTGTTAGGGGTTTTTTAAGGATGGCAGTTAGTAATGATGTACTAGCAACCTCTTCATTGTAGGCTCCAGTCCTATATATGTGTAAATAAGGCATATATCATAAAAAACCCACTTCAGTGTCTGCTGTGCCTCTTTTCTGAAAGGAAACACAAACCCTTGGTAAGTGCCTGGACCCCTGGAATCTCACACTGCTCAGAGATTGGCATAAGGTGTAACAATATTTTGCCATTGCATCTCCATACACTCTGTACTTCCTAGAATCAGAATTGGAAGAGACCACAAGGGCCATCCAGTCCAACCCCCTGCCAAGCAGGAAACACCATCAAAGCATTCCTGACATATGGCCGTCAAGCCTCTACTTAAAGACCTCCAATGGAGGAGACTCCACCACACTCCTTGGCAGCAAATTCCACTGCCGAACAGCTCTTACTGTCAGGCAGTTCTTCCTAATGTTTAGGTGGAATCTTCTTTCTTGTAGTTTGAAGAACTACAAGAACTACTCTCTTACTCCTTCCTGTGATTCTCTATTGTCTGCTTTACATTTGCAAATTCTTGGATTGAAAGGTTTCCCCTTCTGAGAGCAAAATGTTCTTCTGCTTGTATCCGGGAGTTACTGATCCCCCTGGCTACAGCTCTCCCCCCAGCAACCCCCTGAAAAGCTGTTCCAGCAGATCAAGAGACCCTCCGCTGTGTGACTGACACATAATGTGGCAGGAGGGCTCAGCCAGGAAAGAAAATCAATGACATCCCCACAAGAACAGAGAGATTTTTGGATCCAACCATTTGTTATATTTTGCTCCATTGTTTAACGCACTTGGCATTTCTGTGTGGCCTTTTCTAAATGCATACCTGATGTATTGCATGAACATTGTTTGCAGCTATTCAAAGAATGCAACTCCCCTAAGAAATGAGTGGACGTGACTAACTTGGCTCTATTCATTTCAGCGAGCCTACTCCCAACAGAACTTGGCTGGACAAAGCCTCCTATTTTTGATTTGCTGATCAGACTTTGAGGAACTGAATGGGTTTTAGATTTGGTTGTAGCTAATCCAGGTCAGCTTGAAAATACACCAATCTCCATCTGGTCTGTCTTCACAGTAAACCCCAGAGATTTTTACCTTTCCCTTGATCATTTGCTCCATAGTGGAAGACAGATCGTCCACTTCCAACTTCAGCTCGCTCTTCTCTTTCTCCAGCTTTTGTTTGACGCGCTGCAGGTTGTCCACTTGTTCCCCAAGCTCTGCCATGCTGTCTGCGTGCTTCTTCCTGAGTGTAGCTGCGGTTGCCTCGTAGTGCAGCGTGGCCTCTTCAAGGTCTCGCCGCAGCTTCAGAAACTCGGCCTCCCGCTTCTTGTTCATCTCCAGCTGTGCCGCAGTGGCTCCCCCAGCCTCTTCCAGCCGCTCACTCAGCTCTTCCAGCTCTCGGGCCAGGTCTGATCTTTGCTTCTCCACTTTTGCCCGGGCAGCTCGTTCTGCTTCTAGCTCTTCCTCGAGTTCCTCTATGCGGGCCTATCAGACAGAGAAGCATGTGAGCATAACAGCACAGCCCTAGACACCACAGTGCCTCCATCTTAAGACCTTGGAAGTAACCTTTGTGATAACTCCGAAACCCTCAAATTCATGTTTTAATCATCTGGAGAAATGTTCTCTGCCATCTTTACAAGACATCAGACACCCAGGCTGCAGTCCTACTTACACTTACCTCCGTTGCCCATTGGGAACTACTTCCAACTAATATTGTGCAGGATTGCTCCAACAGTATAACAAAATAGACATTTTTAAAAGCAAGATAATATTTGAAGTGGAGTATTCCATTACAAAGAGTGTCCCCTGCCACTTTAAAATTATGAGTAGGGGGGGGGGTGAAATATAGGGTAACAGCAAACATTTGTGGTCCCTTTCTGTAATTCACCTCTGTACTAGAACTGTCAAAACTGGTTAGTCACACATTCTGCCTCTGGGCAGCAAGCAAGTTGCAGAATTATTAATGCCACATCCCACCCCCTCCAGAGGGAAGAAAGAGCAACTTTGGCAGCTGCAAAACCAAGGAGGTCATAGAACCTCCATAGATCAGCAGCCAAAGGGACTGTTTTTATTCTTGACAGAGTTTCTTACTTCTGTGCAAACTTCGTTGCCAGTGTTAACACATCACTTCAATTCACATTGTCTTCCTCTGAGGTGTATTCTGTTCTTTTACAGACTCGCAAGCCCCTAGATGCTTGTAACCAAGGACAATACAGTCAGAGGCGAATGTTCCCTTTCCATTAAGGATATCCTACCTAGAAGCCAATTTCCCTCTTCTGCTTCCAACCCTTTCTTCTTAAATATCTTTCCTTCAAATGTGTCTCTTATTATCTTTCCCAACCACCAATTCAACAAGGCACCTTCTGTTATTAGGATTCTTGTTGCTCAAGAATGGAATTTCATTTAAGCCTGCTTGTGATCAATGGTTTCACCCTCAAAATCCAGCACAACAAGCCCTGTGAAGATGTTCAGTGACACAAACTGAGAAGGGGAGAGAGCAGACTTGTGCCCACTCACAGCTTATACACTAGGGATGGGAAATCTGAGGACCTCCAGATAATGTTTGGCCACAACTCCCCTCTTCCCCAAGCCTGACTATGAACTGGGACTGGTAGGAGTTGGAATCTAACAATATTTGGAAGGACCTAGGCTCCACATCCTTGCTCTACATGTTTACCCGAAGGTCTGAAAAGAGCCAGTATGCATAAACAATGCACACACATAGCCATAGCTGCCAAGTCTCCCGTATTTCCCGGGAAACCCCCGTTTTTCCAGCCATTTCCCGCTGGCAGCCCAGATTTTAAAAACCCCTGTAAAACCCCCGGATTCTTACCAGCCCTGGGAGGCTCCTTCTGTGCATGTCTGGAGTCTCTGGACATGCGCAGAAGCGATTTCTGGCACTGCGGCCATTTTGGAAATGGGCAGAGCATGCGTAGAAGCAACTTCCGGTGTCGCTCTGCCCAGTTCCAAATGGCCGATCCCGGATTTTTCAATCTGGAAGTTGGCACCTATGTACATAGCCCCCAGCTGCTCTCCACAGAGCATCTTATACATTTTATTTTCTGTGTTTGTGTAGATTTGGTTTTAATTTTTTAACCTTTTCCGAGCCTTCAAAATAGGTTAAGAAACAAAAAAATAGAAAAAGCCAAATCATATGCCTAAAAATCTTTCTCTTCCTCCTCATTCTTTACATAACATAGCTCTTCACATGACACGTAACAAAGTTATAAAATGTGCTAGTTTTTTAATCCTCATGAAAATTCATCAGAATATTGTTGCGAATTTCTCCGAAAAAAACCCATTCTTATACAGTATGCAGTTTTGACTGGTCTACATCTTTTGCAAGGATTCCTCTAATAGAATGAATTGTTGTGTTTTACTTTCACTAATATATTCATGTTTATGCACACTTTCACCTAATAAGACACATTTTTGTAAACACTGGTTGAAGAACTGCATCAGAAAATTCAGAGAAGTGTGAATTTTGAAGGACGGCTGTGTTTCGGTTCTCATACTGTTTGGGAATATGCAAATTAGGTAGGTCCACCTTCCAATGCTCAGTTAATTTAATTTCTCCGCCATCTATAGTAAGTAAAACTTTAATACGGTCAAATACCAGCAAAAACCGCCATCTATAGTCACTGGCTGTTGGTTCTGGTAGCTAAGTGATAGCTACAGATTTGGTGGTAATATGCCACTGAATACCAGAACCAGATGCTGGGAAGGAGGAGGCCAAACAATGGGAGAAAGCTGTCATCTTCAATCCCTGCTTTCAAGATTTCCCTGAGCTGTTCACTCTGGAAAACAGGGTGATGAATGAGATGGATGTCTAATCTGATCCAGCAGAGATTTTCTTGTGACCTTAAAATATTTCTAATAACCTGGAATTCAGATCAAATGGGATTACAGCCTGTAGAAAGCCCAGGGCTTTCTTACAATACAATGTCCAGTATATCCAGTACTGAGAGAAACTGAACAGGGGTAATTACCTGAAGCTCTTTTATCTTCTTTTGGAGCTGCATCACTATGGCCTGCTCATCCTCAATCTTGGAGCTCATCTGACTGATTTCAAATTCTTTCCTATTAATGCAATAGATTGGGGTTGAGTACAATGGAGTAATTAGTTGGTCGCTTTTAAGCAGAAATGCCACCTCAGAACAAACAATGACTATAGCCCTATTCAGGTTGTTATGTACTGAGCTGAATCCTAGAACAATAGGATCCAAAATGCAGCAGTGATTGGTTCGCAGGAGCCACCCAATCCAGCTCCAGGTGGAAGTGAATCAGCAACCTGATTGGCCTGCAGGAGCAGCCAATCAGGCTGCTGGCAGAAGTGAATCCGCAACCTGATTGGCCTACAGATGCAGCCCTGAAGTAGCCTATCACGCAAGGCCCAATGTGTAAATAATGTATATAAGTAGACGTTTTGGGAAAAGAGCCATTCTTCCCTTCTTCTCCAACTGGTGCTTGGAGGTAAGATTCAAATTCTATTGTGTGAGCCGGAAATTCCCTTCCCATACCTGGCCATCCCCTGGCAACACCTCCCCAGGCAGGATTGGACACTAGTAGTAAACTTTTACATTCCAGCTGATGAAGAATCATCGAAACAGGGCCTTGACCTGATGTTGATATTTACTGGAAGTTATCCTGAATAAAACTTTGTGAAGATTTTTTGATTTTATCCTTTCTGGCCCGAGTTCTTGTAATTTTTCGTTTACTACAGGATTGGACACTAGGCTTGGGTAGGCGGAGACCCCTGGCATCCTACCTGGGAAGGCGGTGCCAGCCCCAAACTACCAGGGAGTCACCCTCTGGGATCAGGGGGATGCACGCGACCACACAAAAGTCGCCCCCCATTTGATGTGTGGAGCGGTCATTGTGTAAATAATGTATATAAGCAGACGTTTTGGGGGAAGAGCCATTCTTCTCTTCTTCTCCTTTGCTACTACAAGCTGAATAAAGAGCATGAAATTCACTCTCGACTCCGAGTATATTTAACAGGTGTTTGCATAGAGTAACACATGCATGCAGGGAGGGGTGTTCATGTGTACAGCAGCACATGTGAAGTCTTGTCCCCAAACACGCAGACTTCCAGGTTGGATGGAAGACCAGCCACCACTGTACATTCACGCTGTATGCAAGGATGCCAAGGACAGGGCTAGTAATCAGCACACACTACAAAAGGGGGACTGGCTACTTAGTGTGGCTCCATTCCTTACCCTTCTGATGCTCCATACAGGAGCTATAATGCCCGAATAAGACTCATTCCTGCTACTTTTCAAGGTCCTTAGGGGATTGCTGCCTGCAAATTTGCAATCTAAGTAACACAGAAATCTGGTACCTGTTAGAACTCTGTTGGAGGGAAAAGCTGGTTAAGTGAACTACATTTTGATCTGCCTGCCAAAGCCCAATCTGCTATAACATGGAGCACAGAACCATACCAGATGGAAGGAAGGAAAGCAGACTGGAGCATGGGGAGTTGAATCTGGCTGGCTGCCCTCCACTTGGAGGTAGCAAACTTGGTCTACCTTTCTATTTTCTATGCTGTTACTGTTTTATGGAACTGTCTCCCTAGGCAATCCTATTTCTAGTTGAGGTGTGTGTGTGTGTGTAGCAGGCCTACAGAACCTTTGACCCATCAAGCTAAACACACCCACCAGTCACATATGGCAACTCACCAGGAATTAAACAAACCTCCTGTTCTTGGCTGCTTTCCTGGGACTGAAAATATAGTGGCACTGCAAGATATTATTGTTACTCACTTCTCGTGTTTTACACAGTGTACAAAGCATCATAGGACAATGAATGTTTTACAGTATAAAAATGGCCTCCGCTACTAAGAAATCTATTGCCACCTTACTTCTTTAACTTTTCATCCAACTGCAGCTTATCATTTTCCAAGTCCATGACACTCTCTTGAGTCAGCTTCAAGTCACCCTCCAGTTTGCGTTTGGCTCTTTCCAGATCCATCCTCACTTTCTTCTCTTGTTCAAGAGAGCCCTCGAGCTACAGAAATGAAAAGGGTCAGATACAGGAGAAAATAGCCACTCAACTTTTCAAGTTCTCGGTAGACCATAGACATCTGGCAGCATCTTCAAGTATTGTAAGCCCTACTGAAATTTAGAGAAACAGAGTCCTCATTTTATTGAGGTATGCAGACTGCCCTCTTTCCCCATAAGGAACATGCTGAACAAAATACTAGAAAGGGGTTTGGAACTACCTCCCCCTCCCCACCATTCATAGGAACATATGAAGATACCATACTGAGTCAGACCACTGATCTATCTATCTCCAAATTGTCAACACTGACTGAGTCTGTTGGTGATTCTCCAGAGCTCAGGACAGGAGTCTTTTTCCAGCCCTACCTGGAGACCCTGGGATGATATTTTGGTGTGCTCTACCACTGAGCTATGACCCCACCACACCACTGCATCTCTATGTGAAACTTGGAATGCAAATGAATTCCTTGCATTTACCTTCCATTCAGAAACTGAACAACAGATCGACTTTCATCGTCACCTATTTCAATAGTAGGTCCAACATTTATAATGGGACAATCAAAACCACTTGAATGTCCAACCCCCACCCCGAAAAAACCTAGGTGAACGAACAGCAGTGCAAACATACATCATCAACTTGCTGCTCCAGTTTCACTTTAGCCTTGCTCAGCGTGTTGACTTTGTCCTCCTCTGCTTGCAGGTCATCCAAGGCCTGCTGGTGTGCTTCCTGCAATGACTTCTTTTCCTTCGTCAGCTTGCTGATGGTCTCATCAAGTGCTGCCATTTCTTCGGTCAGATTTTTAACCTGTTGGGGAAGGAAGACACAGGTCAGAAGTTTTTGCAAAGAAATCTTAGCTCAAAGGTTTCTCTTCCCTGCCCGCGCTGCGGTTGAAGTGGACCGAGTGCTATGTATGAATGTGGGACTGATTCCCACAAATAATTTTTCATCCATGCAAGTGAAGCTTGGCTTTCTTGGATATCTGCTCATGTGAACCGAATTCCAGATATCAGGTGGGGAAGCAAGGAAAGCAAGTAGCATACATCAGGTGTCTAATGTGGTACTGTTCAATTCCCAGGTCTTAAAATGTGAAAATCCGGACACTAAATATAGGGTCAGAAACAACTTGCACAACAACTTTTTAGTCTAAGGGACATGATGTAGCCACCTTGTGAAAGGTAAGCAGGTCCGGGTCTAGTCAGTGCCTAATAGGAGATCTCCTGGGAACCACATGTACAGTACATGTACACTGTCTTGAGTTCCATTATGAGAGAAAAACAAAATATAAATATATTAAACAGACCAGGCAGAAGGTTGCTGATAGCAAGATCACAGATCTCCTGCTTCATAAATTGCATCAGTCATTATAGGTACTATACTTTCAAAGAATCTGTTCCCATGGGCAAAAATATAGCTGTCTTCTTATTAGCCTGACATAGTACAGGCAGAGCATTTAGCCAGATCTTGTCCCAACCAAGAGTTTTGGAAAATTATAGACTTTCATATTTATCATTGCCATAAAGCTGCTCTGAGGGTGGATTTTTTTTAATGGCCAAGTATTAAAGCTACCTTATTTTCAGTGGCATGTTTTTCTTTCTCCACTTTTGCCAGTGTTATTTCAAGGTCATCAATATCCTTCTTCAGCTCAGAGCATTCATCTTCCAGCTTCCTCTTCTTGGATGTCAGCTCAGAGTTCATCTCCTCTTCATCTTCCACCCGCTCAGTCAGCTCTTTGACTTTGGCCTCCAGCTGGATCTTAGATTTGATCAGCAAGTCACATCGTTCTTCTGCATCTGCCAGGGTGTCTTGCTCCTGTCAGGATTTGCAAGGGACTGCATTAGTGGCTAGGGAGAAAACTTATGTAGCAAACGGCTTCTCATCCACGAATTTTCTCTCTCTTGGGGATGTGTGTGCTCTCACACATTGAGAGATTGATATATCAATCTCACGCGCAGACGAACGATAAGATATGAACAGCTTGGGAGATAATTGACATTAATTGCTCAGCGTATTAATTCTGGGCGCCTTCATAACTCTGTAGATAGATAACAGGCCTGAATGACTGGTATTCATTTCTGCCCCCTCACCAAATGTACCCATTATGAGTCCTCTTGGTAAAGGTTAACAATGAAACATACCATTGGAAGATAATGTAACAGCTGAGCAGAGACATTATAGTGGAATTACATCTGTGGCAATCCAGATGTTGTTAGGCTACAATTCCCAGTAAGCATGGCCAATGGTCTGACATGATGGGCGCTACAGTCCCATAACTTTTGAAGAGCCACAAATTCCCCATCTCTGCTATGCAGCAAAATAAGAGGCATTGGTCCAAGATAGGACCCATATCACTGCCTCTATCAACCCTGCAGGTGACAGAAAGGTTCTTCTGAGCATAATTGTTTTTCCTAACCCCCTGAAAGAGCCAAAGGATTGCTAAGCAAGTCTTCTGAGGCAAGAAGTTCCTCCTGGTGAAAAAAATCCTGCTTTAAACAACAACAACAACATCTCTGTGTATGCATAGACATGAATGAATGATATTAGTGACATAGGGGATGCTTCCAGGTGGGGGCCTTGGTTTGCCAATCAGCCATTTGGATCAAATTTTCCTCTGTATGCATTTGCTTCCACACATTCCCATTTTTCAGTCATGGCTATTCATTGCTATTTCGCCACTTGCCATCCAAACCAGTGGGTAGAGCTGGATGGAATTTATCTGGATGTTTGTTTGCTGCCCCTTCCCTCAGTCACTCTTCCCTCGCACTCCACTACTTCCTCCACCCTTCTGTTCTGCCTACGCATGCAAATATTTCTGTCCCAAGGAAGTCTACAAGAGCAAATGTTATCAGCCTTAGTCATCATGCTTCACAACAGGCAAAATGGAAAGTTGTCCTTTGGGTGGAGGGGCAATATCCATTTCCATTTGTTTTGTTAAGTAATATTGATGTTTTGTGAGAGGGCTATTTTATTTTATTTTAGTCTTTAGCTAAGACTTACACTAGAATGATCTCATGTAATTATATGAAAATAATATTTTTAAGACCATTGCAGTTACGGTCTCCGACAAAATCCCACACGTGTTCTGTGTGGAGATCTTGAGAGAAGAGCTCTTTCTGGATTGGTTGCTGGAATCTGAAAGTGCCTTCAGCATGCAGCAATTAGGGGAAATAAGCACACTCAGACTGTTTGGCTTGTCGCAAACCCAAACTTCACAGGAGAGGAGCAAATGGCAGTAGGGATTTGCATTAGAGCCCACTGACTGAGATGTTACCACCCATGTGACAAACTTCCCACCACAAAAAACACAGAGTCGAGTTTACACCCTAGCAGTGACTGCAGATATATAACGGGTTATTTTTATGGATTTTCTATGGTAGGGGGAAAACTGGATTATTATTATTAGTATTAAGGTATGGCCTGGCATTCTGATGACAACATTGTCATGTAGATGTTGAAAAAGACTTGTGTACATGAGTAACACTGATTGCACATTAAGCTGCCATCTGGAAACAATTCAATTGACTGTTTCAGCCACAGTTCCTCGTCTTCTGAATGAAAATAATAGTGTCCCACAAGGGATTTAGGAAGATGAACATGATAGTGATTAGGAACCACTTTATGTGTTAAAAACATTCTGTGTACTAATAATAAACAGTCACTCATTTTGGAATGTGCTGTAAGCTCTCAAACATTTAAAATGTGCATTCTTTGTCATCTTTTCAAATAATTTCCTTGCTAGTTCAACAGCATGCTTGCAAATTGCATGTAAAATGCCACATCTCCAAGTTTAACATCTCCTTGCTTCAGTGGTTTGCCATGGTAACCAACTCAACTGATTGGAATATAGATGAAAAACGTTAGTATTTATATCCAAGCCTTTTAAGTTTTGCAGTTCTTTTATTTGCATGTAAAGTAATGTAAACTAATGCAAAGCAAAACTAAGACGCCAATCCTTAGTTGAACAAATTATGGAAAGCAATTGTTATTTTCTTTTAAGATACTTATTTAGAGATAAAGATTCCCGAGAAGTCTAAATTTAATACAAAATATACATGCTGACATCTCACAACTGAATATGAATGTTCCTAATGTCTGTCTTTTACTGTGAGGAAGAAACTTTCTGAATATTTAATTATGAATTGCAATACTGTAATATAAAAAGAACTTCTTTCTTCCAGATTTTGTAGATCAAATGATTGACAGTGCCCCTTTGTTAATTTCTACATATTATCATGGTTTGGCTAGGTAGTTTGTACATCTCCCATTGCACATGTCCACAGTTTTAAAGAGACTTTCCAGTATGATTGCTTTGAATATAATAAATGCAAGCACGTTACTGTTTCTTTGCAGGAGAATTGGAGTTTATGTTTCAAGACAGCACATCTATTGCTAGAAAATCACATTCTCTCAACATTCCTATTGCAATATTTAGTCACTAGAAAAACTGCTATTCTTTCCCAAATATGGAGATCGTAATGTGATGGTTGTCTGTCTGTCACAAGGACCTATGGAGCAATCCCTATTACACCACCAATGAGAAATATATATATGTGCATGCGCTTGGTCAATTTAACTTCACACCTAGACTGGGGGCTGGTTCCCTTGATTTCTCATCACTTGAATACTCTAAACTTTTTTCAAAGAGGGCCAGGAGTCAGATTAAACCGACCAGCGGGCCAGATTAGGCCCCCGAAATGGACTTTGGACATGCCTGCTCTAAACAGATGGCTCCTGGTAGAATGTGTGAACCAACTCTTAACAATTATAATAATTTATTTTTTGTACCCCACCCATCTAGCTGGGTTGCCCAAGCCACTCTGGGTATCTTCTAACAGGGTATACAAAAACACAACAGGACATCACACATTGAAAGATTCCCGGTACAGGGCTTCCTTCAGATGTCTATGGAAGGTTGTGTAATTGCTTATCTCTTTGACGACTGACTGGAGGGCATTCCACACCACTACCAAGAAGGCCCTCTTCACTTATTGCAATGAGAGAACTGCCAGAAGGCCCTTGGAACTGGATTTCAGTGTCTAGGCTGAATGATAAAGGTGTTCCATGTCAATTCCACTTCTCCACTTTGGGCAGAAAAAGTGAAATTTATAAAGAGTTCATCTAAAGGAACTCAAACTTTTTTTTAAAAAAAAAGGTTAATATTTGAGAATCCTGTTTATGTTGCTGGAGCCATTCTTAATCTGGAAGCTGGCCTGAGCTCTTCAAAGTGCCTAGTGCAGGTTTATTCTATCCATTTGGGGCTCCTTTGCATTAATTCCTTGGTATTTAAAAAAGCAATGTTCCATTCTATTCCTGGATCCAGCAAGGATTAACATTTGTGTGTTCAGACCCAGAGACCTCCCCCCTAAATAAATTCACACATGACTCAAATTTTGGTTTGGTTTTTGGCAGAATTTAGGCCACAACTTTATTGATTACAGAAAGTGA
This sequence comes from Zootoca vivipara, assembly GCF_965207765.1. Classification (NCBI taxonomy): domain Eukaryota; kingdom Metazoa; phylum Chordata; class Lepidosauria; order Squamata; family Lacertidae; genus Zootoca; species Zootoca vivipara. Next base: position 67,646,891 of record NC_142587.1, on the reverse strand, counting down.
GTGGCTACATGGGCTCTGGTTCGACTAGCTCCCTGCACCCTTTCAGGTGGCGCTGACCCAGGGCACAAGCATAGGTCAGCCAAGGGTGAACACCTGGATAGGCGGAAAGCCGGGAACAGACTATGTCTGCCATCCAGATGTCCCCCTGGACTCAGGCACAGGCACAACCCCCTCATAGGGGTTGACCAAACCATTTGAGTCCCTGGATTCCTTTAACGGAATACCCTTCACATAGGGATGGCAAGAGCTTTCGCCCATCCCTATCACCTGAACCAGTGTCTTATCCGCAACCTTACAAGTTGTGACGATTTGCTACACAGCAGGCAAAACCCAAATGGCACCAGCCAATCAGCCAAGTGCGGAAAATTCCTGTCGTGCCCCTGTCCCAATGACAGATGACCCACGACGGCATAGCATAGCAAGGTCATGCACAACAAGCCCCAAAAGTAGGGAGAGGTGGGCGGGTGTTCCGATGCACTCACCGAAAGAGGAAGCTCTGGGTCACGTGCATGGGTATATATAGGTCCCTCGATCCATTTGGACTGCGCCCCATTGGCCAGATTGAACCCAACATTGAGGGACCTACCAATCAGGTGTTGTGGCTGACCAATCTTACCCACCCACAACACAGGGTGTCGGTTTCCAGGTCTCACCGCAACATGTGCCCTCTTTGAGGGAAGACCCAATCTAATGGAGGATCCCATTGTTGAATGAAGCAGCCAAGGGCCCAGAAATATGGGGTTTTTTACCATAAGAAAGTGGCTTTGTGCCAGAGGGCAAATGAGTGGGGCCCCTCCCTCACCTGGCTGGTAGTGAGAAGCACAAGAGTCAGAGTTGTGAGTGAGAGCTGGACTAGCTCAGGGACGATTCACACCCCAGCCAGCACCTCTTTAATCTTCTACCCTCGGGCAGAAGATATAGAAGTATAATCAGTCATACCAACAGGCTAAAAAACAGGTTTTTTCCGTGGGCTGTTAGGCTGCTGAACGGAAAATAATATAGTGCAACTGACTTTTGGGGTTGTTGTGTTGTGCAACAAGCACACAGAGTGCAATGAGATTGAGTGTTTGGTGGGGAGGCTCAGTTAATTTCATTGTACACAAGTTGTACATTGACAATAAAGGTATTATTATTATTATTATTATTATTATTATTATTATTATTATTAGCGGGCAAAGTTCTGCTTAAATTCAAGGCTGTGGCTAGGGGGAAAGCTATGGGGTGTTGATGTTGTAAGTTAATGCTGTGTAAAGAAACCATATACAGTATCATAAAAACACCACAGCCTGCACTGTCCCTCATTGCACGGAACTTCTGGAATCTTGCATTGCTTGGAGATTTGGGAGACATGTAAACACTTTATTTATTCCTAGTGAATTCAATATGGTGGTGGTGGTGGTGCTGTTAACATTATGGGGTAATATTCTGCCCGGCGTGCTATGGTCCATGGGGTCACGAAGAGTCGGACACGACTAAACGACTAAACAACAACAAATTCTCCCTACTTCTGATTTGACACCTCAGGGAACAAAAGGAAATTGCCCTCTGAGCCAACCTTGGAAGTCCCCACTGTGAGGAGTCCATTCTGTCAACACCAATCAGACCTGAAGAAGACCTTTGTCATCCTATGACTCTGATGCCTCCAGCCCAGAAGACCTAGCAGAACCACAGTCTTGAAACAGACAAGCCCCTTTTAACTAAAAAAGCTTCCATTATTTATTCATTTCATCTATGAATTCCTTGCCACAAGGCATCCCAAATAAATTTATAATAACCTGGGGCAGAGCTAACCTCCCAAGCTGCGTAATATTTCTATTTAAGATTCAGGCTGAGGTTATCTGTTGCCAACCCCTCCCTTGCTTTCTACTGGAGCCATCATCACCTACAGCAAGCGGACCACTGCCCCTGAGCCACCAGCAAACGAGTCAAATCAAACAGAAAGCATATCCTTTGGCATATCTGGAAAGGTTCGAGTTATCTTCTCTGTTCCATCCCCGCCTGCCCAAATGCAGAAATGTTTGGCAATCTGTTCTCAGTCAGAGCCAGTTCTTGTAAACAACACGAGTGCCTGTAGATTCTATTTTTACTAGATACTGAGCAGCATATTAATAATTGCTCTGGCTAAGTCTTTAGAGCTCTTTATGATTCATAGCAAGTGCCATGTAATAAAATGTTATATGAAATGTATTCACCATGTTTTGTTTTGTTGTTTTTTTAAATGTGATTCTTCAGCTTTAAAGTGAGGCTCGCACATTGCGTCTGACAAGTCTCCTAGGCTGTTGCTCCCAAATGGGTCAATATTCCAACAACAAAATAATTTTGGTCCACTTACTGCCTGCAGCTGAAGAAGCAGGTCATTCTTCTCCTGCACCAGAGATACTTGCTTTTCTTCAAGCTCCTTCCTCCTGGCTTCAGATTTTTCCAGGGCCTCCTTTAATTTCAGAAACTCATCTTTCATATTGGCCATTTCTTTTTCAGTTTCAGCAGATTTCAGCAGAGGTTTGATCTTAAAGAAAAGCTTCATCCAAGGCCAGTTTTTCACAACCATAAAAGCTCGGATATTCCACTGGATCACAAGCAGGGCATCCCTGGTTTAAGAAGAATAAGACACTCCCCTGAACATGCTTCTTGGGTTCTCTGAAATGGGGCAAATTTATCTGTAGTCCTTTGACTTTCCCACATCACAATACCATTTTTTTATTGTTATTTTTTGCAACAACTGCACACTTGTTACTCATTTGTTCCCTCTTAGATAACATCCACCCAATATATATAAAGTGCAATTATATTACTTTAGCAGTCATGGAAAATCCTGAGAACTATAGCTTGCTAAGGGTGCCAAACTCACAGAGCTACAATTTCCAGCACACTTAACAACTACAGTTCCCTGGAATCTCCATGACTGTTAAAGTGGTATAAGAGTGCATTACATGTATGCTGTGGATCAGACCTTACTAAATCTTACAATTTTTGAAAATATTTTCATGGTTCTCATTTGTAGTTTGTGTTACCCATGCTTGTCTGCTTCTTGTCTACATTTTTTCATTTTGAAAGCAATGACTGCATAGTTACTTATTTTGACCTGAAACAGCTTCAGTCATAATAATGATAATTGTCGTTGGTTGGTTAGCAAGCTACCTGTGTTCTCCTTTAATCAATATTTATCATATCATGAGTTGCCTTGTCCTTCAAGGTGAGAAAGACAGGAGATGAATGGAACAGGACTGGCAAGTGTCTAATGCTTTTTGTTCTTCTCCATCTATGCAAAATCCTTTTCATCCCTCCGTGTAAGCTCCCCCCCCCCACTTCCCCATCTTCCTTCTGAGGGTTATGCCAGAAGATCAATTTCTAGGTGGATGTGCATGTGAAGAATCAGGAAGCATAAAACACATTTCCTTTTCTCTTCACATCAGTATAACATCCAAAAGCCTTGTCAGAGTTTTTCCTCAAAGTACCACTTATCCTACAAGGACATAGTCCCTTCCCAGCAAACTTCTACGGTTTCATCACTTTTCCCGATCTTCTACTGTTTCATCATTTTCCCCGATCTTAAGGAAGAACTTGGAAATACATTATCAATTATAGAAAGCATTATGATTTTGTGTCAAAATATTTATCTGTTTACTAGGACATAAGCAGTCCATACATAAATACCTTCGCTCTATGATCTTCTGGAACTCAATGCGCATCAATCTGCCCCGGACTCTTGCTTGAATTAGTGTTAAAATCTTGGCTAATCTCTCATCCCTCATTTCTTCCAAATGTCCCAGAAGACCAGCCTTAAAGAAGACCTGAAATGTATATCATGAATCTAAGAATGCTTGACATGTAATATGGTCCAATTCAAGCTTAGATTTCCAAAACAACAGTGCTAACTGGGTCAGATTACTAATGACACAACTTATACTGGCTGGTTTTTGAATAGCGTAAAATGTTGTACTCAGTGAAGGTGAAGTGACATTATAAATGTCCTGTGTGCTTTGTTGCTCCTCAAAACAGCTCAAGGCTCCAATCCTACCCACCCACCCCTTTCTTGGTAATATGTAGCACTTAGTTCTGTGCAGACATGGCTAGGATTGCAACATAAATTTCTACTGCCCCATGCATATTATTTTGTAAATGCTTCCAGATGACCTGTTTACTGAACACTCATCCTGATTTGTTTGCAGAGAGATTGGACAGCACTGACTATTTAATGAGCATCCATTCCGTTTAGTTTACCAGGAGATCAGATGATGTTGCATCAAACTGTTATCCTACTATTTCCAGTGAAATTTACCACCCCTTTCCTTATTGCAAAAAGTATGGGTTTGGGGATGAGACACAGGTGGCGCTGTGGGTTAAACTGCAGAGCCTAGGGCTTGCCAATCAGAAGATTGGCGGTTCGAAATCCCCGCGATGGGGTGAGCTCCCGTTGCTTGGTCCCTGCTCCTGCCAACCTAGCAGTTCGAAAGCACGTCAAAGTGCAAGTAAATAAATAGGTACCGCTACAGCGGGAAGGTAAGCGGCATTTCCGTGCGCTGCTCTGGTTCGCCAAAAGCAGCTTAGTCATGCTGGCCACATGACCCGGAAGCTGTACGCCGGCTCCCTCGGCCAGTAAAGCGAGATGAGCACAGCAACCCCAGTGTTTTCCGCGACTGGACCTAATGGTTAGGGGTCCCTTTATGGGTTTTTGGGGGGCAGGGTGGAGCAGATTTGTTGCACAAGGCTTCCCAATCAACTATAACTATGCATCCTGAACTTACCAGCATGCGATTGAAAATAGCGACAGACTATCCTATATCTACCTTGCAAAAAGCATGCCATATTTTTAAAAAGTGAAAGGATAAAGACATATCTGGATGTTTGAAAGCTAGGGGGTATAAAACCCTTGGCACAGTTTTTTTTTAAAAAAAACATTATTCATAAAAGTGGCAATTAGTTCTATTCTCTTACATCAATTCCTTTGAAAAATCTAGCTATTAGTAATGATGAATGGCAATTGAAGTATTACAGGTACAATCAGAGCTGTGAATTATATATCCCTGGGTGGTAGACAATTGGTGGTATTTCTGATCTACTTCCTTCTTGTTTTATAATTTGATCTGACATTCCACATTATGGGGTGCATTTATTCTGGCCATTTAATCTGAAGTGCTAGAAAAGGTGTTTCCCTTACTCCTTTACATCGGTTTTTTGAACAGTGCTAGAGATTTTAACATGAGAAGAGACCTGCTGGATCCAGAGGCAGTTTTAGGTAGCATAACCAGTGTGGGCTGCAGGGGGCCCCTGGGTATTGGACTACAGGGGGTCAGACAACATTGCCGTAGAACAGAATGTGAGAGGCAGGGGGCACCAAATTTTAGTGTTGCACAGGGCACTGATGAAATTCGAGAGCCCAAAGTACACCACTGACTGGATCAGGCCAGAGGCCTACTTGGTGCAGCATCCCGTTTCTCACTATGGCCAACTGTATAGTGTCTAGAACACTTTGCCCACGAAAATCAACAGCATTTCTGGCTAAGGTTCATTGAAATGGGGTTCCTTTTGCAAACCAACTTCCTTGCATGAGCCCAGGTCCTCTGCACACAAATTCCAATAAGCCAAATAAGCTGCACGTGAAGGCAGCAATGGTGACTACATCAGGGGTCAGCAAACTTTTTCAGCAGGGGGCCGGTCCACTGTCCCTCAGACCTTGTGGAGGGCCAGGCTATATTTTGAAGAAGAAAAAAGAACGAATTCCTATGCCCTGCAAATAACCCAGAGATGCATTTTAAATAAAAGGACACATTCTACTCATGTAAAACACGCTGTCTGTCTGTGGGCCGGATTTAGAAGGTGATTGGGCCGGATCCCCACCCCCCCCAGGCCTTAGTTTGCCTACCCATGGACTAGATCAAGCATCCCCAAACTGCGGCCCTCCAGATGTTTTGGCCTACAACTCCCATGATCCCTAGCTAATAGGACCAGTGGTGAGGGATGATGGGAATTGTAGTCCAAAACATCTGGAGGGCCGGAGTTTGGGGATGCCTGGACTAGATAGTCAGCCTTCTTTGTGTGCTTTGGAACACTTGTCACACGAGGTTCCATTTGCCCTGCTCTTTCATTTCCTTAACTAACTTGTACACCGTTCTATATTTCAATAGAAATCTTAAGTGGTGTACATAAATACAACACAGAACGGAAGCGAGAAAGTGGCAGTGGTGCCATTCTCTTGCTGTTTTCTGTCACTTAGTGAAGACTGTTTTACTCCAGGGGGCATTTGCCAGGTAATTTTTTTGCTTTTAAGGTTGTTTTTATATGCCATGCCTGGCTCTACTGACTGTTAGTCGTGCTGCAATTTTATTGTTCAGGGGTGGAATTCAGGGGGACTAGGAAGGCTCAACTTAACTAGTTGTTTTAATGAGTGGATCCACTCTGCCTAGTTATTACGGTACCATGGGGGTCTCTGTATTTAGCCTTCTACTTGCATTAATCTTTGTTCTTGTTGAATATTTGTTTGGCTTGCCCCTTGGCCTGGGTGCTTAAAGCTGAATAATGACACACTAGGAGCCTCAATTTGGTGTAACGCAGGCATCCCCAAACTTCGGCCCTCCAGATGTTTTGGACTACAATTTCCATCTTCCCCAACCACTGGTCCTGTTAGCTAGGGATCATGGGAGATGTAGGCCAAAACATCTGGAGGGCTGCAGTTTGGGGATGCCTGGTGTAATGTGTTAGGTGCCACACATCATCTGTGGGGAGCTACCTTCTTCTTGAGTTCCACTTCTGATTGTCATGTTGTTATTTTAACTCAGGGGTAGGCAAACTAAGGCCCGGGGGCCAGATCCAGCCCGTGGATGGTCCGGGAATCAGCATGTTTTTATATGAGTAGAATGTTTGCTTTTATTTAAAATGCATTATTTGGATTATTTGTGGGGTATAGGAATTTGTTCATTATTTCCCCAAAAATATAGTCTGGCCCCTCACAAGGTCTGAGGGACAGTGGACCGGCCCCCTGCTGTAAAGGTTTGCTGACCCCTGTTTTAACTGATGTAACTTGTATGGGATTGATTAACACTCGTGATTAATCAATGCACAATTCTATACAAGACTACTCAGAAGTAAGCCCCAATGAGTTTTGTTTTTTTTTATCCTTGGGTAAGTGGCTGTAGGATGATACTTACTTTCCTACTTTCCCACAAGCACCACTCTTTCATACATGGGACAGAATAGTGAATATTGATCTTCTAGTGATCATCCATCCATCCATCCATCCAGGCATTTACTTTCAACAGTCTTATAGCATCAGATTCTCTCAGATGATTAACTGAGCTCAAGGAAAGATTGAAACCATTGCTTTACCTTTGTGTGTCCAAACTTGTACTGGTTATTATCAATATCTAAAGAGGCAAGCAATTTTTCAGCAGCTTTCCTGCTGTCTACAAACTTGTCCTCGGGAATTGCAGAAGGATTCAGAATGCGGTACCTGGCAAGAATAGATTAAAAAATGTGTAAGCAGATGAAACTCTGGACCAGGTTGCTATGCCTCTCTTTACACTGGAATACAGGAGGTATAGCCAGACAGAATACCAGATTCTCTGCGTTTCTACCCATTATATGGGGGTTTCTCTGGGTTTCAGGCTGAAGCCATTTTCATCAGTTGCTACCTACTCCTTTAAACTGAAGATGCCAAGGGACCTTCTGAATGCAAAATATATGCTATGCAAAATATACATGGAACCTTCTGAATATACATGGAACCTTCCTCAATTAATCCACCCAATTAACCAGTGAAGTCAGAGCAGTCATTTGCTTCCCCCCCTCATTAACCCAGCCCCCAGCACATTAGCTAGATAATAATGTAAAATAAGGAGGATTAGGGTGAAAGGAGACAGCTTTGAACTTCCAAGGCTTCACCCCAACAGCCAACTGAGCAAATTTTGCCCTGTAACTTTAAGTTATAGAAAGCATTTAAAGGAGCAAAGGGTCGTAAATATTCCCTGTATAGCAGTGTAACAAAACATACCATACTTAAAAACATTTCTCCTTCCGGAATCTAAACCTAATGAACTTATCCAGATTCAGATTTATATACCTGTAGCAACAGCAGCAGCAGTAAACACTGACAATTTCCAAAAGGAATGGCACAAACATAGACAATTAATTGTTTCCTCCAAACTAGGGTAGACAACACTGATTTTGTTTTAAAATTAAAAAAAAACCACAACAACATAGAGGTAACCAGGCGCAATCCTGTCTAGATTCTCTACCCTCCTGCCCGACTCCCAGGCGTGCAGTGGCTGGAGGCAAATATACATATGCTAAGTACATGTTCAAAAGCATGCATTTCACAAGCTACAGGGTTAAAGGCAGGCATGCTAACAGACACTGGGCCAAAAAAGAGCCCTGGCCCAAATGAAGCTGAAGTAGGTAGGCAGCTGCACTTCCATCACACCCAGTATGAACTGGTGGTCTAGAAATACTTTTATAAATAAATAAAATTATGGGCCAAAATCCACACATCTGCCAAATTTCCAGCATGTGCAAATTTTTTGATTCAGCTCAGCTGCGGAAAGAACAATCAAGTAAACAAAACAAACAAAAAAAGGCACCCAAAAGTGATTTAAGATGTTTAAAATGGAAGGTTGCTTATTTGGTTTGGGGGATCAAAAGAAGTAAGAACTTGGCTAGGCCACTGATCTTCACGATACCTTTGTTTAAAGTCGGCGTAGATAACCCTGTTTGGAAATCCCTTGCGGCAAATACGAATTCCTTCTAAGACACCGTTACAGCGAAGCTGGTGAAGGACAAGGAAAGCATCCATAGCACCTGAAAAGAAAATCCAACGTAAGGATTTTATTTCAGGGTGGCTTTATCACATGTCACCGGAGATAATGATTTGTATTGCAAGACCTAAGAAAAGTGTATCATTGAAATATAGATCAAATAAAATTATGCTGGATTTTCTTTACCTGGGGTTTTTGTTTCATTGGGAATGATGCAGCGCACAAAATGGGGAGATGTGGACTTCAGATTAGTCATCAGTTTGTTTAAATTTTCCTTTAGAGAGGAAAGGGAGATTAAAACAAGCAAAATTATGGAACATTTCAGAACAACAAGCATCTGATGAGCAAGCCACCCATCTCCATGGGATAAAGAAGTAGGCAGGTACATACACATGGACTACTGTAGCTCCTTTGTTGCCCACAACTTTCTGGTGCCTGGTTACTTGCTTCATAATCATTGCTCTGGTTTGAATGTAACACTAAACCATAGTTTAAGCTACGTCAATGAACTTGCTCATGCACTTGCTTCTCCTCACCTCCCATCTGATGTAATCATGAGGAGGCAGCTGGAAGCACCCAGGTCTCGGTTTAAATTAAGCACAGTTTGCAGTTACTGGTACATCTCAAGAGGACCAAACTGTGGCGAGTTTAAACTATGGTTTATTTAACTGTGCCAGTATCAAACTATAGCTTCTGATCCCGATCCCAAAATAAGCCATTGATGTTGTCAAATCCAACCATGCCAACCACCTGCTAAGTTTTAGATACAATTTCTAGAGCGCTAGCCATATTTGACCGTTGCTGCAAATGCAAGAATTGCCACTGTTTGTCTGTTATGGACCCTTAAAGGTTAACAAGTTCATTGTGACATAAGCTAAAGCATACTCTATTCCCTTAAAGTTTATGTAATAAAAACCTGTAATTCTTTGAAGTCCTCCTAGATGTGTTGGTGGTTGTATTGAACCCTATCCTTGATGAGCTATGACAGCTGAGTATAGTTAACCCATCTGGTTTCAAGTGCTGAATCAGGAGAGGAAATCAATAAAATGTACAGCTGATGACTTAGGAAGCTAGAAAATCAGGTCTTGTAAGGAGGCCTGTTTTTGATATTTTAGGTTCTCTCTTAGGAATATTCCAGCTCGTTGGTGTAAAATGACAAAGACAACAGACAGGTTACATGTTAAAAAGAAATGAAAAATTACTTTATGCATGGATGACACTGTTTGGAAGGAAGCACCTTTCTTGCGTTTCTTCTCTCCACCTTTATCAGCTTGTGGTTAAAAAAAAAAGACAGAGCAACTAAGTTAAATACTGATTACAGCACTGACATGAAGTAGAAAACAAAAATTAAAAAAATTCCTTCCAGTAGCACCTTAGAGACCAACTAAGTTTGTCACAGGTATGAGCTTTTGTGTGCATGCACACTTCTTCAGATAGAAATGTTTAATAGAGTTTGCATGCTTATCAAAGGCTTTCTGCAAAGCCATATGCAGCAATGTGGGTCTACATGTGATGTTTTCAGCTGCTACAAGCTATGATGCAGCTTTGTTGTGGCCCCTTGGCTTGGTCCCTTGTGTCCTTCCTTGTATGGAGGAATCCAGCACTGCTACCAGTTGCTCTCTAAGGCAGAGCTTTCCAAACAGTGTGTCACGACATGTTAGTGTGTCGGCTGCAGTGTGTAGGGGTGTCACGCGAATGCTCCCCATGCTCCTCTCAGGGCTGGAAAGGTGTTAGTTTAACCTCTGGTTTCCTAGTAAAACTGAATTACTGCGTCACGAAATGATGTCTTAAAAGTGTGTCACCAACATGAAAAGTTTGGAAAGCTCTGCTCTAAGGGTTCAGACTCGGATAGTTTCAGCCCTATCTGGAAATTCCAGGAATTGAAACAGAAACCCTTAAGAATGCAAAGCGGGTGCTCTCCCACTGAGCTACAAGTCATTCTCTAGGCAGCCATGAGAATTGGGCCCTCAGGTGAGCAAGAGGCAATGGCAGCAAGAAGCAGCAATGGGGGCTCCAGGCAATTGTGAGTCCTTCCATAGTGCTGAGGCTTTAACAACTGTCCAGTAATACTAGTTCCTGTGCCACTCAGTAGCTTTCTGGGTATTCTCCATAAGAATGGGATCCATACATTGGGAGGGATTCACTTAACATACCCTATCAGAGGAGGCATCGTGCAAGGAATGTTGAATTCCACCCAGAGACTTTCTGGCTTTGTCTGCAATGTACGACTTTCCCTAATATGCATGCATAAGGCCCCAAGCTTAGTAGGCCAGGGACAATATAGGCATCTAAACTGATTAATAAGGGGAACTTCCATGAGGCATTTGCTTTGGTTATAAGTTAAATATTATATGTCATAGGAAAAGTGTCCAAAGGAACATTTTAGAGGAAAGGCAGTTTTAATAGGTCAGCCATATATTCTGGTGCTTAACACCATGTGTGGGTTACAGACAACATCAAGAACATTATGTTGTTGTGGTGACCATCCTCTTAAGCATATCCTGATTATGCTCCAAACACCCTTGTCAGGTTAGATTGATGTCGCCTCGTATGCACCTTCACAGAGCTACAATTCCTAGAGTTCCCAGAGTTCCAGAGGGAGAGGGACTGACAGTCACACTGCTTGGGGAACTGCAGCTCCGTGTGAGGGAATAAGGGTCTCCTAACAACTCTCAGCACCCTTAACAAACTACAGTTACCAGGAGTCTTTGGGGGGAAACCATGACTGTTTAAAGTGGTATGACACTGCTTTGAAGGTACAGTGGAACCTCGGTTTATGAACACCTCGGTTTACGAATTTCCGGTTTACGAACGCCGCGGACCCATCTGGAATGGATTAATCCACTTTCCATTACTTTCAATGGGAAAGTTCGCTTCAGTTTATGAACGCTTCAGTTTATGAACACACTTCCGGAACCAATTACACCCATGTTTCGGGTTAAGTACGCTTCAGGTTGAGTACTTCACGGACCCGTCTGGAACGGATTAATCCACTTTCCATTACTTTCAATGGGAAAGTTCGCTTCAGTTTATGAACGCTTCAGTTTATGAACAGACTTCCGGAACCAATTGTGTTCATAAACCGAGGTACCACTGTATACTGCAGATGGGGCTAATTGGAGTCAGTTCTGAAGACCTGCAAAGAATCTGAGAGGACACCTGCTATTTTCTCCAGCATAAAATTTTAGAACTGAATGAGATCTTGAGGGTCATTTAGTCCAGTCCCCTGATCCATGTAGGGCCAACAATGCAGGATGCGACTAGAGAATCCCTGGCAGATGGCTATCAGCCTCTCCTTAAGCCTCCAGGGAAGGAGACCTCACCAGCTCCAGATGTGTTGGTTCTGATACAGAACGGCTCTCGGCATTAGGAAGCTTCTCCTGATAGTAAGAGTCCATGTAAAAAAGACCCGAGTTGTGCCATGTGTTTCATGTTGCTCTAAGTGCTGCTACTAAGACGGCCATGCCCTTTGGCGGACATAGTGTGAAAACCGCATAACAAGTCCCAGGAATAACATTCCGTGGCAGATTAAAAAAAACAAAAAAATCCCCGCAGGCAAGATGACGATTCCTAGTTACCTGCAATGATGTGCGAGTGGCAGGTTGTGTTATTTTGGCTCAGCTCCTTTGCCAATTTGCGTTATGGAGCCGGCATTCTGGCTGTGTCTTCCAGACACCCTCTTATGATTCATGACAACTACATCTACTCAAATGAGGTTCTTAATAAATATTCTGTAAATTGATTGTGGCTGTAGGATATAACAGCTAAATCTCTGTAATGAGTCACACTCCTACTTATTTAAAATCATTTTATGGAAGCCTGCAAATTGCTGCCGTGCCCAAAGAGGACAGTTGCAAATGCGGTTATTTAAGAATTATTTCTGCTCAGTGGAGCAGAACCTTCAAAACTAAGAGATTTGTTATTGAGAACCACCATTTTCTTTAATTATCAGGTACACAATATTTTTTATTTCCTGAAGCTGCATTTACCTTATTTTATACTAAAAGATAGGTGGGGTGTTGCAATTTTTAAAAACCCTTTATATTCCAATAAGTGACACAACATAGCCTATATCCACAAAGAAACAATTCATACTATTCCTTTTTAAACTTTGGGCGACAGCCAAGTAAGCAGTTCCCCTAGTGCAGGCATCCCCAAACTTCAGCCCTCCAGATGTTTTGGACTACAATTCCCATCATCCCTGACCACTGGTCCCGTTAGCTAGGGATCATGGGAGTTGTAGGCCAAAACATCTGGAGGGCTGCAGTTTGGGGATGCCTGCCCTAGTGCAACCACCTTTGCTACACAACAGAGCTTCCTCTCCCTCTCTTCTGCCCATGTGCCCCCTAAAGATGTTCTGGAGGGTTTAGCTGGATACTGCCCCTTCTTTCCAGTCCATATAACCATTCTTCCATAGTGCCCATTATAAGCATCAACTGCTGGGCTCAGGCGCAATGAGCTCACACATTACTTGTGCTCAAGGCAGTAACTTGTGCTCATGGTTGCTGATTCACACAACCAGTTCACTATGTGTCCACTCAAACCCCTACAGAAGCCATGTGCAGGCATTCAGGCTCCTATGTTCATCTATGTGGGAGTGGTGACATTTCAAGCAGCCTCATCCTTAGCCTTTGCGCAAAGAGCACAACCACCTGTGGCAGTAGAGCCTTCACACGTACAGCTCTACGTATGAAGGTTTCCTCGAAACATGGACTCCCAATGGTGCAGAAGCCTAGAAGCCTTCATGTGCACAGCTGTGGGCAGAAAGAGTCTGTTGTTACAAATGGTCATGCTTTTCACATTTCAGGACTAGCGGAAGAGGTTCATTGGTGCATCCTTGCCTCCATGTTGATGAGCACAGGAGCATTCATGCCCAAGTAGGCAGTGACTGAAAAATGACATGGCCCCAACTAGGATATATAATTCCAATGTATTGGAAAATGCATACTATTTGTGCATAGTACAGGTGTCTCCCCATTTATGTTATGTTCTAGGGCCCGCACGCATAAGTAAAAATCATGTAAGTAGGCAGCACCCTCAAAAAAGCCCCTTTTTCTGCCCTCCAGCTCTCTCTGCCTCTCGGCACAACTCTCTTCAACTAGAGTTGAAGCTCTGCAGATGGCTAGAGGCTGGAGGATGCGGGAAAGCGGTGGCTACCGCACGCATCAGCTGCTAGGCGGGGAGACTCAGCAGCCTAAACAAAGCCCCACTGTGCCTGTGGTCTCTTTGGTCCTTCCACCGCCCTCTCTGAAGACCTCTTACACAATCATAATCATAATTTATTATTTATACCCCGCCCATCTGGCTGGGTTTCCCTAGCCACTCTGGGCGGCTTCCAACAGAACATTAAAATACAATAATTTATTAAACATTAAAAGCTTCCCCAACGGTGTATTCATCAGGAGTGTTAAAGACATTCCTAATTGTCTGGCCTTTAAAGATGTACCTGTAAAGCATTTTATGGGTGCACCTTCAAAATGTAACTCATAGTGCCTATGGCTGCAGCTGAGTGATATACCAATATCTGAGCCAGAAAGAAAGCTGAATGATGCACCAACTATTTGAATCAGTAGGAATAGCCATCACTCTGTTCCCCACAGAGATGTTATGAAAAAAAGTACATTTAAGGCAGCAAGACCTTTAGATCTCATGAGATGGTATATTTACTCAACATTTCTGCTAAGCTTTGATCTAGGAATTAAAGGGAAATGGTCATTCAACTTACCGCTGTCAGCACTGACATAATTTTCAAATAGGCTTGCCAGAAGTTTGTTGGAAGATTTTTGAAAAGTGCCCACCACAGTTTCATTGAGTGGGTCTTTGTTTTTCTCAAGCCAACCCATAATGTTATAGGGCACCTAGTGTGTGTGTGCGTGTGTGTGTGTGTGTGTGTGTGTGTGTGTGTGTGTGTGAGAGAGAGAGAGAGAGAGAGAGAGAGAGAGAGAGAGAGAGAAATGATAGACAGACGAAAGGGAAGCAAAACAATAAAACAGATTAAATAATCAAGTCTAATGCCTTACAACAATTTAAAATTCTGGTTTATCTATTATTTACATTTTTATTTACGTATTTATAAACTGTACTTTCATTAAAAAAAATTGAAGAGAAATGCAACACCTAAGAATAAAATCAAAAAAAAGCATACATAAAAACATAATTTAAAAAAACCAGTAAATACTGGTTGGTTTGAAAAGAGAGCATTCATATTGCAAAGGCCTGTCTGCACAATATAGTTTCCAAAGGACATCTGAAAGAAGGGAGGTAATTAAGAGGGATTTTATGGGTCACTTCAGGAGTCTTCCCAGTAATATATTCATCTTAATATCAGATCTCCATTTTCCTAAATAATCACCACATCATTCTTCCATGCATCCCCCCAGTCTTTCAGTTCCTCCTATCCCTTAGGAACCTGGGACACTGCCTTCTACTGAGTCAGACTACTTGTCCACATCATGGCTAGTCAACGTGGTGACAGATGTTCACCACTCCCGATTCGAGGGCTGCAGATTGGTGTCTTTCCTAGCCCCACCTGGGGACGACATGAATTAAACCTTATGCATGCAGAGCATGTGCTCTACCACTGAGTTTCAGTCCTTCTTTGTAGAGACAACAACAATAATAATAATGCCTAGAGACGATGACAGGGACTCTTTAGTTGAATTCTAAGGCATATGTTTCAAGAGCAGAGAATTTCAAACTGCTTCCAGCACACTCAGAATGCTCGACCGACTTCACCCCCAAGTTAACTTTTCAAAACTCACAGTGTGGCATTCCTCCCTTGCCATTGCAACCACTTTGGCCCATGGCTCCATTCATTCCAACAGGGCTTCAGGCTTTGAGGTTAATGCAATTGCCCCCATCTGCAAATGCCAAAAACTTACCGCCCCAGCATAGTGCAGGAGTTCAAAATGAGCTTCATATTTCCGTTTTTTGTCAGGCCTGGGTTTCTGCAGATTGGGTGACTTGCCCAGATGATTGTCGTACAGCTTGGCTTTGAAGGTCATATCTGTAGCCTTCGGGAACATGCATTCTTCTTCTAGGATAGACAAGATCCCCAAGGGCTATGCATGGCAATAGGGAGATAAATGTTAGGGTTTTGTTTTCCAAGGATGTCATTTAGGTTAGCATGAATGAATACTGCA
Organism: Zootoca vivipara; assembly: GCF_965207765.1. NCBI lineage: Eukaryota > Metazoa > Chordata > Lepidosauria > Squamata > Lacertidae > Zootoca > Zootoca vivipara. The sequence goes on along the minus strand of NC_142587.1, from coordinate 67,631,002 downwards.
TCTGCAGAATCTCCCCACCCACCATAGCTGTTAACATATTACTCTTTCCGGCTGCTATCAGACTTGACGACACAGTGTGAAAATATTATATTCTATACAGATCGCTGACACAATATTGATGCTTTGCTTTTCAAAAGACTTGGATTGACTTACTTTTCTCAATAAATCAGTCAGAAAACAACCCAGCGTTATAATAGCTGAGGTCTCTATAACTTACTACACAGCATAATGAGCACATACCACCAGCTGTGTCTCATGGCTTGCCAAGTTACTGACACCCATCCCAGTCTTTTTCTGCAGTTCTTGCATTCTTAGGCAACATTTGCCTTGGTGGGTCAAAAGTTGTTTAATGGTCTCTCCTAACTAATGGAAAAAACTGATCAAGAGGATTTGTTTTGAATGTAACTGGTACATCTCTGAGCATGGCCAACTATGGAAAAATGAATAAATATAGATATATCTGTATCTCCAGCGGAAACATCTAGAATCAAAAGGTACCAGGTACATTGCTGTTGTTTAGGTTTGTCATGGTGCTAGTAGAAGAAATCAATCTTCAAATGTATGTTTGCATTCTTTCTTTCCTTCAGAGAACTCAAGCTGGCATACATGGTTATCTTCTTCAATTTTATGCTCAAAACTAGCTTGTCAGGTAGGTTATGCTCAGAGGCAATGACTGGCCCATGGTCAAGCAGTAATTTTTACAGCTGCACAAAGACATAACCTAGTTCAGGGCCTAGTCAGACACGCTAATCATTACATCATGTCACTGGTAGACCTTGGGGTCTCAAATTTCAGCAGTGCCCTGTGCAATGCCAAAATTCACCCCCCTTGCATCTTGCCTTCTGTTCTACATCATAGTTGTGGTGCCGCCTGTGGCATCCCCAAGTCTCCACTCCCAATGTGGCCAAACCAGTCACGCTCCCCTAAATCCACCCCGATCTCATTGTCTTTATGGTAACCCTTTCCTACTATCAAACAGAAAACCCCATGATATTTTCCATACCTTTTCAATGAGATCAATGCAGGCTTGCAGATCCAATCCAAAGTCAATGAACACCCAGTCGATCCCTTCCTTTTTGTACTCTTCTTGCTCCAAGACAAACATGTGGTGATTGAAAAACTGTTGCAGTTTTTCATTTGTATAATTGATGCAAAGCTGCTCAAAGCTGTTAAACTATGAGGGGGAGGAAAGTCATAACATTAAATTTACAGAGGAACAAGAACTAAGGCAAATATATGTAAAGTCTGTTTAAGACTAACTTCAGTGCTAATGCGCAGAACACAACTGCTTAATTTTCAGATATGGATAGAAGAGCGCCACTGAATTCCCAAAGTGTGCCAGACATAATATGCCCGGCATATTTTTTTGAAGCCCTGATTCAGAGAAGTTCCCCTTGTGCCTAAGTCCCATTGGAACTGCTGTTAGATGATACTTTGAGCAGAACTGAAGTCAAAGCCTAACCAACATTTCCTGTACTGAGGCTGAAGTAGACTCATTATGAAAGGTATCTGTCAAAAGGCAAATATTTTCCACTTTCCAGCACAGGAGAATTGAAGTCCTACAAATGTCGGGGATGTATGCTAAGAGCATGAGAAGTAAATTTGTGCAAACTATTGCATTTTCCTTGCAGAGGATGGTGCTAAGTTATATAAATACTATCCATCGTTCATTGACCCTTCTAATTTTTATGGTTAAACATTTATGTGCATCTTCTCTGCCTTTGTGTGTGTATTTATATGTGCATTCCTACTGCCCTTGGGTGGATCAAATAAATTAGGTCAGCTGAACACTGGTAAGCCTGTTGCAAGTATAAGTTTGCAACTTTCATATGAGAACTTGACTACTGCTTATTTCTTACCATCACCAAAAGATCAAAATCATAATTCTAGTTACAGTTCCTTGCTTTCCAAGATGGGTTTGGGAGTACATTCCTCATGCTCTTGTCAATGATAAATAAACTACACCTATACTGTACATTACTGACTAGTTCTCATTGCTCCTGATAAACTCAGCAAGCTGTACGACATGGGTGTGTAATCTGTGGCCCTCCAGATGCTGTTGGACTCTAACCCCCATCAGCCCCACCCAACATGGCCAGTGGTCAGGAATGATGGGAGTCAAGCAACATCTGAGGTGACATTCCTGCTAATACAGCATTGATAAATGACTCTTTCAACAAATGTTATCTTCTAGCTAAGAGACATGATTACTTTAAATCAATTTGTTGCTACCATGAAAATTTTGGGAGGCAATTACTCACATCAAAGATTTCGAAGCCAGCAATGTCCAACACTCCGATGAAGAACTGTCTTGGCAACTTGGTGTCCAAGGTCTTATTGATGCGAGTAACGAGCCACTTGAACATCCTATCATACACAGCTTTGGATAAGGCCCCAACAGAATAGGAAACCTGTAGAAGAGAGGTAGAACAATCACACAATACCATAATAATCCTTGTGATCAAAAGTCTGCGGAAGATACTCCCTTTGGGCATCCTACATGCCAGGTTTAGATCTACTGACATTCTGGGTTTAAACCTAGTATACAATTATTGACCTAAAACAAAGATTAGTGTAGCCCGATACAGAGGGATACTTGATCCAACTATGCAACCTTGATAAAGCAAATCATTTCTCACCCTTAGTCCCTGACCTATAAAACAGGAATAAATATAGCTACATATGAAATCTGCAGGAGGAATTATATTTTTTCATCACCAAGCAACATAATTATTGGCTGAACGACAACTTATCTAGTTCATTTTGGACTTGCATAGTTTACTGCTTTGTCCAATGGCAAGGACTTTGGTGTGGTAATGTGTGCTTTAATAATTGCCCAAAGCCATAGGTTTTGCAGTTTCAACTCGGCATAAATATGCTCATACAGCTGTATGCAAGATGGATTTCAATATAGCTTTGGAATCTTTGAAGCTGGATTTACAGTTTTGTTTTATGAAAATCCAGCTACTTTCCTGTTTCATAATATTGTTGTGGGAGGTTTTAAATTTTCTCTACATTAAGCCCAACTAATCCGTATCAAAATCAGTAGCACTGATTTCTGAGGAAATGTGGTAAGGAAATGTGTACTGAAGAAATACAATGGCTTGTATCCAAATAGTTCTTGCATTAATTGTTTTTGAGTTGTTTTTGCCTCACTCATATGCTGTGTTGTTTATTCATATGCTGGAAATGTTGTTTGCTAATTTTTAACAGTTTGTTATTATTGTGAGCCAATCATTCATTCATTTGTTTGGTTATTAAGGTTAAAGACCAGCTCGAAAGGCACATCTAGGACAGCTTTCACAAGAAAAAAATATGCATTTAAAACAATATACAGCAAACAGCTAAAGAATTAAAATTAAGTTAAATGCATAGACACATGAAAACCTAAAATTTAAAGTATGAGATACCATACAGATTGGCCCTATCACCCTGGAGGCTCACTTCGACTGTTTTCCCAGCAGACTAATTTGTTCCAGGAGGATGGTCTGCACCTACAAATCTGCGCGCAGAACCTGGTGACCATCCAGGTCATCTTTTGATCTTTGCCTAGGAGGAGAGCATTAAGTTTAGGCTTATCTGGAAGGTCAGCAAGCCCCTCCAGTTGGGGGGCAATGGTATCTCTGCGTACCTTGTCATAAAAGGGGCATCTAAAAAAAACAAATGTTTGGGGCTTCCTATTTCCCCTAGTGGGTGGGCGCAAAGTCTCTGGGCATATGCAACTTTTCCAAAAGATCCTTCCAAAACCGGTGAGGGCAACGCCAAACTTTGGGTGAGAACTGTGAGCCAATCTGAGCTCAATGTATTTGTTGGAAAGGGTCAGACAAGTAATAAATTGAAGCTCAAAAGAGTACACCGCCCACTTTTAGCTCCACTGCTGGCTTCAGCCCCCCCCCCCAGTAGCACGCAGTCCAAGACAGATTGCTCCCAAGGGAACTGCAGCCCTCAAAAGAATAATGTTTCTCCATCCCAGCATATGGGTTTGGTATCATGCTGGCTCATGTAGTTTAAACACCTCCTTACCTGTTCCACACTTTGGCCTTTGGTGACATACTCATTCCCAACTTTCACTCTAGGATGCACCAAACCCTTAAGCATATCAGATGAGTTAACTCCCATCAAGTAAGCAGCTTTGTCAGCACCTGATAGAGAGTTACAATATTTCAACAAGTTCACTGACACAGGATTGGACTGGTTTAGATTTACAGATCACTCATTTACTGGGATAGGCTAGCATTTTTAAAGAGCAACAATGGAGCATGGAAATATAAATCCTAGCTAACACCTACTCTGTACTAGAATTTAATACAGTGGTGCCTCGACTTACGAATTTAATCCGTTCCGAAGGCACCTTCGTAGGTCGAAAAATTCATAAGTTGAAAAGCGCCATTGGAAACGTGATTTCCCATAGGAATGAATTGGAAACAGAAAAATTCATAAGTCGAAGCAACCCCATCTAAAAATTCGTAAGTAAAAAAAAAAAACCTATCTAAAACCGCTGCAGTTTCCGTTTGGATGTCAATAAATTCGTAACCGTGCAGTCATTTGCCCCATTTGTAAGTCGAAAAATTCGGTTGTTGAGTTGTTCGTAAGTCGAGGTACCACTGTATATTTAAAAGACTGCAGACCTCTACATCACAGATCCTTCCTGAATTCACTGTGTTTCTCTAACCCCAAGTACCCGAGTCTGAAAGTCTAGCTGCTGCTATTGTTGTGTTTTGACATTTATTCCCCTCCCCCCACCAGGAGAGTAATATCAGCATCATGCAGAACACAGAAGTGTCATGATGTGTATGTTCCAATCACATGGAAATGACAATCGCAGAAGTGAGAGGAATAAAACTTTAAGATTTTAACAAGGCTTATTCACGTGTTTCAATGAACACAGGTATAAGCTGGTCCTACAAATGTACAAGTGTTAGTGTGAAAGATCGTAGCCTTGATGTAATTATTGTGTGCACAGTCTGTACACTTGCTGAACATTACTTGTGAATAACTGTACATGTGCACAGCTCAGCTATTTGTGTACACAGATTGTGCACTCGTTGAATGTAACTTGTGAACATCCCTGCAGTCATTTAAAACAGACCTTGCCTTGCAGGCTCACAGCTCAACACAGGGCATGGAACATTGTGATTGGGCAGATATTGAAGAACTTACTTTCAGTGCCATCAGCTTCTGCCTGCTCCTCCCTGGGTCTCTGTTTAAATTTCATGTTTCCAAAGTGCATAATGGCACCAGTGAGCTTGTAGGCACCATACTTTTCTTCCGCCACAAAGCCCAAAATATCCATGGCTTGCTGTGGAAAGTAAAAAGAACAGGACATTTTGTCACTTGCCTGTGAAACAACATGCAGCTTTATTTTCTAGAGCTCTTTCACGGCACGGCTGATGTTTGTGCTTGTTCTGGTATTGATCTTTCAAAAAATAAACTAGAGGAACAAGAAGCCTCTGCTATTTATTTTCAATCTGCCCTATTCCTCAAATACAGAGAATAGTTGCTACCGCTAATAATCTACTGGTTATTACTGCGCACGCGCACACACGCGCGCGCACACACACACACACAGAGAGAGAGAGATTGTTTTTCCTTTTTTAAGGTAAGCAAATAAAACCACCGACCAAAAAAATAGCCCAACAACTGCAATGGCATGACAGCTGAACATAATAGTGTTACACGCCAACCCAATCTCCGCCAAGCGGCTGCTTGAGGTTCCAGGGGTTCCAGGAGCTCAGCCAAGGTTGTGTTTCCATTGGGAAATCAAGGCACAATCTTGAAAAAATATAATAAATAATAATAATAATAATAATAATAATAATAATAATAATAATTTATTATTTATACCCCACCCATCTGGCTGGGTTTCCCCAGCCACTCTGGGTGGCTTACAACAGAAAAATGAAATAAAATAATCTATTAAAGATTAAAAGCCTCCCTAAACAGGGCTGCCTTCAGATGTCTTCTAAAAATCTGGTAGCTGTTTTTCTCTTTGACATCTGATGGGAGGGCGCTCCACAGGATGGGCGCCACCACCGAGAAGGCCCTCTGCCTGGATCCCTGCAACTTGGCTTCTCGCAACGAGGGAACCGCCAGAAGGCCCTCGGTACTGGACCTCAGTGTCCGGGCAGAACGAAGGGGGTGGAGACGCTCCTTCAGGTATACTGGACTGAGGCCATTTAGGGTCTCACCAAAGGTCAGCACCAACACTTTGAACTGTGCTCGGAAACGTACTGGGAGCCAATGTAGATCTTGCAAGACTGGTGTTATGTGGTCCCGGCGGCCGCTCCCAGTCACCAGTCTAGCTGCCGCATTCTGGATTAGTTGTAGTTTCCGGGTCACCTTCAAAGGTAACGCATTGCAGTAGTCCAAGGGAGAGATAACTAGAGCAAGCACCACTCTGGCGAGGCAGTCCGCAGGCAGGTAGGGACTCAGCCTGCGTACCAGATGGAGCTGATAGACAGCTGCCCTGGACACAGAATTGACCTGCGCCTCCATGGACAGCTGTGAGTCCAAAATGACTCCCAGGCTGCACACCTGGTCTTTCAGGGGCACAGTTACCCCGTTTAGGACCAGGGAGTCCTCCACGCCTGCCTGCCTCCTGTCCCCCACAAACAGTACTTCTGTCTTGTCAGGATTCAACCTCAATCTGTTAGCCGCCATCCATGGTTTATTGTACCCATATTTACACCTGGGTCTACTTTGGAGAGAGTTCAGAGCATTACATCACAAGAGGGACTTGCTTCCCACAGCAGTGTAGCATTGGAGTCTCCGTCCCAGTCTGCCAAGATGGTTCTGCCCTGCATGGCTTCTGCCTGGAGTTCTGGCTCCACCCTTCTTCCCGAAGACCCTTGCCAGAAAAAAAAAATCCCCAGCCTCATGTAAAACAGCTCTCTCTCCCCCCCCATGGGCACAGCCCCCCTTTCCCTGTTTTCCTATGTCATGGAAGCTGAAATCATACACCTTTCTCCACCCATGGTAACCATGGGAGCTCCCCACTAGGCCCTTATCAGAAAATCTCTTGCCCTGTTTATGGTTTTTATTGACGGGTTAATGACTCTCTTCCAGCACCTTTTCCATTCTTAATAACTTCTCTCCTAAGTGAGGCCCTGGCCTGGCATCTTTCCTTCAATATTCCAAACATTATCTAAATTCTACCATTAACTAATTTCTAGCATTCACTAACTCTAGCATTTGCACCGCCAAACTCTGTTGCCCCAGACCTGTAACAATATTCTTTTTTGCTATGGGACTGATACAGAAGAAGACAATCACTGCTACCGTATCATATTCATCAATCAGAGAGACTTAAGGCATCATAAACAATGTTGTTTCACTTGCCTCTGCTTTCTCTTCTTGAAGAGACGGATAAATATATTAATACAACAGGTCTGTTCAGAAGGTTAGTAGTGAGAATCTTTATAGTCCAAAGTTAGTGAAATTTACGAGGTCTATAGGACTAGATTTATGGTTTAGCAATGTATGAAGAGCTCCTTGAGGAGAAAATAACCCATGATGTGGCAGTATAGAGGGGAGAAAAGAAGCCAGATACTTTCTGTGCCAATTAGTGACCATTTTTTTTACACATGTGGAATGGAGAACACTATGTTGGCTGCCATCTGGACTTCCTGGCTGCTTCCTCCTTGTCAGAACTATGTTTGTGTATGTCTTGTCTCCTTTGATTGATGGAGATGATGGTGATGATATGATATAGAAGATCCCTGCTTGAAGGATTGACAAAAATAGACAGTAAATGAATATGATTGAAGAGCATACAATATAATATGAACAAGAACACTTACTTTTGGCAGCAGGAGGGTGGACCCCTTCTCACTGTGTGGATTTAATTGTGTTCATTTAATATATATTATTGGAAAATCAATTAAAATAGGGGGGGATAAAGAATATTGTTTATAATGCTTTAAGTCACCCTGATTGATAAATATGACATTGAGTCTTCTTCTGTATTCCACCGATGGGAATTCCCCACAAACTTAAATCATTGGTTGTTTTTTCCTAAATCATGTATTGTCTTGTCCAGTCAATCTTATTAGCATTTTAAAAAGCTACTCCTATCTGTACAAAAAAATTGCTCTGTTTTGTTTGTTCCTTGATGAAATGGATTTGATGTATAAGCTTTTCTGCAATGGTAATTTCCCAAGATTTACTGTAACCGAGAGGTACTATGAGAGTCCTATTGCTCTTTCCACAGTTCCATTATCACAAATCTTTCAGCAGCTAAAATCAATCTAATCAAGCCCTTAAATATTACATTCTTTCTCCCCCCTAAAAAAAATCTGCTTAGTTATTATATTACTCTCATTGAGTACCCAAAATCTCACTATGTGTTGCCACTCTCACCACTGACCACAATCTGTCCAATGGTCTGGAAACATTGTGCCCTGCATGTGTGTCAGTTTCACTGAGGTATAACACCACATGTGGGCTATTCTAACATATGCACAAACCAGGACCCTCTGCTCATTTACCGTATCCAAAACTACATTCTCAAAATGCACGAGTCCTCTGTTTGCTTACTGCTCAGTTGGTCTGTTGGAAATAACATAATTTATCTGATGGATACTAAGCAAGTGATTTTTTGCATTGGCTTATCTTTCTCTCAAATTGTTGTTCCCGTTGTTCAGATGAGGGGCGTTAATACAGAAGTACCTTAGCCAGTAAGATCCCTCCCCTGTCCAACCCCTAAATAGACTATAAAAGGATGAATGGTTTAATACCAATATCAGGGGGAACTTATTGGGATTATTTTGGATTGCTATGTTGTCCCTACCAAAAATATGCATTATGTGCAATGTGAATGCATTACAAAGTACTTAAGAACACCAAAAGCGTAGGGAATAACATTCAAACACATTATAGGATAGCATTAAAAATACATTATGGGATATGTGCACATAATGATGTCAATATCTTGTGAATCCCAGAAGAAAGAAATTTTACAGCTGTGGAACAGTCACCAAGAGTACCTTAGCAAGGCACCATTCACATTTGATGGGAACTGTCAAAAGGTTACTTGAGGTTGACTACAGAGATTCCAATGAGCAAAATATTTGATCTCTACATAGATATCTACATCAAGATGGGGAATCTTCAGCCTATGCACAACCTTCTGGGGCCTTCATGCCAGTTGTGGGCAAGACAAGAGATAACAAAGTGAGGGGGATCAGAGACAACAGATTTGATTCTTACCTTTGTACAATAGGCTACGTGACCGTCCAGCCACATGTCTCTCCTTCCTCTATGCAGGCAAGCAATAGGCATTATCACAGCCCAGACACTCAAGGAGGCTGCAGAGTATGGCCTACTCAGAGGCATAGCCTGCAAAGAGTCCCAAGGGCCACATTCGGCCTGTGGACTGGAGATTACCCACCACTGCCCTACATCAAAATGGACTTCTTATACCTGGTGTGTTTTTCTTAGTGCTGCTGTCTATGATTCTATGATATGACCACTGTGTTGTATCAAATGTTCAATGGAAATCCCTTGTGGAACAAAAAAAATGGGTACCACCCACTGTCTCCGCCCTGGAAGATCAAGTTTTAAAGAATTATTAATGCTGATACACAGATTTATTGTTGCTTTTTATAATATCTGTACATATAGAGATAAGAATTATTTTCCTATGTACTCAAGACCTAATGGAAACCTACAAAATGTAATGGAAACCATAGCCCTAAGGCTGTGTCTGCATTTCCCCACTCTTCCTACTCTGAAAGACTTAAAGCAAGATGAGGACCCTATGCTAAGAGCATCCTAAATACTGAAGTGCACCAGATGCCCTGACTTGGTAGCACAGTTGTGCTCAGCTACTCTATGCTACAGCACGTTTTCCATGGGCTGGGTGCGCTGTGCTTCAAATCTGCTGCCACAATTTTAGTGAGAACAAAAGAAATATCTAACCACAGCAACATCTGCAACAGAAGATGGCTTGCAAGATTTTGCAATCTTTAATCAAAATGAATCATATCTTACATCAGTTGCCAGCAGCTCTTCCCCATCATCCAGATTGTCCACAGTAACTACACCTTGTGAGCAGAAGTGGAAGTCGTAGGGATTTGTCGACACCAGGAGCATATCTGCAGATAAGAAAAATTAAAACAGCTTCTCTTCTTGAGATCTGGTCTGTTACTGAGTGTACCTCATGAGCCAACATGTACCCATAAGTGCAACGTCATAAGACAAGGTTTATGGTGGCATCACAATGACAGTGGAATATCGTTGGAAGAAGTTAGATCTACAGAAATGTGTAGAGTTTTAGCTCCTAAATTGGATCACTTATACGTGCCATATGTATGACTTCCACAGGAAAGACCAAGAGAAAGAAGTTGGACACCACCACTTGAAGTCGGACAATTATTTCTTCTGAGCCAACCTGCTATTTGTTCACAAAAGTACATAAAAGTTTCCTCCACCACAAACCACTTTGATATGGGCTAGGGAACTTGTTGCTCTTCAGATGTTGCTGGGTTAAATAAGTATTCCACTTCTGACATCTTGCAGTGCCTGGATTTCATCTTGAGGTGGACCTGCAAATGATCTTTATTTCTGTGCTCAAATAAGTTTTACTCAGAGTAGACCTGTCAAAATTAATGGACCTTGCTGCACAGTGCCACCTAGTCACTCTTGTGCTCATACAGCTAATTCCACTTGGCCAAAAGCCCCCAAGTCTCACACCTTGGTCAACTTGGTATCATACGGTGCCATGCTTTCAGATCCTTCCTCTTCTGCAACAGATAAAAGGCACAGGGCCCAACAAACTCTAACTCAGGCATCCCCAAACTTCGGCCCTCCAGATGTTTTGGACTACAATTCCCATCATCCCTGACCACTGGTCCTGTTAGCTAGGGATCATGGGAGTTGTAGGCCAAAACATCTGGAGGGCCGCTGTTTGGGGGTGCCTGCTCTAAGTCAACTAAAGCAGTGTTTCCCAACCAGTGTGCCTCCAGATGTTTTGGGACTACAACTCCCATCATTCCTGACCACTGGTCTTGCTAGCTAGGGATGATGGGAGTTGTAGTCCCAAAACATCTGGAGGCACACTGGTTGGGAAACACTGAACTAAAGAGCCTCAGCTGATTCCAGTGCATTGATCCCCTGTAGAAAAGCACTGGAAATTCAAATGACAGTGAAGAATATTAGCCAAAAAGTAAGACAGAAGGAAGACTCAGGAGATTTGTTAAGACAACAGGATATGTGTGTACTATAGACATTATTACCGACAGTAATTTCTCTCCCTCAGTAGGACTACTTACAGGGCCGGCTCTAAGGCAAGGCTGGGTGGCACAGGGTGCCCATGGCAGCCGCGCTGTGCCCACCAGACAGCCGCGGTGGGAAATGGGGCGGGGGGCACCGGAGCGATCTTCACCCCAGGGCGCCCGATATTCTTAAGACGGCCCTGACTACTTATGAGCAACTGATTGTAGTAGTTAAATAAAAATTTGGGTGGTGACTGATGCAGGCAAGCATCTCTGCAAGCATGTGTAGCAGAGGAATAAATTCACCGTGGAAGGTACATTTTCACAGTACAATATTTGCGTTCAAATCCTGTTAGCACAAAATTACTTTGAAACAGTTCCTTTAATCTTCCTTAATTAGACCACAGCAAAGGCTAACTGGGTTAAGGGTTTAGCAGATGGACCACTCTGCCGGGATAACAAGAACTCAAATGAGATTATTACTGCTTTTGCCAAGCAGCAATTTAGCGCATGGATAAAGGGATGCTTCGCTATATTAGAAGAAGCACTGCCTAGCTGGGGATTTCTAGCAATCTGTATCAACTCACTATCAGCATGGATAAATGTCACGAGGCAAAGATGTGTCTTAGGCAAAACCCTATCTACAGATTCAAAGAGAATAATATATAAGAACATAAAAAGAAGTTTGCTGGATCAGGCCAATTGCCCACCTAGTTCCAGCATCCTGTTCTCACAGTGGCCAGCCAGATCTCCCCTGGATACTCACAAGCAGAACATGGGCACCTGGGCACTGTAACCCCCCCCCCCTGGTTTCCAGCATTTGTTTATTGAAAGGAATTCTAAACTGTCTTATAGGCCATAATGCCCTTACAAGGCAGTGTACAATTCTAAAATGAAATGAAACTATATATAACATTATCGTTTGAAGCCATGTACACATTAAATTGGTCCCAAGTATAGCAATTAATGAAACACAGATTTAATTAAAATGGTTTTCTTTTAACAAAAACAAAAAAAGAATAAGTGAAAATATATGGAAGGGAATCAAGCAAGGAGATCCATCCAATGGGGTTGAAGCCAGATACTCTGGGAACCTTTGCTGATTTCTTTGTTTAGCACCAGCACCAATAACATTCTAGGGCATGGCAAAGCTCAAAGGCATATTAAGGGTATGTTCACACAAACCCTGTCTTATTATGTTTTTATATCTGTTGAAAGCCGCTCAGCGTGGCTGGGGCAACCAAGTCAGATGGACCAAGCCAGTGTGCTCCCACTGTTAGTATGCATTAGCACAACATTAGTCCCAAACCAGATCAGCCCTGTAGCTTCTCAAACCAGTTTCAATTCAATTAGAAAAATTAAGCCACATTTGCTTTATATTGCAGAATGGTTTGAACATTCGAGACAGCCATTGCGCACATGCGGGTGACAGCTTCAATGGCGGGGGGGGGGTGAGGTTTCAGAGACAGGAAAACCAAAAAGCTCTTGAGTATTGGGTAAAGAATTCTCTCTTAGGTGAACAAAACCATGTAAATTGAGGCTTCAAACACAGCAGAGGAGGGGACCGACCTTGCCGTGTTTTGAGCTGTCAATGTGAACATACCCCAAATGAAAAAATGAAAAGCAGAGCTTTCATTGATTTGAATTATGACCATTGTGGGGTGTTGATTGTAACTTTACAGTGCAATCCTGTGTGTGCATGGTCAGAAGTAAGCCCCACTTGCTTCAATGGGGCTCACTCCCATAAAAGTGTGCATAGGATTGCACCAACAAGCAGTTACAAAAAGTGTAAAAACAACAACAACCCGCCACTGAACCTAATTGTGTTCTGCAAATCATCTGTCTTTAGTTTTTCATTCTTTAATCCAGCACTGCTGATCATATTGCATTTCTTAATTTGCACACACCACGTCTTTCTTTTCTCTTACCTTGTAGCTCTGCCTTTTTCCCAGACAAGATCTGGTAGAAGATATGGTAGTCCCTTTCACCTGGTTGTTGGAAAATAACTCGGGATTTCTCTAGTAGATCTGGTTGGGTAATGAAGAATTACATTGAGTAATAGGATGAAACATGCAATCTGAATATACAGCTCAAGTAAGTATAGAAATTAGCATGTTGCTTACAAATTTCAATATCCGCTGAAGATAGCTTGCCTGTAGTTCCAAAATGGATTCTGATAAATTTACCCTAATTTGTACAAAAGAGAATATATCAATACACATAACTGCAACAACCAACAGATAGAAAAGGAATATATAAACAATTAGAAATATGAACCAAAAGCAAGGGCGGGCATCTATTTGGAGATGCTTTAGCTATTGGTTGTCATGTTTTAAGGTGGGGGGGCTACATGATGAGTGGATACATTACAATAATTTAAAATATTCCTTTCAGGTAGGCAAGGTTTATCACCTCACATGTACGGAGTGAGATTAAGGGGAGGGGGAACCATGTCATCTGCTTGAAACAGATTGTGCAACCTTCAGGTGTCTAAAGATTCTCACATCTCCTCTGTCTTTGTTAAGTACATGAACTGGGAAACTGCAGAGACAGACTATGGTTTCAGCAGCTTTGCATTCCACATACCATAATTATAACAACAGCACCCTTCTGTTGACTTGTGACCAGCTTGCTTTGCATCCTTTGGGCATTGTTCCGCGTGACTTGTGTGCTTTAATTAACACAGTGTTTTGCTCTGTTTTATTAGTCGAGGGTTGTACAAGAGCAAGGCGGTAACTGTGCTGTGCTGCAGTTGTTATCTGCATCCCACTCATCCATTCAGAAGATGTAACCACCTTACATCTTCTGGACAGGAGGATGCAGCGCCCAGTTCATTGATACGTCATTGCTGCACTTGATTAATTGGTCAAATTATCCCCTTGACAACCTTCTTGCATGGATATATGCACTTTTCTGCTTTCTGACATTTCCTGTGGTTTATGCATGCTGCTATGTCCATCCCTTCCTAGTTCCAATTAGCAAGCTCCGTTATTTTGCTGTGAAGTGGTCCAAAAATATCTGTATGAAGGATATAACGGCTGCTTTATAAATATCAAGTGATTGTCCAAACAGAACTCAAGTCCGCTGGCTGACACTCAAAATATGTACAATGTGTTCAATAAACACCTGTTGTGAGAGGGCGAAGCAAGATCATGGCAGCAGCCTCCAGCCAAAGCCAACCTGTGTTCAAAGCTTGCCCGCACAACTCCTGCCTTGCAAGTTTAGAAACTCTGCAAAAAGCCATGTCTCCTGTTGTATGCATTGTGTAGTTGGCTGGGTGAATGTTTGGTGAAGACAGGGGTTGCTGCTTCAGTCCTGTTCCACCCGCTACACGGCAGAGACTACTGCGAAGTGCTCAGTCAGAAGGGCAAAAGGTGGGACTGGAAGCAGTATCTGTAGATGTTTCAATAAGTGCCTTTCCACACTTACCATTTATAGTGGAATAGCTACTTAGAGATTTAGATTTGGGGGCATATTGCTAGACAACATCGGGATCATTCAGCTAGTATCCCAGAATAATGGCCTCACAACCCCATATTTCTTGGAATGCAACCCCCCCCCCAACTTTTGTTAAAGATACAAAAGGGATTCTCAATATTTTCAGTTGTTTGGCATGTGTGCAAGCACCATCCAATTTTCTGTGAGGAGGGGTTGGGGTTGGGAGATGCCTGTTTCATGCCGCTTCTCTCTGATGGGGGCAAGCGGTTGGTATGCAAGCTCAGTTCAGAGAAGAAATGTGGCAGATAGAGACAAAGATAGTGAGGCAAAGTACTGGCCATGACAGCAGCAGACAAAATTTCATTATAGAAACTAGGCTTGCTATTGCCTCAGGCAGGCATGTAGTTCCTCTTCTAAACTCCTATACTTCCACAAGGTCAGTATGCTGGAATTAGTTAATTAAATAGCCGTGAAAGGGCTATCCTGATGCACATGCTCATAACTCTGACATTTACTGGCTGGCAGAACATGAGAGTTCATTAGGGGTGTGACTGCAGTTACTACTGAACTTTTCTCAGCTCAGGCACAACCTGCCAATCACGTTGACAGGAAATCCCTACACTGCTCTCTAATAATAGCGATGTGTGAGCAAAAGTGTCGATAACTAGCTACAAATTCACTCCCACAAATGTAAGATCAAACAACAACTCTTCCACTATAAATGGTAGGTGTGAAAAGGCCGTACAGCTGTCTATGTTGAATGCTGAACGTTTTTATCAATACGGTATTACTAATGAAGGCAGACTGGTAAAGTACCACAGCAAAAAGGCATACTTACAAAGCGTGAGGAGTTGTCATTTCTCAGAGTTTTGGCATTCCCGAAGGCTTCCAAGGCTGGGTTGGCTTGGATGATTTGATCTTCCAAAGTTCCCTTGCAATGCAAAAGATGGAAGTACATTTAGGGCACAACCCTGCACGCACTCACAATTTGACATCTAAAGGGCTTTAATATTTGGTGGAAACTCCATGATTCTGGCAGAATGCATCTATGCCATTAAAAAAATGCACTTGTGGAAACTCCCAAATATTTATTTCATAAAATTTATGCACTGCTTGACTTAAAAAAAGAAAGAAAGAAATCTGAAAGCGATTTACAAAGATGCCAAATGTGTGGTCTCTTTCTTTCTATGCTAAGGGAAGTGGAGAACTTTGGAAGCAACTTAGAAGGGGGTATTTAAAAAGTCTTACAGGCTATCTTTCCAATCTTTACTTTGCTGTATGTTTTGTGGTTTTAAATCTCTGCTGAAGCTCTCTTACCAAAGAGTACTTGCCCAAACCTAAATCTCAGGCATCCAGGGAATTCTCCTTTTATTTTACCTATAGTAAAAGGTAAAGGGACCCCTGACCATTAGGTCCAGTCATGACCGACACGGGTTGCAGCGCTCATCTCGCGTTATTGGCCGAGGGAGCCAGCATACAGCTTCTAGATCATGTGGCCAGCATGACAAAGCCGCTTCTGGTGAACCAGAGCAGCACACAGAAACGCCGTTTACCTTCCCGCTGTAGCTTATCTACTTGCACTTTGACATGCTTTCAAACTGCTAGGTTGGCAGGAGCAGGGACCAAGCAATGGGAGCTCACCCCGTTGCGGGGATTCGAACCGCCAACCTTCTGATCGACAAGCCCTAGGGTCTGTGGTTTAACCCACAGCACCACCCATGTCCCCTATACCTATAGTACTTTCCCTTAAAACAAAACACAAAATATTAAAAACCAATAGATTTGATGTGTACTCTAATCCCTTCTCTCTCTCAAAAAAAAGTCTCTTGCCAGCAAGTTTGTGTAAACAGGGAAAACAACAACAATCATGTCACTGAATGAAACCTGTGCTAATATTCTCCAGTTGAAATCAGCAGAACATAAGCACTTCTCACTTAGGCTTACCCCAGCTCCACAAAATGAAATAAACACTAAGTATAAAAAGATGTAATAGGATTGGTCTAGAAAGCTAAAAATGTTTAGAATCATACAGTTAGATGGTTTGGAGCCAGTTTCTATGATTTTGAGTTGGCTTTGTAACAAACATTAATTTTAGCTGCGTTGTTCTAGGTTTAGAAGCAGGACAAGTGCAAATGAAATTTTACATACACCTGTGAACAACATTCACGGCACTTCAGCAAAATCTGTGAAATACAAATTCAATTACAGGAAAGTCATCTACTTACCCCAGTCTTGGTTGCTGGTTGCTTTCAAAGAAAAAATGAAAAGAAAATTAAACAAACAGCTAAGTCTAAGCAATTAGGAAATATCATTTAACATTGCTTATCAATCCCTCTCTATTTGTGATTTCGCAGAGACCTTTTTTATTCTGCAGCTGCTGTGCTTTCCCACAGAAACTTCTAGAGTAAATTTCCCAACACTTCTAAGTTGCTTGTCCTGAACCAAGAAGAGGCATCCAGTCATAGGATCATACGTGGATCTTCTTTATGGCTGCAAAACCAGTTTCTATATCCATATTCCCCATTCTTCCCCTTCCTTCACATTCAGAACCCTTTTTTTTTTTGCACATGCTTTGTTCCTACACCTATCAAGCTGTTCATTATTGCTGTCAGTATTAAATCATCAGTCCCTGCCATGTTTTAGATCCAACCACCCATAATCAGAGTCTGAAGCCAAGCCACTGACCCAACATACTAGATTTGCAGGGCAAGGGCTCTGTCCCTATCCACACTATGCGACTCCTGATGCTTCACAGTGTGTCCAGATGATTCTGTTGCAAAGCACAGGAAAAAGAGGTGACAGATCAGAGGTGGAGAATGGTTGTGCTAGTACAGCAGAACCAGGAATGCTATAGCTGTTAATGGAGCATTACCAGTTATGGCACTGTTCCATCTCCAGGTCCCCAGGGTACATTTACACTGCAGGCTTGAACTGGATTTACAATCATTCACTTTTCTCTGGGATCTGTCATCCTAGAAGAAGGACTAGAGATCTCCAATATAAAATTCTTAGCAACCTTCACCAACCTCTTCAGGAGCTTCTGGAACAAAATGGACATAAATGTACCCACTGAAGCCTAATCCATCAACAGCATTGAAATAGAAGACTGAGCCTTACAACTCACAGATAAAGATACTACGCAAACTGCAATAATCAAACAGAATTAAAAGGAGCTCAAGTGGACCTTTGTCTTCTGAAACACTGAACCAGTTTCTATACCCCTACTCTCCATTCTGCCCCTTTCTTCACATTCAGAACCCCCCCAAAAATATGATGATATGATGATAAACAACAGCCAGACTCATTGGGCAAACTCCCACGAGCTCTGCTTCCCCAGAATCACTTTGAAATATTACAGCTTCTTCTCACATATCCCCATCCAATTAACAATCATGCTAACTGGTGCTTACAGGGCCTTGGAAACAGAATGTCTTCCACCTGTTGGGTAATAAATATTATTCGCGCAGAAGAAGAAAACAGCCATTTGAATATTTACATTCTTTTTTCCAGGTTCACCGATTGCTGCTACTGTGGCAAAATACTGGATGACACGTTTTGTGTTCACAGTCTTGCCGGCACCAGATTCTCCACTATAAAACAGAAGGAAGATGACATTATTAATCTCAAGCTTTTCACTCAATCAGCCTTATACATTTGCATTTTTTCCCCAAACTCTAAACTGTGCTACATTTGAATGAATCATCTCCAGCAACCTCACCTTTAAGAAATTCACTTTCGATCAATGTTTACAGGTAAGTCCATTGGCGCTGATTCAACACAGGCTTGTTGTGATAGATGATTCCCAGCAGGCAGGAGGCCAAATAGGCCTCCTCGCCTGCCAGGAAGTTTGAATCCATGCCTGCAGCCAAATTGGCCAATGGTGAGCAGGCTAAGGGGTGGGTGCTCAGCCAGGGGGCGAACCCAACTGGCAGCAGGCTTCACTTGGGTCTGCTTCTTGAGTATAAAAGGAGGCCAGTCGTGGCCTTATTTGACCCCAATACACTGTGATATGTCTGATTTTGTTCTCTAAGTTGGGATGCTGAGAACCGTGGCAACTACCGGTAGGCACACAAGAGGATAGGACTATGGAAAGGATAGCTCTATCAGCGGCTATCAGGGCACTAACTCATTCTATCAGTGCAATAATTTACATTTGGAACTTTCTCCCCCTTTCATTCACCTCCTAAATCTGGAGCAGATTTGAGGCAGGCAAGGGTGGCAAAAAGAGGGGAAATAGAATTATTCAAGGGCAAATCCTTGTGCTAAGGGAACAAGTTATTTAGCATTACATTAGATACAAGCCTTAGTCTTATTGATGGCCATGTGAAACACCACTGAATAGAAGTTTGTGGAGGCAACAGTGGGCTACTGAATGCCCTCCTTGTGAGTTTTCTCAGAGCCACCTGGTTGGCCACTGTGGGAAACTGGGCTCATACTTAGTAGGTCTTGGGTCTAATACAACACAGCTCTTCTTCTTCTGGAACAAAGGTACCAACAAAATATACACTGACTAAAACCTGAGTATCAGAACCTGAGTTGTGACCCAACAGAGCTGCCTTTCTTAGAAACAGACTCAAGGCACCTCAGGTAAATCCAATCAGGAACAGCAATATTTAAGCACAGTGGCTAGGGAGCCCTGGTTAATCCTTGCCATCCAGGCCCACACTGCCTTTCTACTCACACTCACCCCTACCAGGCGCTCCCTCTTTAAGTACTTACTCTTGACCCAATAACTAACTTTATACCCAGAACCCAAGGGCAAAATTTACTTCTCTTAATGCCCATGCTGAAAAACCTTGCAAACAAAATAGCAAAGGTGAATATGTGCTTTGATATAAAATGTATTCAGTTTTGTGTGCTCTGGTAAGCATACTAGAAACCAATTGCTTTTGCTGATGTTTGCTTTTGCTGACGTGAGGCATCTGAAAAGATCGGGTGGCTATGTGTCCTATTTTACATAGAACAGTCCTCTTCTGAAGGAGTCCTCTGTGTGAATGAGTGTCGGATCATATTTGAAGATAAGAAGGAAGAACTGGGCCTTGAAGTAACTATAAATAGTTACTGAGTAGGCACATAGATCACTTGGTCAGAATCTTTCCCACTGTGGTGGGATATACTGTACTGTATTTTTATTTATATTGTAGCAATTATTTCTCGATTTGTATCTATACTATAATTAGCATATAGAAATGTTAAGCGAATCTGTGTCCTCTTTTGCCCTTCTTTTCGGAGATGCATTTTTCCTTTTTTGGCATTGCAAAAATAACCTCCCTAGAAAAAGATCCACTTACGTGATCAGCATTGACTGGTTCTCTCGATCTGTGCAGAAGGGAAAAAGGAACCTGTAATTGCACTTGTTACATAGTCACCATTGAATAATTTCTTATACAAACAGAAATAAACAAGAAGAAACCCATTTAGGCAAACTTCCCGCAACATGGGAAATATCTTGTTTAGTATATTTTAAGTGCTTTGGCAAAATGCATTGGCCTGCAAAAGCAATTCATTTTGGGTTCTCTCCATTATTTAGTGTCATATCCCTGCTGTGGAGGTAGCTGCCAAATCCATTGCATGACTCCATCACAGGCAGACAAAAGACAATTTAACCAGATCAGTTTCTTGGTAGAAATTCCAAGAGCAAGGTGTGCTGTTGAAATTCATTGGGCTCTTCAAAGGAAGTAGGAATGAAGAGAGCAAAGAGAAACAAAGGAGGGATGGGTTTTTGACAGGTTGGGGTTAATTAGCATATCAAAGGCTCTGTAACATGGAAAACACATTCAGCCAAAGACATTCAGATTAGAGGGTTTCTAAACCTGTTGTGTTAGATGCTTCCCTTCAACCTGTTCTATTCATGTTACATGGAAGAAACTAGTGAAATTTCAAGTTTTGCATTTAAAAGGTTTGGTTGCCCCGCAACAATTTCAAGAACATGGGACTTCTGTTTGCTTTCTAATGAAGGAGCATGTTTTGTGAATTAAAAGGAAATCAGCATTGGCAACCAACTGGTCAGGGAACCTGAGGCCCTCCAGCTGCTGCTAGACTACAAATCCCATATTCCTTGACAACTGACTGCACTGGCTGGGGTTGATAAAAGTTGCAGGCCAATTTCTAAAGGGCCACAGGTTCCCCTTCTCTGGCATAGAGATTTTCTGATAGTACCAGCTGTATAACATGTCGGCTTAGCCATCTTTTTTTTTTTACAATGAATTGAGAGATGAGAGAACCTAGAGGAATTCATGTTATATTGGACAAGCATGTGCTTTATTTGCAAATGATAGTCAATGGAATTTGAAGTACTTGGCTCCCCACCCTGGAACGGTCATTCCATACAAGAGTAGCA
Source organism: Zootoca vivipara (assembly GCF_965207765.1). Lineage (NCBI taxonomy): Eukaryota > Metazoa > Chordata > Lepidosauria > Squamata > Lacertidae > Zootoca > Zootoca vivipara. The sequence goes on along the minus strand of NC_142587.1, from coordinate 67,610,011 downwards.
AACAAGACCCATACAGCTGGGGTATTGCACTGACTTGATAGGGGTGAGGTGAAAGTTCTTAGTTCAGGGGATCTAGACAAACTAGCTCTGTAATAATAGTGCATGCCTCTTAAGGGCAGGCACCTCACATTTAAAGATGTTATAATTATAAGGACCTAGAAAGCCAAACACATTACTGCGCCAAGCATAATTATAGATTTTGCTTTGCTTTCTATGCTTCAACCATTATTATAACTCAGCCAGCTCCAACAAAACGCACAAGACAGGAAAATGCCTCATACTTTGATATATTATTTTAATGTTATCAATGGCAGTATACCTATTGTGCTCTGTGCAGCGTCACATTTAAAACAGATGAGCACAAACCCCAAGCTTCCTTGGTAATGTTCCAGAATGTCAATGGCTGCACAAATATTAGTGCTCCAGATATCAGGCATGCATCACCACTGCCCTCTGATGGAAGAATGTCTGCTACTCGGATATGAATTTGCAATGTGCTCCAGTTCTGGTGGCATGATGTTATATCATTGCTCCAGTGCTTGAGGGAGGCTAGAGTCAGTGGCCTTTAACATTTGGCTGTAGTGCAGCCAAAGCCAGGCAGTTTTAGCACACATTGATTTCAACAGGAGAGCTAGGCGCATGCTCCTTCTTTTAAACAGCTGCTCCAGTTATTGAGATCACTGTTTCTGCCTCGTGGTTCCTGTTCAAAGAAGGCTCTTTCAGCCAAAGGGAAGCAGGACTGTAAAAAATAAAATAAAAGCAAGTCCCCCGACCTACTGGCTGATTATTTCTCTGTGTGAACAGGGAGCAGGCAGGAGTAGGAGCAACAGAAATGTGTACATAGTAAAGTGAATGGCAAACCTTGGTTTGCTTCAATCTCTGTCAGAAATAGTTATGTGGCTACTGATTCACCCCCTGACAATGATGCCCATGGAGAAATTCTTGTTTGTAGGTGGTCCATTTGAGCACAGGAACACAGGAGAGGTGACCTGGATCATCGTTTTGTAATATCGGAGGTTTTGACAAGAGAGTGTTAGAGACTAGACAGCAAGAATGACTGCTGAAGCTCCTTTAAGACACAGTTGCAAAACCTTTTAAAGGAAGACTACTAACTGATTGCTCCTGATAGATGGGCCTTCCTTAAGCCATCTGAAGGTGGGTGGGTTCTTTCCCTATCCAGCTAAGGATGGTGTAAGCTAGGCCTCTGTGTGCCTGGGAAGTGAACAAAAGGGATAAACTCTAGTTTCTGGGAGACAGGCACAGAGAGCTGAGTTTTTAGGAGCACAGTAAGCAAACTGTGTCAGGGAAGTTGGAGGCCTGACACATGACAATGAATTTGGCTTTCTGTTGGAATATTAAATCTAGATCTGCACCTGTAAATGAATTCAAATGCTTATCATAACCTTTCATTGATCTTCTTCCAAATAAATTAACTCAGAGTCAGCGCTGCACATCCCCGGAGTTTCTCACTGCTCAGAGACGTGAAGACTGTGTAATGATGGTTTAGCGTCTTTTAAAGCCTAAGCATTACTGGGGGGAAATAAAAAAATTCTCTCAAGAATTTCTCTTTCTTTCTTGTAAACCAGGAGCAGGGAACCTGTGGCCCTTCTGGCATTGTTAGGCTACAAGTCACTTCAAGGATATACAGTTCCGACAGGAGTTCAGTAGATATTATTCCTAATCTGAGTGGCACTGAGGATCACAGATCTTACCATCTCCAGGCTCTTTGCTCATGATATAGTGCCTAAATGCCCTTCCTAGAAGCTTCTCTTGTCAGCATTTGGAAAACATTTAAAAGCAAGATTTAGTTGTAGGACAAACAAATAAGGGCCATGTGGGCAAATGATGCTACTTACTACGCAGCATGTCATTATAAGCATTATCAGCTATGGAGAAGATGTGAGGAGGAGCCTCTGAACGTCTCTTGCCCTTGTAAGCTGAAACAACTTCTGTCTTGTAGACAGGAAGCCATTTGTAAGGGTTTATTGTCACACAGAAGAGACCCGAATAAGTCTGGAAAGGAAAACAGAAGAAATCACTAAGAACCTTGGTAAAGAACATGATGGTTTTTGCACTGTGTCCTAATGCCAACAGTGTGGTTGTTCTAATCCAGTTCATTTGTAGGGTTTGTCGTCATCGTTTTTAACAAAATATGGCTTAACAGAACCAGACTGCCTTGGCATGGAAACTGAGAAAGAAATTTACTCATATATTAATACTAAACACACAAAATGAAAGTGAATCCCACCGATAGCAGAATGGTTTGTATCAAAGTTGTCTGTTTCATTTTGGAGCAATGGATATGTTGGTCACAGCCAACACTTTGTAACTTTAAGCTCAATATTTCCTCGTAATCCCAGCCTCCAACAATTCACCTGAAAATGCAAACCTCTGTAAATATAAATGCTGACAACATTTTTTGGGGAAAGCAACATTACTTGATTGGGACTTGTATGACGGTAAAAAGATGGGGAACATGTGGCCCTCCAGATGTTGTTGGACTACAACACCCATCATTCCTAGCTATTGATTATGCTGACTAGAGTTGATGGGAGTTGGAGTCCAACAACATCTGAAGAGCAACAGGCTCCCATCCATGGTCCATCGTCACTTGATGCAGCAACCTTTCTAAAACTAAATGGGATGGAAAACTACCTGAGAATCATAGTCATGCCACCTGGAATTCTACTGAAGAATGGTGTGGTATATATGAAGTATCCCCAGACTTTGATGATGTGTAGCCTGAAGCCCACTAAGAAAATCTCACGAATAAAAAACCTCATTTCATTACTACAACTCAATTAGAAATTAGTTTAACCTTGGAAATGAGGAACATGGCCAGTAACAATGAATTTCGCTGTAAACTAGTATGCATTGGAACATGATTTTCCAATACCCAACGCTTCATCTACTACAATAAAATTATGAACAAGGCATTTAGAAAGGTAAGCAGTCTTCATGGCTAACAATATTTTTTAAGACAGGCGTTCAACTCCTGTTTCAATCAGGACTGGGAACACACCATGCTATAAACACCCAGATTCCGCAGCAATTATCCAAACTTTGCACTTTAAAAGGAAACAACTGCATCTTGATAATATTGTGCAGTATGTGTATTTGCTTAATATGCATATTTTATTCTGCTTCTACTGGTGTGTAAAGCATGAAAACCTATTGTCCAACCAGAGTGAAACCAAGAGGTAAAGGCTGGCTCAGCCACAGAAACAAAGTAAACAGATGTCTGGTGTACCCAAATTCTAGGGATGCCCTCAGTTATTCAAATACAGTGGTACCTCGACTTACGAATGACTCGACAACCGAATTTTTCGACTTACGAATGGGGCAAATGGCTGCACGCTTACGAATTTCTTGACATCCGCGAGAAACCGCGGTGGTTTTAGAAAGGGTTTTTTCGACTTATGAATTTTTCCGTTTCCATGCCTTCCTATGGGAAATCGCGTTTCCAATGGCGCTTTTCGACTTACGAATTTTTCGACCTACGAAGGTGCCTTCGGAACGGATTAAATTTGTAAGTCGAGGCACCACTGTATATTAGAAAGAGAGCTGCTCCCTGAATATTTAGAGATTGGATACACAGAGGCAAGTTGTCGGCTGTTTGACACACCACCTGTATTTCAGGAGACAGAATTAGGAACATTCTGACCTCTATCAGCTGCCCAAGGCACAGGCGCAGTCATAAAATGGGTGAATTAAGGATGTGACAGGCATTAAAAAATGAAAAATTGGCCCTCTAGTCAACCTTTGATCATTTAATGTGCTATAGCTATACTGCTCGGCATCTGATAAGACACAGTGACAAAAATTTAATTCACTCACGGTGATTAAAAAAACCCCACTTTACCTTGCTAGAGGCAAGGTAACATGTTAGTACTGAGCAGTACAAACCTGGGGAGCACCAGAGGGGAGGCAGGGGGGGTTAGCACTCCAAACAAGGTGATCAGTCATCCCCACCCCCCCACTTGGACCATCATTGCTGGTCTCCTGTATTCAACATATACTGCTATTTTTAATTCAGAGAACAACTCTCCCACCTAGAAATATACTTTGCCCCTTCTATGCCCCCCTTTTTTTGCTGGTGACACCACAACATATGAGACAGGGATGTTAAAGAAATCATATGGGGGCACTCTCATGCCTGTCTTCTTCCTAGTAGGCAAAACCACATGAGAAAGGTAATGGTTTTGAATACCAGTTGCTGCAATTTTCTGGACACCAGTTTCTGGAGGAGAGAATGCTGTTGTGTCCTGCTGCTTCCAAGTTCCCCATAAGCATCTGCTTGGCCACTATGAGAAAAGAATGCTGGACTTGATGGGCCACTGGCCTGATCCAATAGGGTCCTCATATATATATATATTTGGGGGGGGGGGTCCAAAATAGCATCCATTCCATAACATGCAATCTGAGTAGTTGTAAAGGCTCGAATGAGAGATAATCCATGTTCAAGGAGTTGCCGGAGAGCTCATATGGAATTACAATTTTATGACACACTCTACCACTCATTTCAACCACATACTTGACAGCAATAACCTCCTTACCCCTTGACAGGGGTATAGAGAGCTAACCTACTTTTGGGGGAGGGAAATGAACCCAAGGGTATTTTGGTTGTCTGCCTGTTCTTCCCTGTCAACGGTTATTCTGGAAACATCTGACCAGCAGCATGCACCAGAAACTCAGTTTCAAAGGAATATCACAGAAGTGAATACTCAAGGGAGCAGAGAGTATACAGAGGAGGGTCCCTCTTGCATAATAAGCCAAGAACAGGAACCACAAAGGGGTCAAAGGTCAGAATGTCCATCTGGCAGTATTGATTCTTATCTTGCACAATGCAAAACGTGCAGTTTTAAATGAAAATCAATGAATGACTCATACATAGATCATCCAGTTACTGTAGCGTCTGTTCAAATTATGCAGCACAGATGCCTCGTTGAGGTGGGTCAGCATAGCCATATCTTCGATCATGTCAAACTTGGGAGGGTTCATCTGTTGAACATCATCTTCCTTCAGAGTGACTGTCTGCAAGAAAAGGGAACACTGTAAGCACAGCCGGGCCTTTTCAAACTTCCTGTACTACAGAATGATCTGACAAAACTTTTTTAAAATTAAAAGATTGCTTAAGGATTATAGTATTTTCAAGGACAGGCTGCCCACAAATGGAAACTCAACTTTGAAGGCTTCTGTGCAACCCTAAATACAGTATCTGGTCTCTTGGGAGAGTGATCAAAAGGGGAAAAAGAAAGTGCATCTCTTATCCATTTCAGTTTGTTGGATACTGCCACCCACTGTTGTAAGCAGTAGAATACATGGTTTTAAGAAAGCAATAATGATGATGGCCACCTGAAGTTTAAAAAGCAAGATGGAGAAAGTGGTCAAAGACTGAGATCTGGTTATAAGCTAAATGCTATCCCAATTTGCCTATGAGGGATGTAGCAAAGCATTAACCTGAAGCTGTTGTGATTTTAAAACAAAACAGGAACCAACGAAGACATAACAGTTACTAAGCATTCTACTTTGCAGATAAATTACTTGCAGAGGGGCAGCAATATTAGACCGTGGTAGTAAAAACAATGAAGACCCTTATGGCATCATAAAGAGTAACAAATCTATTATGACAAAAGAGTGTTGTGGGTGATGGTCCATTTAATCAAGTCCATTAAGTGTTATCCTGGGTTGTAGGTAGATATACAAGTGGCGGTGGGATAGGGGTGATTATAAACAGTGAGGTCAGAAAAAAAAATGCAGAAAGTACAGACCACAACAATTATATTATTAACAATTTTCATTATTCACAAAGGACAGTTGTTGATATTAGAGACATCCTAGCATTGGTAAGTCAATTAATTTACACAGACCTGATTCACATGTAATGCCAAGTCAATCCATGGCTTAGTACAAGCCATGACCAGATGTCCAGGAGAAAATGTCATGATCCTGGAGAAAAGGTCATGGTCAAAGCCCAGAAACATACACGTTTGCTCACTCATGCTAATCCATGGTTTGGCTTGGTGCCATGTGTGAGCGGGACCATGGTGTAGTGTAGAAATTTAATAAATAAAAAACCTATGTCCCAATTCAGTCTACAGGTCATAGCACTGAAGCATTTGATGAGCATTTCCACCCCCATCATTCAGCCCGGACACTGAGGTCCAGCTCTGAGGGCCTTCTGGCAGTTCCCTCACTGTGAGAACTGAGGTTACAAGGAACCAGACAGAGGGCCTTCTCAGAAGTGGAGCCCGCCCTGTGGAACGCCCTCCCAGCAGATGTCAAGGAAATAAACAACTACCTGACTTTTAGAAGACATCTGCATGAAGCCCTGTTTAGGGACGTTTTTAATGTTTGATGTTTTATCCTGTTTAAAATATTCTGTTGGGAGCCACCCAGAGTGACTAGGATGTAAATAAATGTTGTTGTTGTTGTTGTTGTTGTTGTTGTTGTTGTTGTTGTTGTTGTTGTTAATGTTGCAAACTCATGACTAAACCTCTCTCAGGTTTTATTCATTTGTTTGTGTCAACAGTGATTTTAAAAGACTTTCTTGCTTAATCCTTTGGGTTGATGCATACAATATAAAAACAAATTAAATATACTAAGGCCTTGTTCATGTATTCTGTATTCTCTGAGGACTGCCACCAGGATTCCAAGCTAGGAATCACAGGGAGATGTTTGTGGCTTCCATATGTGCCACATATTCTCAGTCACCCCAACTGCCATGGATAGAAGCTTAAACAAAAATGCTTTCAAATAAATGCAGGGGGCTCCTCGTGTACTACCCACATGATGCAGGTACCAATAAATGTATCTCTAGGGTCCGCTCTCTCCCACAAGACTGCGAGTCTCATAAGCCCATACGCACCTATAGGCAGTTGCTTATAGGCTCCTGGATATATGAAGATAACATACACACAAAGAGCTAGGAGGCTTAGAGGAAAAAAATCCCATTGTGAACTTTTTTGCCTAAGCTTCCTAGCTATACTGGGAGGAGGGGAGAGAGGGGGGGGAAGAGGATTTTCATTGTGAACATGGCTGGGGGAAGAGAGATAAGCTTCTCTTTCCCTTGTGCTGAGGTCTGGATAACTATCAGCCTCCTCCTTACACAGCAAAAATGAATTAAACAAAATCTGGAGGTGTAGCTGTATATATATATACGCATTGAACTTAACACGCATTTTGGCCCTTGGTTTTAGAAGCACAGTGAGATCGTATGTGGCGAAGCTGCAAGGAAATCTCCAGTCCTCTCTGCGGTTCTCTCATGTGTGATCATCCGTCCCTTCCTTGGATTGTTGCTTCTTTCTGTTTAATTGATTCTGGCCTAAGTTTGTATGCAGCAAAAACTGTTTCTCTGTCCTCATTATGTCTAGAATGTTTTATTCTTGTGACTAATCAAACGGGGGAGGGGGGGGTTCTTTACCTTCCCGTCCACAGTCTCAACAGTGACTTTGCCACCGCCAGTCTCTCTTATCTCAGCTTCAATATAAGCTTTCTTCTCATCTGGAATCCAGCATTTCTTCTTCCCTGGCAAAGAAAAATGAGTCCTTCACTGTTATGCAAAAATATTCGATAATCAAGATTGCAAAATAAATTATGAATTGTATATAATAGAATTAATATAATATAATATTAATTAATAGAATAGAATTGTGTTGTTTTTGTATGTGCTCAGAGCACATTCACAAACTCAAGTAATCCTTAAAACAGCCCCTCCTTCGGATGGGGAAGGTATTGAAGCGGGCAGTGGCCTTGAACAAGAGCAGGCAAAGGCAAACTCGGCCCTCCAAATGTTTTGGGACTACAACTCCCATGATCCCTAGCTAACAGGACCAGTGGTCAAGGATGATGGGAGTTGCAGTCCCAAAACATCTGGAGAGCCGAGTTTGCCTATGCCTGCACAGGACCATCATTTGTGTTAGCAGTTCAAGTGATATTTTAACTAGAGATGTTCCAGCTCATAGTTCATTTTCCTGACCCCTATATTCCACTTGCATTGGTCCTTCCAGACAGAAGATGAAAAACCTGTGCCTACTTCGTGCAGCAAATGCTCTGGCATCATTTCTGCACTAACTACAAAAAAAAAAAAAAACCCACCCAAATGTGCTTTTGGTTAACCTCAGCAAAATGCAAGGAAGTGTGCAATTCACAGGTTACAATTTGATTGTTTGGATTTTGAGTAATTTACAAGTATGTTCCACTCCCCATTGCTCCACCCTCTTACACAAGCTTACTTTTTACTTGAAACACTTTTGGAGCATTCACTTTTATGAATTGCTCAAATCAAAGGAGCCAACAAACTCAAGCTGAAAACTCAAGAATCAGAGATGCAATAATTGACACATTTGCACATCATCACAATGTACCAGTGCCAAATCTATCATACCACAGGGTAGAGTATACTTCATGGATGCACTTATACTGTTGATCTTACAGTATGCAGTGCAAGTCATAAGAGCTGCAAATGACCTCAGCCACTTCTTATCACCCTAAAGGCATGGCATCACGCTCTGAACTATGATGCTTTCAAAAAATTTCTGGTTCCAGCTACTTGATGCTTATGGAACAATGGGAAGCTGTGTGTTCTTTGCTTTGATGTCTAAAAGCACACACTGAAACCAGGCAGGCCATATGTCACCCACACGCAATAGACGTACTTGCCTTCTTAAAATACCATTAAGAACAATACATGTTCTCCGAGCTGGCTAAGAGCTGCTGTGCTATTTCCAGGCAATGTTACTTTATACTTTGAGATGATGAACATCAAAGTTCTGCAACCTTTCTTGCAAGATCTTGACATCAGAATAATCACAACATCAATGGGAAAAGGGGGTCTTGTCAAGTAAAATGGAAAGGCTACCTATTATATATTCAAATTGCAGTGCAGTTCAAGAATTAAGCTACATATGGAACATGCAGTTGGTCAGATCAGCAGAATAAATGCACATTTTTTTAAAAAAAGTGCTGAAGTATAAGGGGCACCAGTCTAAACAGACTGCTGTAAAGACATTGGCCCTTTAAGATAGAACTTCTAACCATAAGCTATGGAAGTATGCACCATTCATCCTTCCTGGTCGATGGCAGAATCAACAACTAACACCTTACCTTCAAAAGCCACAGTCTGCAACACCATCAATTCCTTGTCACTTTTCCGGAGGAAGGGAGCAGCTTCCCCGAATTCCGACATGTCCATCATCTTGGCAAGGAAGCTGAAAGTTGTACTCCCCAAAAGAAAAACAAAGCAACCTAGCCTGTAACAAAAACAAAATTACTATATCTATCTATATCCAAAGCAGAGCGATATATAGCACTTCCACATGGCAGCTGTTTCCAGGGAAAGCTGAACTATGCATGCATTTATTTTTTAAATGTGTGTCTTGTCACTCTGTTCTGTACAGCTAAAACCTGCAATGTGTTAGAGAGATAAATTGTAGTTGTACAGGTTTACGGAAAATTAATCCCACACATGTTCGGAGTTGGTTTATTGTGTGCCCAGGCAATGCGGCTCACCACCCTCTTATCCACTGCAACAATTAAAGCAAAGACTCAGAGAAGCATCATGGGTTCAAATTAGACCACAACTTTATTCAGTATGGATGCAAGTCTGGCATGGCATTGAGCATCTCTGCTATTATCCAGCCTGCGTGCTGGTCAGTTACCGGGGGAGTGGGCCAAGCCTGCTAAAGGATGACCTATGACATACATCAAATGGATACCATCTGACAGTTTTGCCATGCTAGAGAGTGCTATGGCCCTTAACTGCCGCCTGGGTGTATAGACAGAACCTCCTCCCTTAGGATTCATTTAATGGAATACCTCACTGCCATGGAAGGGTCTTTCCCAAGACTAAGGATCAAACCCAATGCCATAACCACCAAAGTTGTGATGATTGCTATGAGGAAGGCAAACAAACCATACAGGCCCAATTAGCCTGAGGGTGAAATTCCTCTCTGGCCGCAAATACAGAGACTGAAGCAATCCATAGCAAGGTCAATCAAATACCAGTACAAAGAAAGAAACCAAGGGACAAGGGAGGGAGGGAAATCTGAAAGGCAACAGCAGTGCCAGGCAAGGAGGTGGACCACTTTAAATTGCCAGGGAGCAGACCAGAGTAAAGGCTTCCTCTGGTGTCCCAGTCAGCTCCCCCCCCCCCACGAAGCACCACCTACAGGCCCACCTGTAATTGGCCAATTGGCAGGCAGGCCAGTTTTAATTTCCTCAGCTGACGGGAGAGGCAGCAACATCTCCCATTGGCTGTGGGAGCCTGGCACATGGAAGCCAGAAGGTGGCAGCAGGGCTCTGCCAAGCTGCAAATGCTGTCCAACTCTGAGATGAATGAGTGGAAATTTGTGACTTCAGGGCTGAAATCTAACCTGGAGAACAGGTCGTTTCTTGGATCTGATTAAGATTTGCAAGAAATAAAGAGTGAGTGGGTGGGTGGGTGTCAAGATACAAAGACTCAGGTCTGAAGGCCCTTTCCTTAGCCATGAATGCAGGGAAACTCTCTGTGACCATTCACTGGTGAAGGAATTTTAATTTATTTCTTCAAAATATTTCTATTCCTTTCTCTCTTTTTTGCTGCACTCCTATGCATATTTATTGTATTTACTTATTGTAATTAATCTTCACTGAAAGCTTTAATTTATTTATATTCAAGACAACTCACAACATATCCAAAAGACAATTCAATAAACATAGACAAAACAAATGGCCTATCATTTTAGCTTGCGCTCCGAAAATTCGTCTCTACCTTATTCTAAGTCAGATCATCAGTTCATTTTGCCTAGTATTTGTCTATTCTAGACTGGTGCTGGCTTTCGAAGGACACAGGTAGAGCTGGCAATATAAGCCATGAACACAATGTTCTTTAAGAGATCATCAGTTGCTCTCATGACTCAGCAATACATAGACTGCTTGATGAGGAATCTCTGTGTGTGAATAAAGGAGTTCACTTTTTAAAAAACAGTAGAGCAGGCCAAGTTGAGCAAACCCTATGTCTGTCTCCCATCCAGTGCCATATCTGGTAGATTTTCTCTGCATGCAGAAACTAAGACATTTCTCAAACATGCAGCCCTTAAAGAGTAGCAGATTAATGGCATTAAGTTTAGGTACAATCCTAAGGATGCTTACTTTGAGCAATGTCTTGTTGTGTTCAGTGGGGTAAGTATGCACAGGATTGTCACCTTAAACAGGTCCTTTTATCTTATTCATCCCATAATACTTGTGGTAGTCATGGGCAGAGGGAAGATCCTTGTGTGTTTGGCTTTCTAAATAATAATATATTTAACGCTTGGATAATGAGCCTTCTGTATTTAGTGACATAGTGTACAGGCAGAAGGACAAAAGAGCAATCTGGGGAAAGATATCTAACTTTTACCTTCAGTTAACACAAGATACAAGACAGAACAGTCTGTAGTCATGCAATACTTGTGTTTCTCATCTATGTAGGCCAGCAGAGACCAGCTAGAATGAAAACCATTTGCAGGTTTATAATGGAAGTGCTGAAACATCACTCTCCCTGTGCCTGAAATCATAGCCATCTTTAAATGAGAAGTTTCGTTTAAAGGGAAATGAAATCGCCATTCGGCTCTCATTCATTTTTGCGCATTATTCTCATCCTGCACCAAAGTGAATTTTGTATTAAAATTGTCCCTTCGGATCTTGCTGCAGCAGGTTCTGCTGCTGTGATATACTGGTATTTTCATCTCCAAAATCAAGTACCAATTGGGAGAAGGGTTGCATTGGGAAACATTAAATTGGCACTGGGTTTTTCTCAACGGGTACTGTATTTGGGCGCTGCAAATGCTACTTTATTACTGAAACAACTGAGCAAAATATTCTGGTTCAATTGCAAGTTTTTTTTCTGTTTTGAAGTGTACATGCTGCTGTCATTCCTCCTTAACTTTAGACAAATGCTCTAACAGTAAATGCATGATGTTACAACAAGACAGCCTTGTGAAAAACTAGAAGGCAGAAAGCTCACCTAACCTCTATGTAGCAGAGGCCTCATTAACTTTAGACTACATCAATAGCAATTGACCCAAGCTTGCAATCTCATTACCAAATATAAGAACACTCTGCAGGGTTTCTTTCTCATGTCTTCACTGTCTCAGATCTGTATGTGTTCATGCATCAGAGACTGACACCGCATTCTTAAATGAGTCTACTCTGAAGTAAGTCCCAGTGAGTTCAGTAGGGTTCATTCTTAGGTAAAGGATTGCAGACTGAACCACCTGGAACTGAGTTCACTCATAAGCCTTTCCATTCATTGAGGCTCTTCAGTATTAGTCAAGTTTCACAGATTCCCAGGGTATAATGCATTGCATGCCCAGTATGAATGATGTGATGGTCATACAAAGTTTAACTAGGGCATACTTCCTGGACTAAACTGGCGTGGGTATGAAAACTCAGGACTGAAAGGGGGAGGATTGAAATTCATGGGGCAGCCTATAATCTCTGAAAGAAATAAAGCCTCTGGAGGGGGTGGGGAGTGAAACACAATAGGAAGTTAAAAGGAATGATTTCCCCACTGAAAGCCAAAGCAAAAAAACATTGTTTGTTTGTTTTTGCCGTCCACAATCCCAACCAGTGTTTTCTTGTCTGCAATATCACTGAAAACTGGCTTAGGCTGTGCATTTTCTAAGGTGCTCCAGCCTCGTTTTCATCTAAGTATGTTTTAGCTAGCTGATCCACTGGAGCATTTAAGTTGTATAACTGAAAAGCTCCCTAAGGTATTTGGAAAGATAGAAAACATGCCTTGCATATAATAAATGATCCATCCATCCTCAGCATACCAAGGACAGGAATCTCCTTTCAAAAGGAATAGGGCTCTTTCCAGCTGATGGAGCGTTTGGCTTTGTGGGTCTCAGCAGAAAGAGCCAGCCAGCATCACAGAGCTACTTAAACATGGCTATCAGAACTAAAACCTTTACAACTTAGCAGCATCTTAGCAGCATAAAATACAATACTGAGAAAAGGTTACAGCACTCTGGACTACAAATATATATATATTTAGAAGAGAGATTGGTACCTACCCTGGAAAGTAAAGGACCAAGTAAGGGGTTTGTGCTTGCTCTGGACTTTATATACACCTTCTACCAAGGTCATTGATGATAACGTTGTAAAGGGCATCAACAGTTCCCCTTGTTTCTATATTTGTCTTCTGGGCCCTGGAAGAAGAAGGGAAAAAACACCACAAAGCACTTCAGAATGTGTGGCATTCTAAGGGGAGTGGTTTGCTACTTGATATGTGGTTTATCTCCAGCATCCTTTCATTAAGCAATATACATTGTTTTTATTTTTAATTTGGGGAGGGGGGCGGAATTTTGTCTAATCATAGCTCGCTTCAATGGAAAAACTACGAACTGCAAGCCAGTAACTTTCAAGGATTGTTGTGATGTTACTTTTCAGGAAGGAAAGCTCATAGCTCTCTGCAGACAAACAATTCAATGAGTGAACATGCATGGAGGAGAGGAAAGAAGAGCATGTCAAAAGATGACCCCCTCCCCAACACACACACACCTACAAGCATTCATTAGACTGCATGAACAGATCTACATGCATATGAACTGAAAGGCTGCCTATCCCTGTATCACTTTGACCACCTGGGGAAATTCTACTCGTGGTACTGCAGTTTACAGAATAGCTTAGGACGGTGACTTGGAAAAAGACGTTTTCCAGGGCCTACTTGGAATTAACAGCACACCAGTTTGAAAGAAACATCCTTCAAGCTACTATTCATCATAGCTGCCAAGTTTTCCCTTTTCTCGCGAAGAAGCCTATTCAGCATAAGGGAATTTCCCTTAAAAAAAGGGAGAACTTGGCAGCTATGCTATTCATGTGCCAGAATGTGGATAGGGGGGGAAGCATTTAGATGCTATCCACTGTAGCTTCCAGTCCAGAAAAGTGGGTTTTGCAAGAAGAAGTCATATCCATATCCTGATATGTCTCTCTAGATTGGGATGAACAAGTGTGCTCCAAAATAGTTTATAAACTTTCAAAGCCGTTGGAATTTAATACACACATAGTACAAAGTGTTTTATTTACTAGTAAAGTCAGAGAATGGGACGCGGGTGGCGCTGTGGTCTAAACCACTGAGCCTCTTGGGCTTGCCAATCAGAAGGTGGGGGTTCGAATCCCCGCGATGGGGTGCGCTCCCATTGCTCGGTCCCAGCTCCTGTCAACCTAGCAGTTCGAAAGCATGCCAAAAAGTGCAAGTAGATAAATAGGTACCACTCTGGCAGGAAGGTAAACGGCGTTTCACATAGAATCATAAAGCTGGAAGAGACCACAAGGGCCATCCAGTCCAACCCCCTGCCAAGCAGGAAACACCATCAAAGCATTCTTGACATATGCCTGTCAATCCTCTGCTTAAAGACCTCCAAAGAAGGAGACTCCACCACACTCCTTGGTAGCAAATTCCACTGCCGAACAGTTCTTACTGTCAGGAAGTTCTTCCTAATGTTTAGGTGGAATCTTCTTTCTTGAAGTTTGAATCCATTGCTCTGTGTCTGCTTCTCTGGAGCAACAGAAAACAACCTTTCTCCCTCCTCTATATGACATCCTTTCATATATTTGAACATGGCTATCATATCACCCCTTAACCTTCTCTTCTCCAGGCTAAACATACCCAGCTCCCTAAGCCGTTCCTCATAAGGCATCGTTTCCAGGCCTTTGACCATTTTGGTTGCCCTCTTCTGGACACGTTCCAGCTTGTCAGTATCCTTCTTGAACTGTGGTGCCCAGAACTGGACACAGTACTCCAGGTGAGGTCTGACCAGAGCAGAATACAGTGGTACTATAACTTCCCTTGATCTAGATGCTATACTCCTATTGATGCAGCCCAGAATTGCATTGGCTTTTTTAGCTGCTGCATCACACTGCTGACTCATGTCAAGTTTGTGGTCCACCAAGACTCCTAGATCCTTTTCACATGTACTGCTCTCAAGCCAGGTGTCACCCATCCTGTATTTGTGCCTTTCATTTTTTTTGCCCAAGTGTAGTACCTTACATTTCTCCTTGTTAAAATTCATCTTGTTTGCTTTGGCCCAGTTGTCTAATCTGTTAAGGTCATTTTGAAGTATGATCCTGTCCTCTGGGGTATTAGCCACCGCTCCCAATTTGGTGTCGTCTGCAAACTTGCTCAGGATGCCCTCAAGCCCATCATCCAAGTCATTGATAAAGATGTTGAATAAGACTGGGCCCAAGACAGAACCCTGTGGCACCCCACTAGTCACTACTCTCCAGGATGAGGAGGAGCCATTGATGAGCACCCTTTGGGTTCGGTCAGTAAGCCGGTTACAAATCCACTGAATGGTAGCATTGTCTAGCCCGCATTTTACCAGATTCTTTACAAGAATATCATGGGGCACCTTGTCAAAGGCCTTGCTGAAATCAAGATAGGCTACATCCACAGCGTTCCCTTCATCTACCAGGCTTGTAATTCTGTCAAAAAATGAGATCAGATTAGTCTGACATGACTTATTTTTCAGAAACCCATGTGCGCTGCTCTGATTTCGGTGTTCCGTTGCGCCAGAAGCGGCTTAGTCATGCTGGCCACATGACCCGGGAAAACTGTTTGCGGACAAATGCCAGCTCCCTTGGCCTGTAAAGCGAGATGAGCGCTGCAACCCCAGAGTCGTCTGCGACTGGATTTAACTGTCAGGGGTGATTTACCTTTACCTTTACAGTCAGAGAATTGGACAGTTAGATGATGTAGATCTGACTGACATAGAGAACTTTGTTGGAGTATTTAAACTGAGTAACTGTGCAATGAAAAGCATTCTGAGGAGACTGCAAAGTATAATTAAGAGTTGTTTTAATTAAAGAAAAATAACAGAAGTTATATTAACTACAAGAACATTACAAAAGCGTGACCCACCACCCAGGGTACTGAGAGAGGTACACAGACCTCCTTATATAATCTATCTGATTGCTGACACGCCTTAAAACAATACAAACTTAACATCACCTGCTGTACTATCCCACAGCTGCAAAACTAGGTCATTACATTTCCTTTTGTCTTTTAAAGAGATAACATTTTTGTGGAACAGTAATGAACCTTAAACTGTAAACCACTCAACGAACTTGTGTTCCAGACTGTGCAACTTCTGGCCACATCCCTTGAGTACCCTGCACATAGAAAACAAGCCTATCAGGAGCAAGTCTGGGCTCAAAAATACCATACGTTTTCTGTGCAGAGGGCATGTATCTTATGGTACAGTGTTCAATCAGGTGAGCCCTTATCTGCAATGTTAGCATCCAGACACAGATTTACCTCCTCAATGAAAACTACTCAATTATTCTGGACTTCACACCTGATGAAAAAATTCCTTCCAGTAGCACCTTAGAGACCAACTAAGCTTGTCATTGGTATGAGCTTTCGTGTGCATGCACACTTCTGCAGATACATTCACACCTGATGTTAGTCATGTTGAAGAAATGACAATGATTGTATGTTATGTTGATGTCTGGGCCTGAGGTTATCTAAGATAATATTTATTGGGAATTGTTCTCCTAAAGGAGACTACAGATGCCTTTATAACAGAAACTGTTTTGTTTTACATCAGAGGCTGAATAACAAGGGAGAAACTATTAAAAGCAAATGGCGGTAGTGATTAGTAGGAAGCTCTGGAATCTGAGGCATGAGGAGTCTGAAAAATTCAGTATAATTAGGCATAATTGGAATGTTTCCTTTAATTGGAATTGTATAATTAATTTGGATTTGTAATATAAAGTGTAATTGGGAATAATTTCAATGTGATTTGATGTTTTTTAATTGGAAAATCTAATAAAAAATATTTTAAAAAAGAAACTGTTTTGGACAGTTTGAGCAAATGAGATTACCAGTTGGGAATCTGCATGGTCAAGGTTATGATAATGGGAGTGACATGAAAAGCAAAGAAAATGGCATACAAAAGAGAGTCCTGGACATAAACCCACATGCCCTTTTTTTGTACCATGCAATGCATTCTTTTTAAATTTTTGATGACACAAGCCTGAAAGGTCTATCTGGAAATAATTCCCAAATTGAAGCTAAGGCCCTTGGTGATGCAATTTGTAAGTTCAAGTTTGTGAGATCCCTTGTTACATGGGACAACATCCTTCTTGAAGTCAAACTTACAAGCAAGCTTCTGAAAAATAAGGAAGCTGATTTCAATTCAGCTACAATCCAATTGCGAATGATCAATTATTACCGTGTGGGATGCAGAGTTTTCAAAGTTTTGATAAATGCTACCGAGATCGCAAGGAGCTAGAAATACCACCAAACCTTGAGACAGATCAAGTTAGAAAAAGAAGAAAGAAATAGCCCAATAAGAGGCACCACAAGAACTAAAGCAGAAATTCAAAGTAGGTTCCTCCTGTGTTTTCTTAGATATGATGCAATCTGTTGATACAAAATATAACTCCCTATTTGGAATTTTTTTTAAAAAAATCTACTAATGATGTACTTAAGGCCTGCAAGAATTTGGAAAATAATAGATCCGCAATGGAAACAAAGATACTGATGCTGAAGAGCTATGCTGTGAACTTATAACAATAGCCCAAAGACTTTCAAAGTCTATGCAAAAGTACAAAGAGTACTTCTCTTCAAACTACAGCAAAAAAATAATCCTGAATAATGTGCCTAATGTTTCTGTTGCTCTAAGGATCCTTCTCACACTTCCAGTGTTCAATGACAAGTGGTGAATGCAGTTTCTCAAACCTCAAACTTATAAAAATGTACGCCCCAGATAAGGCTGCCATTGGCAAACCAGTCAAAGATGGTAGAAGACCAGTCAAAGACCACTGATGATGTGCCATTAAGGACTTCAGAGGTACATTTCAGACCATAATACCTCCTGGTCCAAAATCCTTATTAATATACAGTAGAGGCATTCAAGTGTATGAGTTTCCCACATCTTTGAATGCCTTAGGGTTCATGTGCAGTCTGGATATCCTGTTGGAATGGGAATACTGCAAGTTATGTTAAGTTGACTAGAAGCCGAAGTGCTAACAAGGCTCCAAATAGTCTGCTCGTGCAAACGTTGAATGCTGCTAACAGTTAAAAAAGAGAGAGAGCAAAGGTTAGATGTTCTATTCCTAGATTCTACTCAGAAAGGCAATTAGCTATTTTGAGCCAGCCAAGTATAAAGCCATTGTTTATGGATTATATCTGCTCTTGTTAATGTGCTCTTTAAAACGTCTGCCCAGGGGAAAGAGTGCTTGCCATAATAAAGATTTGCAGAAGATAGGGCTTTCACAAAAAGTGTTGATTCAACAGGCTTTGAGAATTGGTGACCTAATAACAAGATAATTAGGTTCAGTAGGAAAGGGACTGGATCTCTTTGAAGGGAGTTGTTATTTACGTTTAAACTGTAGGCACCAATTACTAGCAGGATTCATGGTGCAGACCTTTCACACAATAGCTGAAATAGGTTTGCATGAATGTGCACCTGAACAGGGAAGAAGACACATTCTCTAGTATCCCCACAATTTAAATGCCCATTGACTATACTTCTTTCTCCACTGAAAACACAAACTCAAAATAATAGCTTTTTTCTTTTGCATTCAAAAGTGCCTTGAGCAGCCAAATTGATTCAACATTATTCTACCAGAGAAGTGTCCAATGTAATGTAACTATGAAGTAAAAGCAGAGCAGATAAATTAGGTAAAGCCAGTGTAAATTAAGTAAAGCCATTTTTCAATATATTTCCCCTAAGCATGGCTGGATCCAATACCGTTGAAAGCATCCATCTCCAGTTAGGTTGTTAAAAGCATCCAGAATGTGCTGAGAGCCAACACTCCTTCATCCAGTTTTGTAAAACCCAAAACATTTTATACCAAAATGTTGCAGTGTAAAAAACAACGTATTCAGCTGTGGTTTAGGAACTGCTTATAAGCAGCTGAGCTTCCCACATGACATGGTTACATTCTTCTTTATAATGAGCTGAAGAGCTTTATGGATGTATGAGAAGTTCCCCTATTGTTTGCAGAAAACAGCATAAAAAACACCAAGTTCCATATGCACAGAGTTCTTTGTGAGCCATGAGAACACCAGAGCCACAGGGGGAAGGTATCCCACTCCAACATTTAAATACAAACAAACCAGAGGAGATAAAATATTATTATTTCCTTATTCTCTGATCCTTGAAGCTATTCCACACACCCCTCCCAACTTAGGCAGATCAGGAATAGAGAATTTTATTTCATTTAATGGGTGTGTATATGTTTATCCTTTTTATTCACCCCGTTTGAGCAACGAATTATTGATTCTGCGAGCGTTTGATTAAATAGTGCTACCTCGAACAAGATGGGCTGCAACCCCCTCATTTCTAACCAGGAGGACATTGTTGTGAAGGCAGGGTGTGGGACAGAAGCACTCTCAAGAAATGTTGTAATCAACCTGCACTTCCACAGATCTGCAGTGGTTCAAAAAGGCAGTCTTCAAAAATAATGACAAGACCCCCACAGAGTTCTGAAATCTGATTGGCTCCACCAAGTTCTGAAGAAAGACAATCCTAATTGGTTGGCCACCTTTGCCTTATGTAGATGTCCAAATTATTTGCATGTGTGCAAACAATGCTCTGCTCCCTCCAGTGTATCACCTTCCATCCATTTTTAGCCCTCTGTGAGTTGGACGGTGATTGTATGAAGCAGAAAACATCTTTTACGCATAGAGACTCCACACAATTTAGAGTCTAGAATATCCATTGCTCTACTCCACAAGTGGAGAGAGGCTCCTTGCTTCAGTTGCCCTCACTCGGGGAGGCTTGACGACTGACTGAAGGGGAGCAGGACTTTGCAACACACTTCCTACTCTCCCTACATGCAAGTAGTCTGAATGCCCAAATGGGACCTATAATCATCAACATTTCAAATTTCAAAAGTCAGTATACAGCAGCAAATTTCTTAGACTTAGTATCCACAGGATGTTTAATGCAATATAGTGAGAAAATCAGATACCGCACAAATAAGTACAACTGGTGGAAACATTTCTACTATTTCCCCATACTGAGATGATAAATGGTTCCTTATCTATTGGCATATGTATCATTTCAAGTTCTAGCTGCTGTCAGAAATGGCTAATTTGCTTTCCTTACTAACTTTGGTTGTTTTCAATGTGATAATATTTCAGTCATATTTTTATGTTTCCCGTTGTTTGAACTAATTCATGTGAAAGGTGACTTTTCTTTGTTAAATTTGGAAACAAAACAAACACCATAACTGATTATGTGGAAAGGTCAGAAATTCTTTAATTGGTAGGTTAAGAAATGCTGATAAATTATCCTGCGACTAGTTTAGTCTATTTTTAATAACATTGCCTCTTGGAAAAGAATGTAATAAGATTTATCTTCTCTAGGCAAAGAGATAGTGTGAAATAGACTGCCACAATCTTTGAGTGGTTGTCTGGATTGTGTAAAATCTACTTATGACACCTTACTCCTTTCTAAATGAGGAACTAGATGCATTTTTTTTAAAATTGGTACCTGACATCAACAGTTCTGTTCTTTCATATAATGCCCTGGGTACAAAACATCTGTTCCAAAGGCCAGACTGGGTGCTGCAGCATTTTTTTAAATAAAAGACCAGCACGGGGAAACTGCAATTGCCTATTGTTGTCAAGCATTATCCATGTCAGTTTGGACTGTCAGTTCATTTCTGTGCCCAATTCAAGGCTTAAAGGGCCCCTGACCATTAGGTCCAGTCGCAGTGGACTCTGGGGTTGCGGCGCTCATCTCGCTCTACAGCCGAGGGAACCAGTGTACAGCTTCCAGGTCATGTGGCCAGCATGACAAAGCCGCTTCTGGTGAACCAGAGCAGCACACGGAAATGCCGTTTACCTTCCCGCTGTAGCAGGTTCCCTATTTATCTACTTGCACTTTGACGTGCTTTCGAACTGCTGGGTTGGCAGGAGCTGGGACCGAGCAACGGGAGCTCACCCCATCGCGGGGACTTGAACCGCTGACCTTCTAATCGGCAAGCCCTAGGCTCTGTGGTTTAACCCACAGCGCCACCCGCATCCCTTCAAGGTGCTTACATTACTGTTTAAATCCCTGAATGATTCAGGCCCCCATTATAGGAAAGACCACATCTTTCCCTACAGATCCTCTCGAGGGCCATCTTGGTAGTTGCACTGACCTCATGTGTTTGAGGGCTGGCAGCCTGGAAGAGAGCACTTGCTGTGGCATTTCCTTCACACCGAATGCACCTGGTACCTTCATTCTACAGCTTCTGTCATATGCTGAAAATGTGCCTCTTTACCCCAGTCTTTGGCATGTTTTTAGGACCTGTCCTATTCTTGTGATTATAATTTGTTATGAACTGTTTTGAGTATTGAATTTTAAATGGTTGTAGCCTCCCACCCTGGGACGAAGTAGTGAAGGGCCCATAAAAAATTGAAATAATACTGATAATGATGATGGTAGTGATGTAAGCCACCTATATCTTGAAGCAGCAAACAGAGATGGAGAACCACTAGGTGACAACCAGTCTTAGAGGCAGGTGTGAGGAGGCCTTCGGAGAGGCCCTCTCCTCTGGGACCTGGGAAGCTTACTTCATAGAGATGGCAGTGGTGGCAGGCAGCATCAGCACTCAGGTGCCTAGTGACTGCCATTTGAACCTCCCAGAGCCAGGGCTGACATTTTGGAACCTATTCACCAAGAGGCTGCTGCTGGAGAGGCAATTTTTGGGGGGGGGGCTGCCAAGGAAACAGCAAATCCTCCTTCTAAGCAGCACGCCACAGCTGTCACTGCCACCATGGCAGTGGCAGGCAGCGGCAGCAGGAGATGCATTCCAGATCTCCCCCATGGATCCTGCCGCCTGAGGCAGTTGCCTCACCTTGCCTCATGGGTGAGTGATGCTACAGCACAAAATTCAAAGGGCAGATAGACTCAGTGACGAGGAGAGACGAGCCAAAATAAAAATGAAAGATGGGTCCCACACAAAGCGCTGGATCCCTGGCAGCTGCCTAAGGATATCCAGTGCTGATGTTGGTCCCATTAGCTATGATCTCGGCATTTTAAGTTACCCTTTGAAAGCGTGGCTTTCAAACCAACCATCTGGTTAATGCTTAGATTCAGGGAAGTGCTCTCCTACTCATTCTGTTGAGTGGTGTCCTGGGCCCTAGGCCTCTGCCTCAAAGTCCTGCTCTGGCAGCATGATTCTATTTGAGCGTCTCTTTGAGGCAAAACCTAAGGGGAGAGGTCCATCCACAGTAATGAAATGGCAATATTTTGCAGGCTGATCGTTTGGTAGTTTACTGTTTACTGCACATAGTTGCCAAAAGTCACAGAAATCACAGAAAACCTGAGGTCACCATTTCCTTTGGTTTAGCCCTGGGAACCAGCCACCTGTAGAATCGGCGCATGCAGACCCTGCAATGGAGTCATCATAATTAGCAGTTTTCGCTCACTGTGAAATCAGGTCAGCTTGTCACTGAGGCTCTCCTGGGCTCTTTACTCAGCCTATGAAAAATGCATTGAAATGGTGCCCAGGTGGTGAGCAAATGGCTGGATTTACTCTGGAAAGCCACCTATCGAACGCCTGATTGACAGTTTGCCCTGTGTATGCGAAAGCAATTAGATCTGTTTCATGCCGTGCGAAAATGCCCTATTGTTCCCTGGCCTGAAAAAGGCCTACAATTTGGATTTACCACTATCAAGTTGCGCCAGGAGAAGAGATCAAAAGAAACTCTCAGGTCGCAAAAGGAAAATAAGGCTGCATACTTCGCTGGTTCCAAGCAGACAAAGGCACGCCTAATCTCTAATGTGTTTTCAAGTGGACAAGAGTGCTTGGCAGCATAGCACGCAACTGTCTACTGAAACACCCTATGCAAGTGCCACTCCTCCCTCCCACCAACCGCCAGCTATTCCAGTCTAAGTAGGGATAAATTTCAAAGCTGTCATTACTCATTCTGCCCTGCT
Organism: Zootoca vivipara; assembly: GCF_965207765.1. NCBI lineage: Eukaryota > Metazoa > Chordata > Lepidosauria > Squamata > Lacertidae > Zootoca > Zootoca vivipara. Next base: position 67,587,107 of record NC_142587.1, on the reverse strand, counting down.
GACATTTGATCATTATTGTATCTTAAGAACTTCTAAATAGGTCATGCCTTTAGTGGGAGAACTCAGTTGCAGGAAGCGAGGTTGATGGAGCTCTCGGAGCTCTTATTAGTCATCACCAACACTCACGAAGCAACTACTGGGCTCCACGTACAGAAGGCAAAAGCCATAGCTGGATCCAAAGGGACGTGTGACATTAACCCCCTACCCTGCAAATATTGATAGGGACCCGGGGGGTGAAGATCACCATTGATGTTACTCCAAGAAATCCATTCATTTATTAAATATTTGGGGTTTGCCATGCGTATCTACTTCTCATGCTTCTTGTGGTTCTTTTAAAATGAGATGCAGAAGCAATACAAAATAGAGAAGTGAGTGAGAAGTTTAAAGATTTTGTTCCAAGACAGCAAGCAATGTATACATACCAAGCAAGCACTTCAACCTGCCACTTGGAAGCCCTCAAGAAGCGGCGAAGTGACTCCCCCAGGTAGCCTCAGTTTGCACGGCCCTGTGGCCAATCAATCGGTGCATGAGCTTCAAAGAAACTCTGCCCAAACCGTCCGATTTTATAGATAGCCTGTGTGGCTTCCAAGACTGGTTACGTGCAGATCATCCATTAGCCACCCACTCCCAACACCTTGCTTTCTCAAAACAATGTCCAGCATCAAAGAAGGCACCCAGCATTATCCTCCACAACTGATTAAGGCAGCTGTGTGGGGGGGGGGGTTCACCTCCCAACATTCTCAGGACATTAAAGACTGTTCTCACACCATCAAAAAACTTAACAAGAGTAAGGGAGGGGGAAGGAACAGAGGCAGGAAGGGCTCCGTGCCAGATCACTAACTCCTCGATACATTTTGTCTTCCGAATGCATTCCCCATACACTTCTTCAGCCATTTGGCAGGAGAATTCTAGCTAGAGTACCTAGCTAGATTCCCCCGCCCTTATCAGAGAGTACTAGTTGGGGGCTAGCCTTGTAGAAGAGCCAAAACATTATTTTTCTGGTTTAAAATCTGAGCACTGCATGAGTTGCCTAACAGTGGATGAAAAAGGCCTTCACATATACATGGAAGGCAGCCTGTGCTGTCTGGGGCTGATGGTTGCCTGAAGGGCATCAGGATGGTGAAGGCTGCCCTTCACTTCTCTGTCTCTAATTTCATATCATGTACAATAATATAGCAAAGGACAACAATACATGTTTTTAAATTTAAAAAATAAATAAACCAAAATTCTATTGTTATTGTACATTGTTAAATTAACTAAAACAAAAAATTGTAACGATGTACAGTATTATTTCCACGTGCATTATATATATATATAAAAGACTCAACATGCCTCTCTAACACATGTATGCCAACTGTGAGAAGGGCCAACTTATCCATAGGCCGCTTCAGCCTTACAGGTGTTTCGTCAAGCTGCATGTCATGAGTATTGCAGGCAAGATATTGCTAGGTGCAATAGGGGTATCAGGTGCGCCAGGTTTCACCCCACAATGTGGGTGTCTGCCGTCTGCGTGTGACGTCACATGTGTTGCACAGGTGACATCACACGGTGTGCCGCAGCATGCACATGACATTGTGATGTGTGACGTCATGCGCACACTGCATTCGGTCGACCAGCCAGGCACCCACAGTAAAAAGATTGTGGGTGTTTCAACACTCAGGGTCCCCCCAAGTTGACGCCTATGAGGGGTATTAATTAGGTCAAGAGTCCAAGAGAAAAAGGACCCCTTGGAGCTGTGCCAGCATCTTGTCCACATAATTCTGAAATAAAGGCGACAGGCATTCCAAGCAGCTCGTATGGCCTGATATAAAGGGCTGTTATTTAACTGAAAGACATCAAACAGATGCACAAATCCTTACAGAACAGCAGGTCTGATTGACAGGCTGGTTCTGTGCAAATGAATTTCTATTCCTAAGTTCCTATAGGGTTTGTTTGGGAGGTTTTTTGGTTTAAAAAAATGAAATAGATTCGTGCAGTCCATTCATACTGAAAAATATTTATTTGCTATAACTTTTTTTAAATTGCTAATGAGTTCTCTACTAAACCAGCAAAGATGTTACTACACTGAATGCATTTTATTTCTGTTTTAAAAACTCATCCAGTCAGGATTAGAATTTGTATAAAACAGCTGATCTGTCTAATCAAGAGGGAGAATGTTTGTGTCTGCATTGCCTAATCATCACCCACTGATAGTGAGCTGGTCTATTGTTACCAAACTGTCCCCAACCCAGTCACGTCATATGCATCTATCACCCGCCAGTCACCCACCACTTGAGTTTTCTATTAGCTTGCCAACATTTGCCTAGTTTTAAAAGTGTCTCTAAATAAAATTGAAGCTTGCTTTCAGAATCTGCAGAAGTCTTAGAAATGAATGATTGTACTTATTCGAACAAGTTGCATCCAATATTTACCCAAGTTTCTCAAAACTTTTTGCAGTGACTTAAGTAAGCTTCGTAGGGATGCGGGTGGCGCTGTGGGCTAAACCACAGAGTCTAGGGCTTGCTGATCAGAAGGTCGGCGGTTTGAATCCCTGTGACGGGGTGAGCTCCCATTGCTCGGTCCCAGCTCCTGCCAACCTAGCAGTTCGAAAGCACATCAAAGTGCAAGTAGATAAATAGGGACTGCTCCGGCAGGAAGGTAAAAGGCATTTCCGTGCGCTGTTCTGGTTCGCCAGAAGCAGCTTTGTCATGCTGGCCACATGACCCGGAAGCTGTCTGCGGACAAACGCTGGCTCCCTCAGCCTATAGAGCGAGATGACGCTGCAACCCCAGAGTCGGACACGACTGGATCTGATGGTCAGGCCCCCTTTACCCCTTTACAGCGGGGAGATAAACAGTGTTTCTGTGTGCTGCTCTGGTTCGCTAGAGGCAGCTTTGTCATGCTGACCAAATGACATGGAAGCTGTACGCCTGCTCCCTCGGCTAATAACGCGAGATGAGCACCACAACCCCAGAGTCGGTCACAACTGGACCTAATGATCAGGTGTCCCTTTACCTTTAAGTAAGCTTCATAATAATGCCATTATTCGCTTTGCCCCAACGGACTGTTGTCTGAGACACAGGTAGTAAATCTTTTGAGGCTGCAGAACAAAATGCTTTTTACACAAACACATTTCCTAAAGGCATCCTACTTGATCATTCCCCTGCTAATTTGTCTATTATAAATTAAGTGTCCTACTCTGCCACACAGGCAGGGTTGATTGTACGAGTTTCGTTGAAATGATTTACACTTTACTAGGAAAAAAGACAACAACTGATTGGGAAAGACCCAATCTGCTCAGCAACATTGTGGTGATATTCATTCATATACCACAGGTATGTGAGATCACACCTAGCTGCAAGTGGGGCGGAGGAGAGAAGTGTTACTACATAATTTACAGCATTGCTTAAATCTGGGTGGCCTCAGGATTTTCCACTTGTTTCTTCTAAGCCTTCTATGACAAAGTGTGCAAAGCAGCCCTTATTCAAATAAATCCAGTGCTTTTTTTCTGGGAGGACGCAGGGGTACACATACCCCTAAACATTTCTCAAAAGAACAATTCTTGTCTGATACTCCTCTCCAAATTCAAAGCCCCTTCTTTGGAGGACGTAAGTCTCCATGTTATGTGGTTTATGAATACACTTCTACTGGAGCCCTCCTGGTTTAACATCTTTCCTCTTCATCCTGGGCTCTCCATCCTCAGGGCCCACTTGGGAGGGCTAAAATTTACTGAGGCAGTGGTACAAGGGCAGACCTAGTCACAGCATGGATGTGGATGGGAACAGAGACAGAGGCGTAGGAAGGTCAGGTGGTACCCAGTGTGGAAAAATTCTTGTCACCTCCCCTCCACATTGATTTTTTTTTTTTTGCCTGCAAAAAGTAATTTGGATTCTGGGCCTCTGATAACAAGTAGGCGACTATGGACAGATACTAAAATCTACAGGATGGATTGTGTTCTGGCTTGTGTTATTTTATTTATATTTATTGTTTATTATTCAAAGTGTTGGTGCTGACCTTTAAAGCCCTAAACGGCCTCGGCCCAGTATACCTGAAGGAGCGTCTCCACCCCCATCATTCTGCCCGGGCACTGAGATCCAGCACCAAGGGCCTTCTGCCGGTTCCCTCACTGCAAGAAGCAAAGCTATAGGGAACCAGGCAGAGGGCCTTCTCGGTAGTGGCGCCTGCCCTGTGGAATGCCTTCCCATCAGATGTCAAAGAGATAAACAACTACCTGACATTTAGAAAACATCTGAAGGCAACCCTGTTTAGGGAAGTTTTTAATGTGTGACATTTTAATGTATTTAAATATTTGTTGGAAGCCGCCCAGAGTGGCTGGGGAAACCCAGCCGGATGGGCGAAGCACATTTATTTATTTATTTATTTATTTATTTATTTATTTAGATTTGTTTTTAAAAACAGCAGTAAAATCAAGAAAAATTAACAATCCTACCTTAAAACATACAAATGCTAAAATATTAAGATTAAAATTACTTCAACTTCCTAAGCATCTAGGTATGCTTGCCTAAAGAAGAATGCTTTTAGCAGGTGCCTGAGAAAAAGTCTAGCAAAGGCATGTGCTTTGTTGCAATAGGCGGGGAGTTCCAAAGTGCAGGTGCTGTCACAGTAAACAATGCAGCACAGATATTATGTGGAACCTGTAGTAGTGCTTGAAACTACAGAAGGGGATGTTTTATTTATTGTGATTTCACCCTGCTCTGTATTATCTGAAAATGAAAAGCAGCAATCAAGATGAGAATAAGTCCCTTCAGCCCCGCCTAAAATATTTGAGGGTGCCCTGTGAGGAGTAACAAGTAACCAAAGGGTTAACTGTGTACTGTCCACCTGACCACTGAGGAAGATATCATGTTACAGAATGTACTGGAAGTGTTTCTTTGTGTATCAGTTGGTTTCGTTTTTGCCTGAGAGACGGTTGCAAGATGTCGGCGCTCTCACCAGGTCGTTTGTTGTTTTCTCTGTAAAATAAACTTCAGTAGTTATTAGAACACCTTGGACTCTGTGTGTTCTTAAGAGGCTTTTTATCCAACGCCTATACAAGTTTCCGCTGTGTGTGAGAAGAAGAAGAAGACTCTGCTGTATGTTTTACTGCCAAGCCCAGGTCTACGGAGCAGAGACGCTAGAGAAAGCGTGCCGGGCGGTAATTAGTGGCTCCTAATTGAGTCATAAATAACTCAAAGGAGTCCTATATTTGTCACATGCCCCCCCCCAAGTTGATGGGCATTGCCATTCAAATGGTGGACATGTGTCGTGTCTTGTGATCAATTGTGCAGAGTGGGGCTTAACAGGGCATCCCTGCACTTTCATGTTGTCAATCATCCATATATGGTTTAAGATCTGTTACATTTTTATTGCAGAAGTCTTATCCTAAATGAGCAGAGAAGGGTTTAAAATACCACGACCTCCCAAGCAGCAAAGCCATGAGCCAATGTAGGCCTCCTATATGCCGCTTAAAATTTTACAGCTCTCTCACACCTTGGCTAATTTTGTCTTTAATCTGTTGCAGTACGAACAGCAACGTATCTAAGGTGCAACAGGAATCTTAGCGCCCTCTCATGTACTTTATATCAGGGGGAGAGAAGTGGATTCTAAATGCCAGAAATAAAAAAAGCACATCTATTGTGCTGTAAATTGTCTTATATCTAGAGCCTACTTCAGCAACAGCATGAAGTGGTCTAGAAATGATTCATAATCTGGGCAAAACTTGAAGCAAGGGGGCGAGAAAAGGCAATTTCAAAGGTTGGGTATGAATTAAAAATTGATTGAAATGTATTTCTAAGCCATTTCCTCAGGAGGCAGAGTGGGAAACAATAAAAGCCCTTGACACAAGGCAAATAAAGGCACAGCAATGACCCCCTGACCTTTTCCCCCTGCCATGAGGCTAGACTCTAGTGTAACTGATAAGTGTTGCTTTTCAAAGTTTATCATATAAGCCTTTTGAGTCTGAAATTACTATGCCCTTTTATTTCCTTTCAGATGTTAAAACTTTTTGGCTGTCTTATAAGACAGTTGAAATGTAACCCTTGAATACTAACATAAACAATATAGCCAGCTATTTTACCGTAATAGCCAGCCAGCACAACAGCTGCCGCCAGACAAAATTAGTTTTTAATAACATAATGCAGAGCAAGAGCCCCAAATGTATTGTACTTGCCATTACTTTGAAACCATTATCTTGGCATATTGTATTTACCCCGCCAGATGGGCGGGGTATAAATAATAAATTATTATTATTATTATTATTATTATTATTATTATTATTATTATTATTACCTAATTTTGCAAAGACTCATTTAAAGCACTCCTTCTTCCTGACTAGCCAGTTCTGATATGAAAGGGATCCTGGAATGAAGATGCTACTTTCTGAGGCTGGGGCAGCCAAATAACACTTTCAGAGATCTATTGCCTCAGAGGTGGGGAAAGAGAGTTTACAAACCTCAAAAAAATCCCAAGAATATTTTTTGGGTAAGGTCAACTGAAATTGAAGCAGATTAAAACTGTACTAATTATTTGTATTCTACCACATTTTTTTAAAGCAATTTATTAAATTTTCCAAATAAACACATTAAACACAATAAACAAAACAAAACATCCAACAACAAACACAACACACACAAATTTTCTCTTTTTAACATCTATTCCCCTATCTCAAATTCCCAATGATCTGCCGAGCTTTGACTTCCGTCCCTCCCCTCATTTGGTTTTCTTACCAACTCTTATCTTGCAGTTCCTTTACTCCTTCTATTTAAAGTCATTTCGTACCATTTTTGTTGGTTAGCTAAAAATGGCCAAGTGATGCTGTCAATCTGCACTTCTAAAAACAATAACAGTGCCATCTTAATCATAGGTTTTATTTCCAGAGAAATGGGTTAACAGTTGGAGACTAATCCCTTTTTCATTTTCTTAGAATGTACCATTTGCCATGGCTGATGCAGATCCCTCCACACATTTGGGCTAGAACAATTTATGTTCTTATCTATTCTTATTTTATCTGTAAGCCGTCTTGAGTCCCTGTCAGGGAAAGAGACGAGGTATGTATATATGTATGTATAAATAATAATAATAATAATAATAATAATAATAATAATAATAATAATAATAACAACAATAAATAAAAAATAGGCCTTACATCCGATCCGGCTATAGACCAGTTAGTTTGCTAACTGTAATTAGCAAATTATGTGCAAAGCATCTTTACAACAAGCTAGTTGATTGGATAACTGATGAAGCTATTCTTGCCGAAGAGCAAACAGGATTTAGACAAGGCAGATCCACTATAGACCATTGCTTTGTACTAGCCCATTTTATAGATAAGTATTCTTAAGAAACCAGGTGGTGTGCTACACACAGCTTTCATTGATCTGAAAGCTGCATCCGATTCAATCTCTCGAGTAAGACTGTGGGATAAGTTGAACTCTTCAAGTATAGATAACATATTATTGTTCTTGATTAAATGTCTGTATAAAAACACTGTACTGAAAATGCGTTGCTCTACAAATGGGCAGCTCACAGGATCTGCACCAGCCACAAAGGGAGTTAAGCAAGGTTGTATCCTAGCCCCTGCACTGTTTAATTTCTATATAAATGATATTGTCCAGAGCTTAACATCCCCAGAGTATCATGCCCCTAAATTGGCCACAAAAGCCATACTTCTCTCAAACAAAAGTGGGTTTAAAAACATTGCTGAGGGCATTCTCAGGATACCGCCAAAGAGAACAGTTGGCTGTGAATTACGAGAAAACTACAGTCATGGTGTTTTCAATAAACTATAGGGCCCATAGATGGCATATGAACAAACAGTTGATCAAACAAGCTTAAGTTTTTAAATACCTCAGCCTTATTTTTTCAGTCAACAGGGTCATGGGGAGCACATCAGAAATATGCAAAGGAAAAAGCGTTTCAAAGCGTCAAAATTCTGACACGCTTTTTCCATACAAAGGGTGGCAACCACATACCATCAGCACTTGAAGGGTTTGAAGCTAAACTCCTATCACAATTATTATGTATATGGGGCTCAGATTTGGACAGGCACTCACCTTGGATCTACAGCAGCTGTTCAATCTAAGTTCCTGAGGCATTTCCCCCCCTGTTCCATCCTGTGTTCTAAATGCTTCCTTGTGCTTGGAGGCTAATTTCTCCTCTGTTGAATTACAGATTTCGTATAGGACATTTAATTATTGGCTTTGGCTGAATTCAAACCCCACCAGTCTACTACCCTTAGTATCGCAAGATTGTCACAAGAGCACTTGGACTAAAGTTTTCAATCAAAAGCTTTTCTTTTCTGGTTTATCACCACAACAGTTATTAACATTGGGCTTCAGTAAAGCAAATAATTTAATTAGACAGTGCCTATATGATTTCAAGCGACAGAATAATTTGGCCATGATAAGGAAATTTTATCCATGGTATGATAATTTCCCACCTAGTCATTTTAATACGTGGGCACCCTATTTGCTAAATTTATCAATTCCAAAATACAGACGCGCTTTCACTTATTTAAGATTAAATACACTGCCTCCAGCTGTTCTTGAGGGTCGATTTAAAAAATCCCGCTGGAAAAACGGTTATGTCCATGTGGAGATGGCAGTACTGTATTGAATCAGAAGCCCATGTGCTTCGAGCTTGCACTCTTTATAAAGATTTGAGGAATGAGGTTATTCCCCCTCTACTACTATCCATACAAGCTCACTCAACCCCTGCTACTGTGTCCTTTCTTCTAACAGATCAAGATAACCAGGTGACAGCAAAAACTGTTAAAAAAAATTAGCAGGAGCAATTAGAATAAGATTGTTTGAATATTGATGCCTAGAGTATGTACTTTGTATAGTTAAGTTTCTACCTCTATCTTCAGTACATTTTATTTTATTTCTATGGCTAGCGGCTGATGCAAATATTCTTCTAACCTTCTAACTTTAAAAGCCTCCAGAATTGGTTCCGGTTTCCGCCGGCAGGAATGGTGGACCTGTTTTCCATCCCTCTGACCTTCGTAAGGAATTTGGCGGTTGCTAGGGGAGTAAATGGCAACCCCCTACCCTCTCCGGGGGTTACGGAGAGGGGCCGCTGGCCCGCGATGCCCCCAGACCCACTCCGACTGTTTATGGAGTGGGGGGAGCTTGGGCTGAAAAGCACTTACGAGGGCCAGGACTCCCGGATGCTAATCTGCATGGCGGGGATTTCCATGGTTAAAGAAGATAATTAGGCTTAAATCTATGGACATACTTCAGAAGGAGGGGAAGAAGCGCTGTTTACTGCTGAGAAATCTATGCTGCTGAGGGAGAGGAGTTAAAGGCTGTATATCATCTGGAAGAAGGATTGATGGGGACGGAGCGATAAGGGAATGGAGTTTTTTTTTATTTTCCTTCATATGAGTTACTTCGTACCTTCCCAGACGCGATGTCCTGGCTTGTTTGGAGAGAAAGAGAAGCAAAAGACTGTGTGAGTTGAACTTTATAAACTGTTGTTACTGAGCATATTTTTTAAAGATGTGGAGTTGCCGATGAGAAAAGCCCCCCCCCCCTAGTCGGACGGAAGGAGTCCTGGACGCGTTCGGAGGATTTATGAGCTGTGACGCACTTTGAATTGGAGCAGCGACCTGAAGCTAAGTTCAGCTATAGGGCAAGGAGATCCATTAATTTACCAAGAGTTTATGGTTTGATGTTTGGGTCTTCTGCCTGGAAAAGCTGTAAATTTTATAAAGATCGTTAATCTTCATGGCTATGAGAGAAAACGAAAGTGATTTGAGCTTTTTAAGATGGCGCTGCTTCGACGCAACAGGGAGCTCCAGACTAAGAAGATTTATGGGGAGGCTGGACTGATTAACCCACACAGGAGAAAGAACATTTGTGAAACCTTGTCTGATATTTATCTCAGCAGCTGGGAAACAATCGGTTGAAAGTGGAAAACATCTATGTGACTGTAAGGGGAAGATCTGGATTATTATGAACTTGGAGGACGATTTGAACTTTAGAAAAAAGACGGCAGTGGACGGTTGCGAGGAATCCCCAATTTCTTGAAGCATGGGAACCCAAATAAAAAATTCTTTAGACGATTTGGCATAACATTCGGTTTGATTGATATATATATGTGTATAATTTGAAATAATGAATGTGATATAATTGGTTTTAATTGGAAAATTAATAAAATATATTTAAAAAAAATAAAAAAAATAAAAGCCTCCAGAATTGGCAGCCATTGCTACATCTTTTAGAAGCAAATTCCATAGATTTAACTTTCACTGTGTGAATTAGTGCGTCCCTTGGTCTGCCCTAAATCTCCTGCCATATGGCTTCATCTGTAGAGAAACGGAGAAAAACATTCCCTACTTACTCTCTTTACTCCATGCTTATCAGGTACAGGCACCCCCCCCCCACGCATGTTCTTTTACGTGGGTCACCACGAAATAAATAAAAAAATCGATTGAAACGGCCCTAGTTCAGTGCTGCTCTTGGTTGCTCGCTCACTGCAAATTAATTCTCCTTCAATTAACATCTCCCCAAAAACAACTTTCCCCTTCCAGGTAACCCCATTTCCCCCCTCCATATTTTCTCCTCTTTCTTGACAGATGGACTGATGGCCTGAATCAGTAGAAGGCAGCTTCTCCTATGTAACTGCCAAGTTCCGGTAGAGAAGAGATCAGCCTGGTTGCAGCAATTTACAGTTGCTTGTCGAAAAAACTCTCAAACTCTGCTCACACTTCTAACCATCAAATAGAGCTGCATCTTAACTGACACATGCCCTGAGGGCTGATGCTTCTAGCTGCTGCCAAAGGGTGTAGAGGGCTTGGGGATCATTAGGAGAGCATTTGGGGGAAGGATGTAATTCATCTGCAGTTGTATTCGAGCATTAAAAAGCAATGAAGTTTCCTCCAGCATTTATGAGTTCTGATAAACCAAATTCGGATGAAAATTGCCAAGTCTGGCATTTGAATAGATAGGGGCATTGAAAGAGCAGGAAAATAAGTTGGTAGCACTAGCAAATTGATAAGGAAATAAAATGAGCATCAACAATATAGATCTTTTTTTATTACAAATTTATTTGGTTTTTCAATTAAAAATTTACAGTCACATATTGAACATACAACATAAAAACAAGATTCCAAGGAATCTCTTGGACTTCCCTCCTTCCCCTTGTGGAGCCTATTGTTAATAATTTCCTCCTGCATCTTTTATGATAATCCAAATCTTTTACATCTCCATTGTGTCCAAAATTCATCATTAAGCTACAAGTGATATTCCAATCCTACTAACAATTTTAACTGTTTACAATGGTTTTTAAGATAGGTTATAAATTTTCCCCATTCAACAATATCTAATACAGTCATACCTCGGTTTAAGTACTTTCAGTTTAAGTACTCCGCGGACCCGTCTGGAACGGATTAATCCACTTTCCATTACTTTCAATGGGAAAGTTTGCTTCAGGTTAAGTACGGACTTCCAGAACCAATTACACTCATACGTCGGGTTAAGTACACTTCAGGTTGAGTACTCCGCGGACCCATTTGGAATAGATTAATCTACTTCCCATTACTTTCAATGGGAAAGTTCATTTCAGGTTAAGTGTGCTTCAGGTTAAGTACAGACTTCCGGAACCAATGTGTAATTAAACCGAGGTACCACTATATATTCTTTACAGAAAAGAAAAATATGTATCACATTTTACAGTTGCTTTATTCATTATTGGTAATGTGTGTGGGGGGGGAATTGCCCAGCATATGCCAGTTGTTTTCCTCCTCAAATTTGGAAGAGACTCATCTTGGCCATTGGCTGCACAAAATATTCTACGGTAATCCTAAGGAACAGCAATTAGCTTAAAAGTACTTCCTAGAAGCTTAAGCTTTACCTCGCATATGCTGCTTTGTAAGCCATGATCCAGCCAAGGTCCACCAATTTCAAGTCTTACTGATTTTGGTGGAAGGTATGCTCGGCACTTTTATTAATTATAGTCATATTCCACATTTTCTCCCAGGAGTTTAAGGTGACATGCATGGTTCTCCCAATTTTATCCTCCCTCAAACCCTGTGAGGTAGGTTAGGCAGACAGTGACTGGCCCAAGGCATCCAGGGAGCTGCATGGCCAAGTGAGGATTTGAATCTTGGTCTTCCTAGTCCTTGTCCATAGGAGCCAACTCATAATGGGCTGAGGTCCCTTCGGTCCTCCCCCCAAAATATTTGAGGCTACCCCCCCAGTTCATGGGCAATGCCATTCAAATGGTGTGCATGCTCCACATCTTATGATCAGTTATGCAGGGAGGGGCTTACCTGCCTCCCAGATATTTTATTCAAGTTGGCACCCCTGTCCTAGTCCAACAATTTGACCATGAAACTTATAAGCACAGGACCTTATTTGGATTATGCCAGATTTGTACTGATGCACTATAAATGTATTTCACTCACAAATTATTTTTCACTTGTGAACCCCTCTACTGATTATTGAAATTCAAACTGAGAAAGCAACTTTTTAAAAGCTCTGCTCGACTGCAAATTTAGTGCCTTTTGAACAAAATAAATATTTACTTTAAAATCAAGTTATGATTGCCATGTTATTCTTCTTATTCTCCTCCAGAAATATATATTCACACAAATTCTTTAGTTCTATTTCCTGAAAAATAATCTGTGTTTCTCCAAATGCTAAATGGTTTAAACCTGTTTCTGATCTCTCTCATGCTTATTCTCCCAAACAGCCTATGAAGAAGTAAATCAATTCCCATGAAACTGCATGAGAACTCATGGCTGAATTTTGGTCAGGGAGATAGCTAGGCTAGAACCTTTCCCCCTAGACATTCAGTTTTCCATGTACAGATTTGTACATCGAAAAGATCTGCAGGAGTGCTCAGGGAACTCCTTTATTAGTGGGAGATATCATGTCGGCTCTCACTTGTCTAAAGTACAGTCCAGAGACAGATTTATCGCCTCAAATGCTTCTTGTGAGAAGTGCCTCAATGATAGTAGAGAACAGCTGCTCCTATTCTTTAAAAAAGGAAGCTTATTTTATCATCAGCACATAACAAGTGTAGCTTAAGAGAAAGTGAGGTGATAATTTCATATCATCCAATCATGCCTGTGTAAACAAAACATTTGTGCTTTAAATTATATATTAAACACACACAAACACAAGAATCCAAATAATTTTTTATTTCCCTTACCAGAGACAAAAGACAACATTTAAAACAAACTTACAAAAGGACAAATATAACCCTATAATAAATATTTTATAAAAATGGCAAAAGCCACTACGGAGATGAAAACAATAGATGCAGTTTTTGGAAACTGTACAGGGTGTACAGTTAAGCAGAAGATTAATACACAGTGACAGGAGCTTACAGTTTAAATGTATTTGCTGACATTTTTGGCTAACTATCACTGTACTTTATGTGGCATTAGTACAAATGGAGTTTCAGAATTTAAATGTCTCCGAATATCATTGGATCTTTTATTAAAATACATAAGGGACATACAATGTAGTATATTTTAGCAAAATACATGCCTGTGATTTCACATCCTAAGTTACATATAAAATGTATACTGTATTCCCATTAATTACTTTAAAAATACTCAGGCAGTGCTTGGAAATGTAAACTTTTTCTTAATGTAGCAAAATATGACTATATTAAAAAATATTCAGGTAGTACTTTAAAATATATAATTTCTAATGGAGCAAAATACAGCTACATAAATATTCTGAAGTGTAGAGAGGAATTATATGAATTATATGAAGAAAAATTAACAACAACCAAGCGTGATCTCTAGACAAAAATGACAAATATTTTCAGAAATCTAAAGAATTGAAAAGTGGTGAGCGGAACTAAATAACATTTAGCACTGGAAAATAAAACAAAGCTTAATATACATACTCACATATTTACTAATTCCTAGATTAATAATCCAGCATTTTGGAGCCACATGCTAATAGGACTAGGACATTTCTGTTTTCACAATTCATTGAATACATTGTAGTAACTTAAAATCTATGCATTACTTTAAACACCTAAGTCATAATATACTTTCAAGGTTTTATGCATTTTCCTTCTAATTTCTGGGTGTATATGTTAGTCAATTGGGCTTTATATACATGGGTTTTAAAACAGGCAAAAATTCATCCTTGGAAATTTGCCTAAAAGTGCAGCATCACCTACCCTAACCCAACTCTTATTATCAGTGACAGTATGTGTATCAAAATTATCTCAAATAATTTATTTCAAAATCAGGAAACAAGGCCCCCCACAGCAGCTGGTTGCTACGTGGACGTTTGTGTCAACATGAGCAGAAGTTAGTTTGCATCCAGTAAAAAGTTTTTTTCTTTCTTCTTTATGTAACAATACTTGAGACTTGCATTAAGTTTTGGCTGGCCTGTGAAACGCAGCGCCAGATAACCAAATTCTATAAACTGAGATTCACAGCCTCTGCATTTAGTTTGCCACCACTTAAGCTATGTATCATTGCTATCATATGAGAATGTTTGTTTAGCTCTTCTTGCTGGACTTTGACTAAAGCTTCCTTTTCTTCCAGTCGTCCTTCTAGCTGTGACTTCTGAACTTCCAAGGAAGATGCCTAAAGACATATATTAAGATACTATTCAATCATATTTCTCTAAAATACATATTTGCTATCTAGTAAATTGGGTGAATCCATACATCAGAACAAAGAACAGTTAAGGAAACTTTATTGGTTTGGTATCTAAATGGACAATCCAGAAAATTGACTGGACAGAAAATTGGAATCAAACCAAGTTTTGAGATGAGTTTTTGGAAACCATAGTTCATGCTAATTATATTTTGGGGTAACAACTGCCCTAGAGACTGTTGCACGATGGAAGTAGGAAATAATTTATGAATCATAGTGCAGAGAGAACAGTGTGATGCTTCAGAAAGAGTCTGGTAACAGCTGGTGGTTGCAAGTCCAGGGCAAACAATAAATTGCTGGTCAGAAAAAACACCATACTCAGCGGATTCCACATGAGATGAGGGAAAAGCTGGAGAACACGAGACGTGCCTCATGTGACCAGAATTAGTGACGAAATTGACTGTCAGATGATGCTGACAAGAAGGTGTGCATATTTATCAGTGGATTGCAAACAAGGGTGTACAGTGCCATGAACAGGAAAGAGAGTTCAGAAAGCCGAGGATGCAGTGGACTTGGTAGGAGAGTGACAGAATGTACACCGCAGGGAACACAATTGCAAGACAGAAGGTTTTGGCGATTCATTGGCCAGCGAGTTGAGGAAGATTTAGTAGAATATGTTCAACTAAAGGTTGTATTACTGTCCCTCCCCACTATAAGAATAGTAAGGCCTTATTATTTTTACACTGTGGGTTCAGAATGGGAAACACCATTGCTCCACACAGAAGGCTCAATGATAAACTGCATTTCCCATCAGCCTCAGCCAGCATGGCTAATGGTCAGGGATGATGGGAATGGTAACCCACAACTTCTGGACCACCAGTTTCCCAACACCTCAATCCTTCCATCCTAAATATGACTATGCAGAAGCTCGTCTTACTGAGTTCAACGAGGTTTACTCCCAGGTAAGCAAAAACAGCATTGCAGCCACCACCTACTCCACTTAGACAGAAATATTTATTTGCAACAGTAGTGACTAATTCCCTGATACCATTAGAATTTTTCCAAATATGACAAACTCCAGCAGAAAGCTTACCTTAATGCTCAATTCTTTTCTTGCCTGTTCCGTTTTACTCAATTCCTTTCTAAGGATGTCTACAGTCTCCTCCATATCTGATTTTTCCTTCTGCCTGGCTTTAAGTTTTTCTTCCTGAATCTTTACCTTCTGTTGCAAACCTTTTGAAGAATTTATGAAAGAAAGAAGTTTGGGTTTTTCTTTTTGCCAAATTACAAAACTTCTCTAAAGCGACCACTGACCACTGAAAGTTACACCACAGTGCCATCTACTGAGCAAATGCTAATAGTTTGTGCTCCAGAGTTAAGTGATTGCCTGCCTAAGCAGATATACATCTTTCAGTTGAGACAACTGAGTTCAAAGGGGTAACCTAGAGCTTTCCCCCATTAAAGTATATTTAGCTTTTTTTTAAAAAATGTGTCACCTGTGCTTTTTTAAACAAACACAATTTACTCTGAACACACAATGGAAGTTGCTTCCATCTAACAGGTTACTGTAGCTACAACATGACCACCTTATGACCAGTAAACCAGCACCACAATGGTTACTGCTGTTTCGTAGACCGTGAGCAGGGATGTATTGTTCTCAGGCCAAATGAAGAAAGTGGTTGTGACATCTGTACAAACCTGTGCTTGTGACTGTGCATCAATAAGGTGACTGTGATGATTAATGGGAGTTTCCCAAAGTAAATACCCATGAGCCATTAGAGGCATGCTACACTTGCATATTTGGTGGTCTATTTTGAGAGTTTGAATCTGGGTCTAAATGAGAGAACATGCTGTTCTTCAAACATCAGCAAATCCCAGAGCGAGCAAAGGAAATTGGGTAAAGTATCACAGTGCTACAGAGCTGTAATTGCAAACTCCAAAGCAAAAATGATAGGATCACCCAATCTATTGAAATAAGAGGTACGTCTGTGTATTTAAAGATGGTTTGAATGTAGCATAGCTGGAGAAAAACATGTTCCAGGTTTTGTCTATAAAACTAGACTCCTGGTGAAGCTATTATAGAAGTCAGAACTAACTTACTT